>NW_027185799.1:8271308-8366375 GCF_028583685.1 Petaurus breviceps papuanus
TATCTATCTATCTATCTATCTATCTATCTATCTATCTATCTATCTATCTATCTATCTATCTATCTATCCATCCATCCATCCATCCATCCCTTCATCTATCTACCTATCTATCAATCTATCTCACCTGCAAAGAAGACAGACAAGTTCCCCTTGGAGGGGAATGCATTAGAAGGTAGGGTAAGGCCTTATACAGAAGGTGGTCATTGAGTTGAGTATCAGAGCAAACTAGGAATTCCAAGAGGCGAAGGTGAGAAGGAAGAGCATTCCAGGCATAGATCGTTCCAAGGCATGGAGATGTAAGATGGAGGGCTGTGTGTGAGGAACAAATGGTAGAAAGACCAATTTGACTCAGCTGTAGAGTGGAGAGTAGTAATGTATAAAAAGGCTAGAAAGATACAATGGAGCCAGTTTGTGAAGGACTTTAAAATGCCAAACAAAAGAGTTTTTATTTGATGTAAGAGGTAGCAGGAAGCCACTGGGCTTTATTTGAGTGGGTAAAGGGAACATGACTTGATTTGAACTGTGATTTATGAAAATTGCTTGGGCAACCGTGTGGAGGATGAAATGGAGGGAGGAGAGCCTAGTAGTGAGACCAATTAGGTGTCAATTGCAATAGAGCAGTCAAAGTGAATGAAGGCTTGAGTTAAGATGGTGAGTGGAGAAATGGGTATGGATGCAAGAGACAGTGTGGAGATAGACGTGACAAAATTTGGTAACTGATTAGATTCGTGGAGTGAGGAAGAGGAAGAAAGTGAAGACCATACTATATTTGTGAATCTGGATAACTGGAAGGATAGTTGTTCCCTCCATAGTAATAGGAAAGTTTGGAAGAAGGATGGCTATTCAAGGAAGAATAATGAGTTCTACTTTGAACCTGTTGAATTAGAAATGCAATGGCACATCTAGTCTGAAATGCCCAATAAACAGTTGGTGATGGGAGACTGGAGTTCAAAAGCTAGATAATAGATCTGGAAGCACTGGAGATGTTAATTAAATTTCTGAGAGCTGACAAGATCAGGTGAGAAAAGAGAACACGACCCAAAACAGAGCATTGGGGCATACTCATAGTTTGTGTCCATGACAGCAAGGATGATGATTTAGCAAAGCCACTGGAGAAGGAACAGTCAGACAGGTAGGAGGAGAACCAAAAGAGATCAGTGTCATGAAAACCAAGAGAACAAAGTGTCCAGGAGGAGACAGTGGTTAATGGTGTCAGGTGAAGACAACCAAAATCGAGAAAAGGCATTTTAAGAGATATAGCAACTTGGCGGTCATTGGTAACTTTAGAGAAAGCAGTTCCGGTTGATTGATAAGTCCAGAAGTCAAATTGCAGATGGTCTGGAAGAGAGTGAGAAGAGAGAAAGTACAGACACTGAATAGAGACAGCTTTTTCAGAACTTGATTGGGAAAGGGAGGAGAGGTATAAGATGATAGTCAGTGAGAGACTCATGGGATCAAGTGAATACTTTTGAAAGACTTGACCCATCAACCAGATGCTTTGGAAGACTTTTGCATTTCAGGGACCAGGTTAACCATGCTGAGATTGGCTTCTGTCTCAGTAAGAGCTATGTAAAAGCTCTGGGCCTGAGGGAGGGCTAAACCGACGGTAAGATCCTTCTTGAAGGTTCTACTTGACAACTGACCTTGTGCTTACTTTGCTCTCCATATCCCCTCCCTCTCCCTGCTTTCCACTGCCCTTTACCTCTTCCAATCTCCTAGCTTCTGATTTTTTTGTTGCCTTGGATTCCTGACCTTACTTTGTCCTGAAATATATGTGCCTGCCTGGTCTCAGAATGGGACTATTTGAGCCCTGACTCAATGGGGGCCTTGACCTCAAGGCATACTCCCCAGCTCTGCCTTGACTGTGAACTTTGGAACCCTGCCCCAGATTTGGCCTGTTTTGCTTTGCTTATATTGATGTTTTGGTTGAAATTCATCACTTCTTATCTTGAGGGAAGTGCTTTGTGAGCCCCAAGGCCCCATTTAAATACGGGTTATTATTAGCATCGCTTCAAGACTTCCATGGATGCTTGATCTTCTTGGCATGGCTACTCCCTTACTCTAGTGAAGATTGTAACCTATCTGTACCTTCTCATCCTTTCTGACTTTGGTCCACAGATTTTTGTAAATCTCCCACTGAGGTTCTTTCCAAAGGACAGAGCCTGCCTTTTCATAAAAGTGAAAGTGCTATTTATAAATAGTAACTGAATAGTAAAAAATAACCTCACCACAGAGCTCCTCGTCCCAGTTCCTTACTCTGAAGTCCATGACCTACTGCTGCGTGGGCTGACCCTGAAATTAGCCCTCCTGGACTCTTTTCTCACTCTATCACCTCTCCCAATCCAATCTATTTCCAAGTTTGTCAGTTCTGTGTCCACAAAATCTCTTATCTCCTTTCCTTTGTATTTTTTGGACCACTACCCCAGTTCAGGCCCTTATCACCTCTCACCTAAACTATTGTAATGACTTTAAAAAAAAGTTTATATTGATGTCTTTTGTATTATTACATCAGAGGTGTCAAACCCACAACCTTTGGGCTGCATGGGGACTACAACATTCTGAGTGGGGCCTGAACCCAATTAAAATGTAGTTCCTAGCTGATTTTATTGTGTTGATATTTTAATAAAAAAAGAAATATATAAACCCATGTGATTTTCTAAATCAATATGTAGCCTGTCTGGATCATTATGTACAATTTAATGATTCTGATTTCTCTTTGATTTTGACATCACTATCTTATATCATCATAGTTATCCCCAATATTTTTCCCTTTCCCCATCCCAGAGAGTCATCTCATATGACAAATAGTTTGTAATAACTTTTTAATTAATATCCCTTTTTCCAGTCTTTCCACTCGCTGATCCATCTTCTGACCTACAAATACTGACCCACAAATTTCCTTCTAGCAAAGTCAGAGGTAATATGACAATAGTGGTTCCAAGGTGTGTTGACATGTTGATTGGTTTGGGTAATTCAACCCAACTTTTCAGACTGATTTTTATATTACTTTACTTGAACTACATGAAATTACTTAGTCCTACTAAACTGTTCCCTAAGTTTGGTGTTCTATCTCCTGACTATCTCTTCACAACATATTCCCTTCTAGAAATTCCTTCCTCCTCACCCTCATCTTTTAGAATCCTTAGCTTCCTTCCAATCACAGCTCAGGTCAGCCTCTGCAATGCCTTTCCCAACCCCCCTGTTACTGGTGTCCTATACCTGCTTAAATTGCTTTGTATTTAGTGCTATATCTCTTCCCTTGCCCACATGTAAAATATAAATTTGTTGAAGAGTGTTTCACCCTTATCTTGTTACTCCCAGTGGTTAGCATAGTGCCTTGCTCATAGCCATAGTGCCTTGCTCATAGGGACTTAGGGGTTATAGCATCTCTTATGTTACAGATGATGAAAATGAGCCCAAGAGAGGCTTGCCTAAGGTCACACTGGTAGTAAACAGGCAGAGTTCAGGTTTAAACCCAGATCCTCTGAGTCCAACCCTATATTCTCTCCAGAGCATCATGATTGGATTGTATGAACATTGGTGTGAATATATTTTATTTTTATTTTTTTGCTTTTTGGAGGACAATTGGGATTAAGTGACTTGCCCAGGGTCACACGGCTAGTTTTTGTGTTAAGTGTCTGAGGCTGGATCTGAACCCAGGTCCTCCTGACTCCAGGGCCAGTGCTCTATTCACTGCGCCACCTAGCCGCCCCAGTATGAATAGATTTTAGTGTCTCCCCAAGGTCATTGCCTCCTTTGGAGATCTTTGTTTTGATGAACAGCTTGTGACCAGGACAAGAGAGAGAAATGTAAAGATCCAAGTACTCATGCAAATAGAATTGACTAGATGGGCTCTTTCCAAGGTCAGAGAAGCATTTAGGGCCAATTGAAGCTAATCAACATGTCAACACACTTTGAAAAAATATGATTATTAATTCAACTGTTATATTACCCTTGATTCTGAAAAGTAGAACAAAATAATATACTGTTTTCTTTTCTGGGAACCATTCCTTGATGGGAGACAGATGAAGGACCTTGAAACTACACTCTTAAATAACCTAGTCTAGGACAAATTTTCACTGATCCAGTGGCTACCATGTTCTAGGTTCCTTTCCACCAAGCAACCAAATCAATAATATTATTAAGCTCCTACTATATATTCCAGGCATCATGGTTAGCACTGAGAATGTAAAGATAAAAACAAAACAATCCTTAGTCTCAAAAAGCTTACATTCTACACATAGTTAAACATAGAGTGGTGAGGAAGAATCCTGAGGTTGGAACAAGAAGACACGAGTTCAAGCTTTAATGCTAGCTGTGTGACCTTGGGCACTTAAACTGCCTGTTCCTGTTTCCTCTCTCATTTATTTGTACTATCTAGAGTTGTGGGTACTGTAAGGAGAGAATGTAACTATGGGTAAAATGTGAGCTTTTGGAGAATTGGGATAGTTTTTATTTTTGGAATATATAGTAGGAGCTTAATAATTTTATTGATTTGATTGCTTAGATGTTGAAAGGACCCTAGAAATTGGCAGTTGTGATGAGAAAGTGTTTTACTCATCTTTAAGTACTTCAGAAATGTGAGTTTGGGATGCTCTTACTTTTGTGACTTGGGCTAAATTCCTTCTTTCAAGACCTTGGTTTCCTGTTCTGTAAAAGGAAAGGGCTGGACTAAATGTTCCTTAAGGTTGTTTCCAACTCTCAATCCTCTGAAGGTGCTAGGACCAGAGATTAATTATTGTGTGTTTTTCAGTGTCACACAGCATATTTTACAAACTCTTTCCTCACACAACAACCTTGTGTGGTATGTCGTCCAAACTTTGTTTTCTCCATTTTCCAATGAGGAAATGGAAGAATGGAGAGATAAAATGACTTTCCCAAGGTTACACTGGATGAAGAATTAGGAAACAGGTTTAAATCTTTGCTCTGACATTTAGTACCAGTGTGACCTCAAGATCTTTCATCATGCCTTCCTCTGGATGCTATCCACCTTATTATCAACATGTTTTCCAAACTGTAGTGTGCAAATCTGACCACAATATCCCAGATGAAATTAAATTGTGCAGTGGATAGAGCACCAAGACTGGAGTCAGAAAGGCCTGAGTTAAAATCTGGACTCAAACACTTATTAGCTGTGTGACCCTGGGCAAGTCATTTAACCGTTTTTGCCTCAGTTTCCTTATCTATAAAATGAGCTGGAAAAGGAAACGACAAACCACTGTAGTATCTCTGACAAATGCTAAAACTCCAAATGGAGTCATGGAAAATTAGACATGACTGAAATAACTAAACAACAATAACAATCCAGGGGTCCTACTTCCTTATTCCCAGAAGTTCTGCTTCTCTTAAAGTAGTCCAATATCACATTGCCTTTTTTGACTGTCATGCTTCCTGGTCACCTGATTTAAAAGACATCACCTCTGTTCTAGCTAATATCTTCCCTTTCTCTCCACTAGAAACTTGGACTCTGCCCATGGAGCTACTCTGAGCTCTGATAGGTGAGATTTTACTTTATCTTGCTTAGAAACAAGGCCTCCACCTCACTCCCCTACAACCACTTTCAAATCCTAATTTCCTTCTCCTTTCCAGCTTCCTTTCATATAATGTTTTCCATCATTGTACTGAAAGATTCCTGAAGGTAGGGGCTGTATTACTTGGCTTGTATTTGTATGCCCAGAACTTCATACAGTACCTTGAGATTTGTTGTTCAGTTGTTTTCAGTTGCGTTCGATTCTTTGTCACCCCGTTTGGGATTTTCTTGGTAGAGATATTGGAGTGGTTTGCCATTTCTTTCTCCAGTTCATTTTACAGATGAAGAAACTGATGTGAACAGAGTTAAGTGACTTGCCCAGGGTCACACAGCTAGTAAATGTCTGAGGTCTGGCACATAGTAAATGTTTAATAAATGCTTTATGTATATCACACTGCTGAAAAATGTAATGGACTCTAAATGTTTTAAGTCGTGCACTCTACTGGTAAAAAGTTTTTGAGCATATTCTCTCAAAATGTACATAATTACTTGTTTATAAATTATATACATACACTATACTATATGATACATCATAAGATTTCTATAAAAATATAAATTTAAAAAGGATGGAGTAAAAATGAAATAACATTGGCTCCTATAGACAATAGTGAGCCATTATCGTTTATTCTGGAGGGGTTTGTGTGACATGATTAGACTTGCACTTTAGAAAAAATCACTTTGTGTTTGTGTGTGTGTGTATGCGTGTGTGAGAGAGAGGTGAGACAAAGAGGCCAATTAAGAGGCTATTTCAATAGCCTAGGTGAGAGGTGATGAGGGCCTGAGGTGGGGAGAACTGATTAGCAGGTCAATGCTCTGATAGAGTGCTCACCTTTCAAGGGGCAGCTCACCTTGAGAAGCTGCAGTCAGGGGGTGCAAAAGGTGATCCTGCTGGAGGGGAGGAGTGGTATCACTGCTTCTGTGATGCCCAGGTACCAATTGGGTTCTAACTGCCATGAAGGGGTGATTCTGTGGGTGGGAGGTTGGGAGCTTACAGGTAATAAGGGACTGTTCAATTGTGGTCCAGCCCTTTGAGTATATGCAGTCTGCTTTGCCTGGTGCCAACCCACAGGGAAGTTTTGGGAAGCCTACTTCTGGAAATATGTGATGATACATAATGGTAGGCCTTGACTTCCACTTCAGGGCATTCCTAGTTATTCTGTGATGGTTTCCTATCCACTTACTGTATGGTGATGAAATATCTTTTTTTGGCTGCTGAGCTAGAAATGAGTGTGCAGAGAAGATGAACAGAGAAAAGCCCTCCCTCTCTCTCTCTCTCCTTCTCTCTTCCTCTGGACACTAAGACAAGAATTTCAGTAAGACTCTAGGTGGAAGGGAAGTAGTCTCAGCTACTTACTTGCCTCAGATGGGTTTCCAGGCTGCCATGTACACATAGAGCCCATGTTTCTTCTATTTCTGTTTTGTATATTGCTTTTCTGATCTCAGTTGAACAAGTATCAGAAATGAATAAAGAAATGACTTGGTGAGCTTTGGAAGAGCCAACCAAGACCCAACAACAGGAGTCCATAATGAGCACGCCATTGTTACAGCAGCTGAGCCAGAGGAAAGACCTAGGAGATCGCTCAGAAGTGGATCAGCCCAGTAGCTGAGACACTGTGGTGCAAGCATTGGAGCAGTTCAGTGCCTGGCTATGCCCAAAGAAGTGAGCTTTACGGGGAATATCTTGGTAGTCACCAGTTCAGTATAAGTCCCCTCTCTTTAGGTACTAAGATGGTGGAGAACTGTGTGCTTTTGATTTTCATAGCATTTTGTACTTTGATTCTTACTATATATTCTCAGTTAATGCCTCTCAGTAAAACCTAGTCGATATTAATTGGTTATAAATGATATTGAAGAGATACCCAGTTGGTTGATAGTGGGGCAGCGATCACTGCTTAGATGATATCAGTGAGATATTAACTGGCATTGATATTGGAGTGCACATAAAAGATGAGGGCTTGTGAGCTATCATAGGAGACACCCCCAAACCTGTCAGGGTTGTTACTAGAATTCTGAAGAGACTAGAGCCTGTCAAGCTCTGGGGACACAGTCGGCAGATGTGATCATGGATTAGGAAAGAACAATGCCAGGACTTCACTAAATGTGGGACTTCATTTGGCATAAACATTGGGGTCATTCAAATTTTCAGGGGCCCATAGGAGGGATCCTTCTCCCTGTGTTCTCTTTATTAGATTCCCTGGTTTTCAGAATCTACCTGGCTATTTTTCTGCTATGTATACAGTAGAGGGAAGGAGCAGAACAGGGGAGTTTTAGGAAATAAGGGTAGGAATGATTGTACTATAGCTAAACTCCACTGATTGTCTATCAAAGAGAGGGTGAGATGAAACACATCTTTCTACCCTCTGATTGATTGATCACACAACCGTTGGGGTCAGGTTATCACTGTATGCCACTACTTCAGAAGCCAAGGCCTTCATAGATAAGATATTGGCCTTAGATTCAGGAAAATCTTGGGTCCAAGCTCTACTTCTGGCATATATTGATTGTGTCACTCTGGGCCTATGTGTGACAACTCAGGGACCCAGGCAGCTCTCATTTTGTATTTATTTATCTGTATAGATATTGTTTTACCCAGCAGTATATAAGTTCCTTGAGGTCAGGGACTATTTTATTTTTATCTTTATGATCTTTGGCACTTATAGACACATAAAGTGCCTGGTCAGTAGTAAGTATGGGAAACTAGGTGGCACAATGGATAGAGCCCTAGGCTTGGCATCAGGAAAACACATTTTCATGAGTTCAGATTCAGCCTCAGACACCCTGAGAAAGTCACTTAACTCTGCCTCAGTTTCCTTATCTATGGAATGAGCTGGAGAAGGAAATGGCAAACCACTCCGGTATCTTTGCCAAGAAGACCCCAAAATGAGAACACAGAGTCAGATGTGACTGAAATGACTCAACAACAAGAAAACACAATAGGCGTTTAATAAATGCCCATTGACATGAATTCAATAGAAAAACAAAGGCATTTCAATTGCAGAGTACAAGGTATAAACCCAAAATTAGTGTTACATAGTTAAGAAGAAACCAAGATGCAGTGGGAGTGCAGGGATCTTGCATGTGAGCCACTCTGGTGGCAGGTGAAAATAGAAAAGTCTTTTTAAAAGAAGGTACTAGTTCCTCTTTTTGGCTAATAAAATTCACCTTCTTTCTTGTTGGTGTTTTGTGGACCCAGAATTAAATGGAGGTGGTTTTCTCCCATTACCATAGTCATAGCAACAGTTTTGATTAATGCAATCGCCCATTAGCAAAAATAATGTCTGCCCTAATCAGAACAGCTTCAAGTGTCTCTTTGCGCATTTCAGTAAATGGTGTAATCATGGTACAGTTTGGGGTGTCTGCGAGCTGATTACTGTAGTGTAAGTAGTCCTGATTTTCAGCCTAAGGAGTGTCGAGGGGTTAGAAACACAACTAATCACTGTGCATTGTTATCAGCGTTTAGGAGAGAAGAGAGCAAAGAGACAGGCAGAGCTATTGGGTTTTTGCATGCCCTTTCAGGGGAGTCCCAGTGACTTTCCCTCCATCTCAGAAGCACCCAGGTCCATGGAGCACTGGGTTTTGCAAATGATACCTCACTGGGAAGAAGAAATTGTTTATTCTTGGATTGTAGAGAAAAAACAGCAAAGAAGTGTTTTATTTTTGTTTTTGTTTCCCCCGAAGAAGGAGAGATGAAAGAAACAACCTTAGGGGTCTGCTAGAAAGAACCAGCAGTTCTTTAAAGCCTGTTCCTCCCTCCCTGGCTCAGCAACTCCTTCCAAACATCCATTAAGCTCATGATGGACAGTGAGCCTCAGGTCATGCCACTGGGCTGAAAGTGCCAGAAACGTTCAAACTCTCCCAGATCAGGAGCTGATGAAGTGCGGAAAGGTAGAGGTGACACAAAGCAAGAAGTCACCATGTCACCAGCTCATAATGAGCTAGGATTTTATTTATTAAGATAATGCTTTGTCACTTGTGGTCTCCTTTGCTAATGCTTCTTGGGATGCTTCAGAACCATGAATGGAGTCTCATTTTACTCTGAGAAAGGAGGGAGAAGGACCTACTATTTCCTCCCCCCACCACATACACACACACACACACACACACACACACATGCCCCTTCTTTTATTAGTGGGGAAACTGAGGTACCAAAAGATAAAATGTCCTGCCCCTGTTTTTAGAGCAAGCCTATGTCCCAATTCTCAACTCCCAATTGTCTCTTCTGCAAGATTAGACCTCCTTCGCTATACGTCTGCCTCTTTCTCTGCATGTGTGTATGTGATTGTCACAACACACTGTCACCATAAATATGAAGAGATGAAGAAGACGACCTGAGGAAATGTGGATTGAGATTCCAAGAGCTATTTTTAGATCCTGCTGAGAAGCTTTAAAAGGAACTTAACCCCATTTAACTATTTGTGACTTTTTGAACACAGAACAGAAATAAAATTCCGTCACTTAGTTTCTCTTCCAAGGTATTGGAAATAAAAACTTTCCTGGAATTTTGAACTAGCTTTTGCAGCATTACCTTGGGCTAGAACCTGCTTTCTTTTTTATTTTTTTAATAAGCAGTTGGGTTTAAGTAACTTGCTCAAGGTTACACGACCAGTTATTTCTGGGTGTGGTGCTAAGTATCAGAACCCGGATTTGATCCCAAGTCATCCTGACTCTGGGGCCGGTGCTCTTACTCACTGAACCACCTGGCTGCCCCTGGAACTTGCTTTTCTTATTGCGGTACTAACACTAGTTTTTCTTTGCCATCCCTGAAATTCCCTTTGGCTTATTTCCATTTTGAAAATGAGGACGATGTGGTGTGGCCAGGTAGCACAGCAAGTAAGAGCACCGGCTCCAGTGTCGGCATGACCTGGGGTTCGAATCTGGGCTCAGACACTTAGCACCCACCCGGAAACATCTGGCCATGTAACCTTGAGCAAGTTACTTAACCCCAATTGCTTAGGGGTGGCCAGGTGGCTCAGTGAGTAAGAGCACCGGCTCCAGTGTCGGGATGACCTGGGGATCAAATCCGGGCTCAGATACTTAGCACACACCCAGAAATAACTGGCCGTGTAAGCTTGAGCAAGTTACTTAACCCCGATTGCTTAAAAAAAAAATGAGGACAATGAGTCCCTGAATAACAAAGTCACTTGCCCACAGTCACATGACTTTTCAGTGATGGACATCAGCCGCAGCATCCAGGTCTCTTGATATCTAGACCAATTCCTATTTTGTAATTTTTACTATCCTCTGGTTCAAAGCTATCTTGGGCCCTACAGGGTTGCTTTCAATACGTGCGGGGACCCCCACCCCTCCTCTAAAAGACCCCAAGATATCTGAATCCTGCCCTGACTCTTAGAGTATACTTGGAACTATACAAGACAAGGGAATTCAGGAAATCAAACAGCTTTTCTATTTTCTACTGTTGGCTTCACAGAAGCGATTGGTAAGTTTACTGGTCTTGTTACAGTCTACATGTAGCCTCAAAGAGCCAGCGCACCTCTCAGAGGAGTAGTTTGGCACATCACTTTAAGGAACTATGCCCTAAAGCCCAGCAGAACCAGGCTTTATTGATGAACAGGTAAGAGAGAATTTCACAGCCGGGGGAACCTCCATAGGGAACAGCCTGTCTCTGACCTCCTAGCCTTCAAATCTGGGAATCGTTAACAGGGACTCTCCAAAGGATGATGGTACATTTTCCAGGGAGCCAAGATCACATGATAAAGTACTTTAAACACCTTCACCTTAAATCAGTCTGAAAAGCACGTGAGGGAGCTGGTATATTGCTGCAAAGCCTCAGCGTCCTGCGATTCCCAGAGACAGCTCTCGTCAGCTAAACTCACAACAGAATGCTCTTCACATACCCAGAAAACCACAAAAATAATTTCATTAACATCATGGTCAAAATTTCCATTTGGCCTTCATTACTGCCCCCACAACAAAGACGCATCTTTCCCATAGAGAGTGTCAGGGCTGGCTCACGGGACAGCTGCAACAGATGAATAAGAGATGATGACATTTATACGGCACTCCAAGGTTTGCAAAGTGTTTTCCTTAAATCATCTCATTTCAACCTCACAACCCTGGGACGAAGGTACTTACAGATGTTATTAACCCTGTTGAATGTGGAAGGAAACTGAGGCTTGGTGAGGTGTAGTAGTTTGACCATCATCGCAATGTCAGACTCATGATGGGAACCTGGTTCCACTTTTCGTCACTTCACTTGTCTTCAAAAGCCAAAAACAAGAAAGAAAGTGGGGAAGGAGTGTGGGGGCACAAATAGGCCAGAGGATCATGGATGTAGAGCTGGAAAAAACTAGATAGATACATATGTAATAATCTCTGGCAAGGGGCTGGCTGCTCACAAAACCCCTGAGATTTGTGGTTCTTTCCAGTTTAGGAAGGGAGGAAACTAATGGAAGATTAGTCCTCAGATAGAAGGGCAGAGGTTTTTCCACATCCAGCCTATGAGTTTTGGAAAAACTTAGAAGAGAGAATGAGGAGGGGCTGCAATGGCAGCATCATAACATTGGCAGCAGCTGATGTCTCCCACATCTGTAGTTCCTTCCTTCAAGGCCATGAGAGATGACTTCGAAATACATCAACAGACAGGTGAAGGCCTGGGTTTATCGTGAGTGCTTGCTCCAGAGTAAGAACCCTGAGACAAATCAGTGGGGAGAAATTAGGGCAGTCCCCACTATGCCCCCTGCTTTGCTTCTGACTGTGGGTTTTTTTAAATGTTAAAAAGGCATTTGCTGGATTTAATAACTCAAACTCTCTAACTTCAAATCCACCTAATACAACCTAATCATCTTTCACAGGAGGAAACTGAGGGAGGGTTCAGTGGGAACAACCCCTTCATAGCCTATTTTTTTGGTTTTATAGATACATACAAAAGTCTTCACCATTTCAAACTTGGGGTAGTCAGAAATAGGGAAGTAAGAGGGTCAGTTTTGTGCAGTAAAGGAGAGCTAATCATCTACTGTAGACCTTCTAAGTCTCTGGCAAATGTCTTACAATAGAGATATGTATTCGTCAAAAAGAATCCAAAGAGACTTACTAATATTTCCTTAGTGCAAATCACAAAGCCATTGTCTTCTGACTTTGCTTTTTGCTATTTTGACACTTCAGGGGTTACAAACACTTCAGGGACTTCCCTGGAAGCTGAGATACACTTACCCCAGATGACAGCAGTAAATCATAGCAGTACAGTCCCTAATTTCAATCTTAACCTGATTAATTAACCAATCAAAAAACATTTATGTGCCAGGCCCTGGGCATATGAAAACACATATGAAACAGTTCCTTGCCTTTGACGGGCTTACAATTTATAAGGGAGATTGCATGCACATAAATGAATATACTTAAAAAATATGGATTAGATAAAAATTGGGAGGGAGGCCACAGACAACTAGGGGTGGGTGGGGGACAGATTTGGAAAGACTTCCTGTGGAAGGTGGTCCTCAGGCAAAGTTTGAAGGAAACAAGGTATTTGAAGAGGAAGAGTTGATGAGGGAGTACATTCCAAGCATTAGAGACAACTGATAGAAAGATACAAATATGGGAAATGGAATACTATGCACGTGTCGGGCAGCAAGCAGATCATTTTAGCTCACGATCGAATGTAAGACAAGCAGTGATATTAAGACCAGATTTTGAAGGGCTTTAAAAGCCAAATAAGAGAAATTTATATTTGATTGTGTAGGGAACAGGTAGATATTAGACTTTTCCTAGACTGAGCTTTTTGAGAGCAAAGACTTTTTCTGTTCTGTTTTGTTTTTTTTTTGTTTCTGTTTTTGGCCTTTGTATCCTTAGTGCCTTAGCACAGTGCCTGGCACGTAGACAATATTAATAAATGCTAGTTGATTGATTATTAGACTTTATTAGGTAGGGGAATAACATGGTAATTCTCTGTTCAGATTCATCCAAATTGCTATTAACAATTTCTAAAAATTTGTCTTAGTAAAAATACAGCACTATGCAAGTTACTTGAAGGCAGGATTTATCTCATTTTTGTCTTTGTATCTTCAGTGCTTAGTATAAGGCATTGCACATAGTAGGTGCTTAGTGAATATTTTTTGAACTGTTGAATATAACTTTATTAAATCTTCTTAACTTGAAGGAAAAAAATACAAAAAGAAGAGAATCATGAGATTAACTTTTAAAAGTTGTTAACAAAATTCCTAAGATACAGACTCCATCCCTTGTAGGCCACTTTAGTCTTCTCTACACTAGGTCTCCTTAATTTGGTCTGGAAAAAGGATAAAAAACCCAACAAAATAAATATCTAAAAAAACCCAAGGCAACTTGGGCTCAGTTTTCAAGTGCTTTGATTTTCAAAGCTCCCAGTTGGTGGGTGTTTTCCACCTGCCAGCATTCTACACTCAGGCAACACCCACTTTACCCCACACCATCCCACCTGTTCCCTGTGTAAGGGTGGTGGTGATGGTGGTAAATCACTCTGCCCATCTGCTCTGGCTAGAGCACACCCCATTAGAATATTTTTCAGCTCCCCTGACCATGTCCAGAGACACAGTGGCTCAGCTCCAGAGAACTTCTGCTTTGAGATGACAAAGAAGTCTTTGGTTGATCACTGAGTCAAAAAGACCTGCACGCTTCAGTAGACTTAAAAGAGGGAACTGATCTCCCTCCTTGCTCTCTTCTTCCTCTCTTCAGAATGTCATATTATGGAGTTTTCTCTTTGGCACTTCCTGTGAGCTCCTTTCCCCTCCCCATCTCTTCCTGTTCTCCAATGCTATCTGACACCAGGATGGAGACTAAAGTTACTCAAACCAGGAAGTCAGGGCAGTTGATGCATGAGACAGGAAGGCAGGAGCTGTTGCCAATATTCCTAAGAAGGGCCCCAGCCTCCTTCCTATCCTGAGGCTGCCTGTAGGCAGTATTAGATAAAAGGGAGAGAAAGTCCAATTTTCTAGACCAGTTTTAAGGTTGTCTATTATGCTGTGATAGAAAAACAGAAAGAAGAGAGTCAGGTGGGACCTTGTTGGGGCAAAGCAGTGTAGTCCTCAGGAGTATGGACACTTAGGTGGCTTTCAGTCTATTTCTGGGTCCCCAGGAGAAAGTCTTATGCTTTGGGCTGAGCTATAAGTAGAAAGAGGTATTGGATAAAGAATTCACCAAAGGTTAGGCAGTGATGATTTGTGCCCCCAGGTAGGGACAGCTGTGTCCAGGGCAAGACTTTCTGAGCCCTTTCCTTTTTTCTCAGTTATGCCTGTGTCAGAGGTTATAAGATCCTTATAGTTAGAGACTATAAAATCCCAACAGTCAGAAAGAAAGAAGACACAATTTATAGAAAGGATATTGATTAATGAACAGTATCTCTCCAAAGTAGGGCAACCAGGATACTTAACATAGCTAGATCCCTTGCTTTGAGTTTGTGGCATTTAAGGATTGGGGAGGGGAGAGGGGGGAAAGCTGTGGCTGGTTAGTCCGGAGAAGAAGAGACTTGAGAGGACATGATGTCTGTCTTAAAATGTTTGAAGGACTGTCAAATGGAAGAGGAAGTAAATCTGTATCAGTAGGTTCCAGTGGAAAGAAATAGAAGCAATGGGTGGAGGTTACAGAGAGAGAAATAGAGGCCAAGTATTATTACTGTTACTATTGATATGATCATTTTTGCACATCACATCCTAGATGTAATAGGAAACATCAACTCTTTTGAATGGGGTAGGGGGGGGCGAGGGGAGAGTGTGACATAACCAGATGTGTGCTTCAGAAATATCGGTTTGGGGCGGCCAGGTAGCACAGTGAGTAAGAGCACCGGCCCCAGAGTCGGGATGACCTGGGATCCGGGCTCAGACACTTAGCACCCACCCAGAAACACCTGGCCATGTAACCTTGAGCTAGTTACTTAACCCCGATTGCTTATTAAAAAAAAAAAAAAGAAATATCGGTTTGGTGAGCTGTGTAGAGATGGATTAGAGAGGGAAAGGATGATGCCATGAAACTGTTTAGGAGTCTGTTGCAATAGTTCAGGTGAGAAGTGATGTGGGTCTTCACTAGAGAGAGACAGACAGGTCTGAGTGGTAGGATTAACGAGATTTAGCAACTCAGTGGATTTGGGGAGGCGCAAAGGAAGGGGGATGAATCAAGGATAATTCTAAGGCTGGGAATTTAGGTGCCTGAGAAGATGGTGGTGCCATCAAGTACAAAACATCAGTTTAGCAGAGGGATGGATTTTGGGTAATAATAAAAAGAAAGGGAAAAATAATGGAAGAAGAGAAATATTGGAAGACTTGCTGATTTGAACATCAGGAAATCTAGATTCTAATTCTGGTTCTGTCAGTGACCATTTCTATAATCTTGAGGAAGTTACCTCTGTACCTCATTTTCCTCCCTTATGAAATGAAGAGTTTTAGGGGTGGGGAACCTACAGCCTTAAGGCCACATGTGACCTTCTAGTTCCTCAAGTGTGGCCCTTTGACTGGATTCAAACTTCACAGAGCAAATGGGTCTTGAAGTATTGTCCTTTGACTGAATCCAAACTTCACAGAACAACTCCTTTTATGAATTTTTAATTAAATTAATCAATTTATTATAATAATAAACTTATTAAATCGAATTAATTAATTTATTATTATAATAAAACGATTTGTTCTGTGAAGTTTGAATCCAGTCAAAGGGCTGCACTTGAGGACCTAGAGGGTCATATGTAGCCTTGAGGCTACAGGTTCCCCAATCCTGGCTGATTAAATTATTTCTGAGGTCCTTTGTTAGCTCTTAAATTGCTTGATTTTATGGTCTATATTGCAGCATGACCAAAAATATAAGAGGGAGTTATGTGAAAACCACTGATAAAATAGCATCTCAGCATGGTACCTACATGCCCAGGGCTCTGTTTGCATTTCTAAAGCTGCTCCTTAAAAATGACATGATGGAGCTGGAACAGGTCCAGAGGAGAGCGACTAAAATGATGGAGAGGAGGAAACCTCACAAGAGGGCCTTCTAAAAGGACTTGGTTAGCACTCCTCTGCTAGAAAAACGAAAGCTGAAAAAGACATATGCTCATCTATAAAGTTATGAAGGCTGCAGAGGAGAAAGTATGGGCTTGTTCAGCAAATCTCAGTACACTTAAATTTAGATTTGGGGTATCCCTCAAGAGAGATGAGTTGAACAGGGTAGGGAAGGAAGCATCTAGCAGATAATTTAAGGAATTCATTGCATTGAGATGGGCTGATAGGTTGATCACCGATGATAGAATCTTCGTGTTGGAATTGACCTTAAAGGTTGCCTAGTGCATCCTTCCACTAAGTTCAGGAATCCTTTCTTCGGAATCCCTGGCAGAAGGTCACACCATCTTTTGCTCGAACATCTCTAACAGCAGGGAAACTCATTAGCATATATAGAAGCTAATTCTCTAATTGGGAAATTTATTATGAAGTTTTTATGTTGATCTCAAATCGACCACTCTGTAACATCACAGCGATGGGGTGCTTCACTTGGGAACTTAAGACCTTTGTTTAAATTTTGCTCCAGATACTTACTGACTGTGAGGCCCTGAGCAAGTCACTGAAAATTTTAGCTTTGGTTTCCTCATCTATAAATTGAGGATAATAACAATATTTACCTTACAAGGTTTTTCTAAGGATCAAGTGAGATAGTATTTATAAGGCACTTTATAAACCTTAAGTTGTTTAGTTGATTAGTCATGTCTGACTCTCCATGACTCCATTTGGGGTTTTGTTGGCAGAAATAAGAGAGTGGTTTGTCATTTTCTTTTCCAGCTCATTTTACAGATGAGGAAACTGAGGCAAACAGGGTTAAGGGACTTGCCCAGAGTCATATAGCTAGTATGTGTCTGAGGCCAGATTTGAACTCAAGTCTTCTTGACTCCAGGGGCAGTGTTCTATCCAAACCTTAAGTCATTATGTAAATGATAAATATTATGATTATTGCTCTCTTCCTTGAATCCATCCTCTTGAACAAAGCAAAACATTTCCCTTTTCTTAGACAGTCATTCATTTATCCAAAGGCTGCTGTATAACCCCTTTGGTTTTCTTTTTCAGGCTAGGAATCTTCAGTTCCCTCTAGATAGATGACTGGACCTGGAGTCAGGAACACCTGAGCTCAAAATCCACCCTTAGACACTGGCTACATAAGCTGGGCAAGTCACTAATCTTTGTCTGCCCCAGTTTCCTCATCTCAAAAACAGGCATAATATTTGCATCTCACAGAGTGTAGGTATAAAGTAAGATAATGTTTGTAAGCACTTTGTAAACTGCAAAGTGCTATTTAAATGTGATTTCTACTACTATTGCTACTACTATTATTTTATTATATGATATTATTTCCAGTCCTCTCAAGATCTTAGTGTCCATACTCTGGACACATTATAATTCATCAATATCTCTTTCAAAATGTGGTGTCCAGACCCGAACAGGAGGGTCCAGATGCATTTTGAGCCTCAGGGCATAGAGGGGCCCATTACTTCACATCATCTGGATGCCAAATGCTTGCTACTAGGCTGTTTGGATTACCCTTTCCAGGAGTCAGGTCATACTGCTGGCTAATGTTGCCTTCCTTTCTGGTTAATAAAGCTTTCCTGATTTTATTTCCCATCAGAACTATTGCCAAAAAGGATTCCATGGCATAATTGATATTTACCTTTAATATTTGCCTTATAAGTTTTTTCTAAGGATCAAATGAAACTTAGAAGAGATGGGTTCAAATCCCACCTCTCACACTTATAGGCTGAATGACCATGGGCAAATTATATGAACACGGAGCCTCAGTTTACTCTTTTGTAAAATGGGGATAACAATACCCTGTAATACATTACTCATGGGTTTGTTATTAGGGTCAAATGAAATAATGCATGTGAAGAACTTTGCTCATCATAAAGCATTCTATAAATGCCAGTTATTGCCCTATACTTGTACAATTGATTTCCTGGGCCTAAACAAAGACTTCACATTTGTCCCTATTAGATTTCATCTTGTTGGTTTTCATCTAGTATGCCAGTCTCCCAATGTCATTTTTTTAAAGTAATCAGGGTTAAGTAACTTGCTCAAGGTTACATGGCCAGGTGTTTCTGGGTGGGTGCTAAGTGTCTGAGCCCGGATTTGATCCCCAGGTCATCCTGACACTGGAGCCTGTGCTCTTGCTCACTGTGCTACCTGGCCGCCCCTCCCAATGTCATTTTACATCTGTATTTTTTGCTTCACTGTATTTATTCTCAACTATGTGTCATTTGCAAACTTCATAATCTATCTTTTTTTATTATTATTATTATTTATTATTATTATTATTATTATTGAAAAAAAATTGTCAATAGGTCAAGGTTTAAGACAAACTTCCTCTAGGACAGGGATTTTTTTTTTTTTTAATTTAAATTTATTTATTTACTTTTAGTTTACAACATGCAGTTCCACATTACCTTAAGTTTCAAATTTTCTTCCCCTCTCACTCTCCTCCCTCCTCTCCCCATGGCAGCCTGAAATAAAATATAGGTTCTGCAAATACCTTCACAATGAACATTAGTCAAGTTGTAAAGAAGGATTATAACCAATGGAGTGAACAGTGAGAAAGAAGGGACAAAACAAAACAAAACACAAAAGAGAGAGGGTTTGCTTCAATTTTCATTCAGACTCTGTAGTTCTTTCTCTGTATGTGGATATCCCTTTCCATCATGAGTCTTTTATAGTTGTCTTCTAACCTTGTATTGCTTAGAGGAACCCAGTTTATCAAAGTTAGGCATTACACATATGATGGTGTCTACAATTGTGTACAAAATTCTCCTGGTTCTGCTCTCCTCACTCAGTATCAGTTTATATAAGTCTCTATAAATGGTATATATGAAGTCCATCTGCTCCTCATTTCTTATAGCACAATATTATTCCATTACATTCATATACCACAACTTGTTTAGCCATTCCCCAATTGATGGACATTCCCTCAATTTCCAGTTCTTGGCCAGCACCAAAAGAGTTGCTACAAATGTTTTTGTACATGTGGGACCTTTTCCCATTTTTATGATCTCTTTGGGATACAGCCCCATAAGTGATATTGCTGGGTCAAAGGATATGCACATTTTTATAGCCCTTTGGGCATAGTTCTAAATTGCTCTCCAGAGTGGTTAGATCAGCTCACAGCTCACAGCTCCACCAACAATGAATTAGTGTTCCAACGTTCTTACATCTTCTCCAACATTTGTCATTTTCCTGTTTTGCCATGTTAGCCAATCTGATAGGTGTGATAGGATCAGAATTGTCTTGATTTGCATTTCTCTAATTAATAGTGATTTAGAGCATTTTTTCATATGACTATAGATAGCTTTAATTTCTTCCTCTGAAAACTGCCTGTTCATATCCTTTGACCTTTTGTCAACTGCGGAATGACTTGCATTCTTATAGATTTGACTCAATTCTCTGTATATTTTAGAAATGGGGAATAGCCTCTTTTCTTAAACATATAGAGAACTGAATCAAATTTATAAAAATAAAGACTATTCCCCAAATGATAAATGATCAAAAGATATAAACAGTTTTCAGATGATGTCATCAAAGCTATCTATAGCTATATGAAGAAATGTTCTAACTCACTGTTCATTGGAGAAATACAAATTAAAACAATTCTGAGGTACCACTTCATATCTATTATATTGGCCAATATGACAGAAAAGGAAAATGACAAATGGTAGAGGGGATATGGGAAAAATGAGGCATTCATGCACTGTTGGTGGAGTTGTGAACTGATTCAACCATTCTGCAGAGCAGTTTGGAACTAAGCTACAGAGCCATGCATACTCATTAACCTAGCAATACCAATACTAGGTTTATATCCCAAAAGAGATTAATGAGCAAAAAAGGACAGGGATATGTATAAAAATATCTATAGTAGCTCTTTTTTAGTGGCAAAGAATTGGAAATTGAGGGGATGCCCATTGATTGGAGAATGACTGAACAAATTGTGGTAATGTGATTATGATAGAATACTATTGTGCTATAAGAAAGGATGAGGATACTCTCAGAGAAACCTGGGAAAACTTACATGAGCTGATATAAAGTGAAATGTTCTGCCTACAAAATAACAGCAATATTGTAAGATTAAGACTAAACTGTTCTCAAAAATACAATGATCCAAGATAACTCTGAAGGATTTAGGATTAAAAGTGCTAACTATCCCCAGAGAAAGAACTGATGGTGTTTGAATATGGATTGAAGCATACTATTTTTATTTTATTTTATTTTTCTTGAGTTTTTTTTGTCTGTGTTTTCTTTTACAACTTGACTATTATGGAATTTTTTTGCATGACTACACATGTATAACCTATATTGAATTACTTGCCTTCTCAATGAGGGGGGAGTGGGGAGAGAGGAAGGGAGAGAATTTGAAACTTTTAAAATTTAAAATTTAGAAATTTTAAAAATAAATGTTAAAATTGTTTTTACATGTAACTGGGGAAAAATAAAATACTAAATAATTTTTTTAAAAAAAGAATTCCTAGTTGCACTGTTTCAGTAAACCCAAAAGCCAGCCTGGCTCCTCTCCTATCTATTTCAGAGGGGGAAGATAAGGATGTTAACATATTTGTTCAGGAGGTCAACTAGAATGTTATGACTAAGGTGATGAAATATCATCAGGACGTTAACCAATCCAAAAGGCATATAAGTTGATATTCAAAATAGAATTTTTCTCTGAAAAACTATCCTCTATTTCCCACTGATTTGACATGGAAAATATTTCACCCCACCTTCATCAATCCAAATTAGTAAAGATGTTGGGGTCTTAGAAATCTAGAAGAGCCATAGAAATATACTAGGATTTAGAGCTAGAAAATAGCTTGATGATCATTTAGTCTAAACCTTTGATTTATTTATATCTATTTTTAAAAATTTCATTGATGCCTTTAACTTTTTTACACACAGGTTTTGCCTTTGTGGGAATAGAAAAGAGAAAAAATAGAGTCATCCTTTTTTTGGCCACAAGATGGGGGAGTGGACAGAGTGACTGGCCTGGAGTCAGAAAGACTCATTTTCCTGAGTTCAGATCTGGCTTCAGACACTTCCTAGCTGTGTGACCCTGAGCAAGTCACTTAACTCTTTGCCTCAGTTTCCTCATCTGTGAAATGGGCTGGAGAAGGAAATGGCAAACTACTCCAGTATCTTTGCCAAGAAAATCCCAAATGTGGTCATGAAAAGTTGGACACAACTGAAATGACTGAACAACAATAATATTCTTCTTTACCCCCTCCCCTTGCCCAGTGCACATAAGCTCTTTTATGGCAGGGGGGAGATTCTGACTCAAGGGTTACAAAATATATGCCAGTTTAATTTGGAGTATCTTATTTGAGTTCATCACTTAGTTTTTCTACCCCTTCAACCCTCTCTGTACCAGATGCAATTATTATGGCGGTCTTTTTGCTTATGCTCAGCCTGGGCACTGCAAAAAAAATGGCCAGATAACCCATGATAATCTCCCTCATTGATGTAGATGTTCTCTCTGGTAGTACAGATTGAAACTTCTTTATGGCTTTTCATCCTGTGGGACTTGTTCATGTCCTTCTGCAAATTTTAGAAGTGTCTTATCAATAGATGAGTATCAGTGTTACACGTGGACCATCCATATGCAAGACCTCTTTTTCCAATCATAAATCCTAACCTTTCCTGAAAAATTTATTAGTAGTAATATGTTGCAGCCCACATGCACTCACCAATGGCCTGTTGTTTGCCCTCTGGGTGGCCTGCTATTTTGAGTCTTCAACTATCGTGGCTATTTTATAATTCTCAGCAATATAGCATCACCAGAAGATGATGTTAAAAGATGAGGTTTTGTTTCAGGGAGAAGATTGGGGTCATTGAAAGGGCTGCACAATTTCCCAGTGTACCCACTGTGCCATATTTAGAAGACCAAGTTACATTTAAGAAAAGTTTAAAAACTTTGATTGTTCCCACTCCCACTCCACATATTTCCACCACTCTGCCACCATCACTACACAAGAAGAAGGAGACCTCACAGAACTGAGGGCTATTTTTTCCCCATGTGTTGCCATGGTCACAGAATTTATCACTTGGTGCACAGGCTACTTGTATTTAAGGAGCCCCTTTTTGTACTTAGCCAGACTGGTCCTCAGAGAGCAAAAATCACTGGGATCATACTCCAAGACTTTCCAGTCTGACAGAAACTTACAGCTGTGCTTGTTGTTGCTTTCAGTGGCAATGTGGAAACTCTATCCACCAATACATATTGGCAACTCATTTGTAACTTACAATCTTAGAACACTGCCTGGGGCATTTAGAGGTTAAGGCTTTCGCTCAAGGTCATACAGCCAGTGTGTTAGACGCAAGACTTGAAACTAGATTTTCCTCACTCTAGGTCCAGTACTGCATCTACTACATGGAAGCCTAATTTGGTGGCAGTTTTTTTTTATAAAAAAACTTGGTTTTACTGACTTTAAGGCCAGTCTACTGCCCATTATACCTCACAACCTTTCACCAACTGTACATAAAGACAAATTTGGGGATAGTTATTTTCTTTACAAAAAGAATATTTGAGTTCCTTTAAACTATGAGTTTTCCAATATTTTATAAATATGATTCTTAGAAACAGAGAACCAGAAAGTGTTACAGGATGCAAAATGCAATTGACTTAATATGTAAGAGACTACTCCAATTATAAACAATACTGACCAATACTGAGGCATTCACAACTTTATTTTTGCCCTTACAATGGCCCCATTGGAGACTTTACTAGTTATCCCACATTAGAAGATTCAACTAAGTGGAGAAAAAGCTTTAAATTTTTTTCTATCCATTCTTCCTCTGAAGCACACAGACCTCATTTCTTTCAATTCCCCCCTTTTTAATTGTCCCTGTTTCCTCTCTATGGATCTGTCCCTAGCCTAAATCCCTACCCATATCATAGGCTCAATTTCCCTCATGGTTTCTTCCTTATAAATTATGATGCTCAATATCTTGTTAGAAGAGGTTTCTCTTTCCAACTACTGGGGCCAATTCCCTTTCCTAAGTCTTCCATTTATTTATTTCCCAATTGTAAACATGAATCTTTCATTTTCTGCCTTGCTTGGTCCAATTCCCCATGGATCTTAACAACCCTCTCCCCTCTTTTTTATGAGCAAGCAAATCATAAAATTTCAGAACTGGAAGGGAAATCTAGAGCCAACTAGTCCAACCCATACAGAAAAAGAATCCTTACTGCTACACATAAATAATCACCTAGAATTTGCTCTCTGCTTAAAGACTTTCAGTGAAGGTGTATCTTCCAAGACAGACCATTCTACTTTTGTGTAGCTCTAATTATGAGTAAGTTTTTCCTAACAGCAAGACTGAACTTGCCTGTTTGTAATTTTGATCCTCTGCTCCTAGGTTTGTCCTCCGAGACATAACAGAACAAGCCGAACATTCCTTTTCTACTTGCCAACTTGAAGTCGTCTTTCATATCCTCACTGAATTTTCTCTACTCCAAGTTGAAAAGCCTAAGTCACTTCACCTGATCCTTACATGTCATGGACTCGAGATCCTTCACCATTGTAGGCACATTGGTCTGGATATCTTCCAGTTTATCAATATCATTCCTAAATGGTTGCACTCAGCACTGGATTATAAGGCACTGTTGCCTTCTTGGATTCCTGGAACCTGGGTCTCTCGATGCAGTTCAAGGTCTCACTAACTTCTTTTGCTTTCATGTCACATGATTGACTCATATTAAACTTATAATCTACTAAAAACCCTTAGATCTTTTTTTTTTAAATATCATTGTCCAACTATTCCTCCCCTACCTTGAATTTGTGGAGTCAGTTTTTTGAATGTGAATGTTTAAGACATTTGTCTCATTAAATTTCATCTTATTGAATCTAGCCCAACTCATAGCCTGTCAAGGGTTTTTCCTTTTACATCCTGGATTCCATCATCCTGTATGTCTGTTGTTCTTCCAAGCCCTTCCTTTACCATTCTTGGTATGTTAAGTATATATTCTACTTGTCTTATAGCCACAAGGAAGCAATCACAGGGACTCCATTACTCCAGAGATTTTTAAAAAAAATCATCAAACCATTCCCATTTTACTTGCTTAAGATAACATGCTAGTTTGGGGAAAAGGTGGGACTCCAACCCAGTATTCTGCTTTCCACTGTGGTGATCTATGGTGCAAAACTGCCTATTTAATAACTAGTTGTTTTTTTTTAATTCTTGCTGAGATTGTTCTGGAATAAAAGGTTATATCTGCAGAGTAATATGTTTCTGGTAAAAACCTCACTTCTGTTGTTATCAGAGGGAAACAATTACATGTTAACCTAAGAAGAGGAGATACTTTCACCCAATTAGTCTCTAGCAAATCCTGTATTATTTAGAACAAATGGAAAAGTTGTAGACTCATAGAATGTCAGAGCTACAAGAGTCCTAAGAGTTCATGTAGTCTCACTTCCTCCTAGAAATACACTCCATCATGCATCTATATTTGAACTTAAAGGGGCCAAGGTGGAAACTAAAGACATCTGCCCAGCTCCTCAAAGCATTTTTCAGGCATGCTGTCATTCCCAGAGTCTATTCTTGGGCTAGCTCCCCATCAGTTTCCTTGAGCCATCATGAGAAGGTTTCTAGGGCTATATATTTTCTGGCCCAGATGGAAAGGTCTAGGAAGGGATGGATACTAACAGCTGTGGAGCTGGTCCTGAGGTTATCAGCTTCTAACGTGGGATTTCCTGAAGCTGATGGCTTCCCTGTGGCACAGAGATGGCTTTGGGATTGAACCAAGGGCCTCTCTGTATTTATAGTGGTGAATAGACCTCTAGTGGTAACAGCTGAAATTAACCGGCTCTTACAAGGGACCAGGAGGCACAGTCTTCCTTCCCCTTTGAGGTTTCAGCAAAACAGATAAGAAAGGGTTTGTTCACTTGGAAGCCCTAGTTACCACCCTTAAAATCGAGAAGCATCAAAATAGCCATTCCAGTGTAATGACATTAAGCCTCTTATTCATCCTCTTCCTAAGGTTAGGTTTGCTCAAAATTAGCTCCTTAAAAAAAAAAAAATCACTCCACAAGTAGAGACAGTGTGGAATTGAAGGGAAAACACTGGCTGGGAAGTCAGGAGACCCGAGTCCTATTCTTAGCTCTATAACTAACTTTCTCTGTAATTTTGTGTGTGTCTTTTATTTTCAATTTCTTCACCTTGTAAAATCAGGGAGGATTGGACTAGGTGACCTTCAGGGACCTATAAGCCCTACGAGTTGAAGACTGAAGTTAACTTCTGTAAAGGCTATTTCCATGGATTTTACTGTAAAATACCATCCTATGCACTCTGGAGGGCACAAAGACATAGTCTCTCCCTGTGTTTCCAAAAAATCATCTGTAAAACTCCATGTACTTTGACCCATACATGTAATTCACTTTACCCATGTCTCCTTTATTTTTAGAGTATGTGGGCTGATTAATTGTGATATTTAACTAAAATGTCTGTTTGAGAACTGAGAAGCTTGTACTGAAATTAAGTTCCTGTCTCCTTGTATAGTTACTATTTTCACTAGGAGACATGGGGACATCATAAAATACTGGGGGAAAAGACATCAACATTGCTGATTAAAAAAAAATCTTTCAATGATCCATTGGATGATAGATCTGGACATGGAGAGGACCTTAGAGAACATCTCATTCAATCCCTTTACTTTCTAGATGAAGAAACTGATGCCCAGAGAAGTTGTGACTTGCCTCGTCACAGAAGAAAAAGTAGCAGCACTGAGACTGAAGCCCATGTCTTCTAATTCCAAATCATTCTTTCCATTATATTATATTGCCTCCCTAGCAATAACTAATATTAGTTATTAATAACTTATTAACTAAAATAATTAGATAACGATTTCAGTGAAGCAGAAGGATAGACATGCCTATGGTGCTAGAGATACAAAGCCAATAAAAGCACTCTTTTCCTCAGGGAGCTTATATTTTATTTGGGAAAACAACATATACAGATATAAGTAAATAATAGAACACAAACACATACATCAAATAAATGTGAGCTAATGAGGGGGAAAGTTACTAGCAGCTAATATTTAGAATACTCATGTAAATAATAATGCTCATATACTATGGCTGAACTGAGAAAGAGGCTCAGAATTCTAAGAGGAAGAAGCACACTCTAGGTATGGGGAGGGTAGCTTGTGGAGATGGGAGATGGAACATCATGGGTGAGGGGCAGCAAGTAGAACATTTTGGCTGAGCCATAAAGGGTAAGAAGAAAGAAATAATGTGTAATCATTCTGGAGAGGCAAGCTGGAGCCAGATGATGAAAAGCTTTCAGTACTAGCCACAGGTGATCATATTTGACCCCAGGGTCCATAGAAAGCCACTGGCGGGGCATCCTGAGCAGTGGAGCTAAATGGTCATTCATGGTCCCTGCCCTCAAGGAACTTGTAATCCAATAAGGCAATCACTTTTCCTGGGTCTAATACATGACTAACATGATGAATTCTAGGAAACCTAAAGAAACCAAAATAATAATTCCTATTTCTTTCTTAAAATTTAATTTTTTTAATGAACAAAATCTATTTTCTTTTTTTTGAGGGAAGTTGGGGTTAAGTGACTTGCCCAAGGTCACACGGCTAGGTTTTTGTGTGTGTGTGTGTGTGTGTGTGTGTGTGTGTGTGTAAAGTGTCTGAGGACAGATTTTAACTCAGATCCTCCTGACTCCAGGGCCGGTGTTCTATTCACTTGGCCACCTAGCCTCCCCCAAAATCTATTTTCTATCACTCCTAATCCCTGCTCATTAAAAAACTGATAAAAACAAAACCTTTGTAACAAATGTGCACAGTCAAGCAAAACACATTTCCGAATTAACCATGTTCAAAAAAATGTATCTTAACCTCATGAGTTGCCTGACAACTGAGGTGGGATAGAGATGGAGGAGGAAAAAGGAGCCCCTTTGTGTTATAAGTTTTTTTTTTAAGCAATTAGTTTAAGTAACTTGCTCAAGGTTACATGGCCAGTTTTTTTTGTGTGTGTGTTAAGTATCTGAGGCTGGAACTGATCCTGGGTCCTCCTTACTCTGGGGCCAGCGCTCTTACTCACTGTGCCAGCTAGCTGCCCCTTGTTATAAGTTTCATAGGTGAGAAAAATGAGATTCTCAGTTTAAATGATTTAGCAGCATTCATGCCTCGAAGTGGGAGACCTATACTTGAACCTCTTTTTGTCCTTGTGAAAAATACTATTTCTTCTATGTCACATTGCCTCTCAGGCCTAGTTCTTCAGCTGGAAGAAGAGAAGATGCTTCAGAAGTGTCTCTCCTCCCAGCTGCTCCAAAGATGTTTAAAAGAATAATCTAAAACACATGACCTATAGAATGTCCTAGATGATAGTGGCTTAGGATCCCCTCCTTGAGGAAGCAAAAAAAAAAAAAAAGACAAAAGGTGAGCTGACCATTAAATAATGCCATGAAGAAATGAAGAAAGGGGAACAACATGGAATAGCGAATCAAGACGCAAACCCCAATTTACATCTGGGAAAACATATGCCCAAATTTTGGGAAAAATCTGCCAATTCCAGATGGGCCTCATTATTCATTTGAGAATGAGGAAGTACCTCATAGAACAACCATTTTCTCTGTGAGGGATTACTCATCATCACTGCATACCACATCATTTTTATTACATCAGGAAATCACCCTGAGGGTGGGGGCTTTCTACCCATTCCCACTCTCCTAGGATCATTTCTGGATTGTGAGTAACAGCTCCAAGTTACCCCATTTTTGTGCAGAGCCCAGAATGGCCATATCTGAACTCCTTTACTTTCCCCACCCATTTCCCATTTCTGGCTTCTTCTCCAGCATCCCCTGCAGAAAGGATGTAGTTGTATCTTGCCTCTTTCTTCTCTTCTGACCCTCAAAGAACACAGCAACCATTCCTTAGGTTCTTTAAAGGGTTTCTTTGCCTGTAAGTATGGGGAAGGAGCTGGTCCACAACTGAAAAGGAGGCAGGGAGCAGGCTGGCTGGCAACTGAGAAATTGTACAGCAATTTCAATAATTTCAAACTGCCACCAAAACCCATCTCTTAAACATTAATATTCTTCTGGTGATGCTGTATGACTATGAATCTTGGAATGCCATAATCTCAGAAGAATCAAATTGCAGGTGACCCAAAGGGCAATGTAGAGACTCACAGTGGGTAAAAGTAGGTTATAGCAACCAGTGTTACCTTCTGTATGATAAATCATGTAAAAGACATCAACCTGAATACTTATGGACAGTGGCAAGAGTGAGGGGTAAAAAATTGACAGCCCCAGTGTTACAGATAAAACAAAGTGTTCAATTTAATTAGATTCAATTATGTAGTTATTGATTTAATACCTATTTATTATGTAGTACCTAGATGTTTCAGGCAATGTACTAGGCACCAAGTCTACAAACACAAAAGATGCCCTGAATGAGGCTATAGTCTATTAAAGGAAAACAACGTGTCTATATATACTTAAACACAAAGTAATATAGGGGAGGAGTACAGAGCTAATACGAAGGGGCAATTTTGACAATAGAATGAGGGTTTCAAAAGACAGAATGGAAAATTAGAGCAAATAATAAGCTAGAGGAAGGACTCTAGCGAATTGTATAAACCTTCTGTGTAGGATTTATAGAACCACGGGCAAGAATTACACAGAATAAGAAGACACAGGAAGAAATTTTGATCTGCGTCAATAGAGAAAATACCAGCATCAATGAGATCTAGGGTACATTGAATTATCAAAAAGAAAAATATAGCAACCGTGGGTAGTAGAGAATCTTAAGACTACAGTGACAGCTCTCCTTCATCTTCATTGAGAGATAAATGAAGCTGAGCCTTATCCTTTTTAGTTTGCTTCCCTGACTCTTCTTCTATGATAAGGGCTAGTTTAAATCATCTCTCACTCATATTCCTGAGGCCAGTTCTTTTCCTTCCCCACCCCCATGAACTATCCATCCCACCTTAAATTTTCCCTCTGTATCCCCTTAGACTAGAAGAAGCACTAGATACAAAATGGTGGTCTTAAATGGAACTGCTCCCCAAGGCTCCTTGAGTATTCATTTCCATCTCAGAAGGAAATTTATGTTGTACATCTTTATCTCAGTGTTTACAGAATTATTTTACCTATTTAAAACTTTTATTTTTTAAATTAACAAATTTTTTTTTCTCCCTTTAGCCTTCTCACACCCCCTCCCCTCACTGGGGGAAAAAGACTCTTGTGGTAAATATGAATAGTTAAGTAAAACAGATTCTCATACTGGTCATGTCTAAAAAGCCTCTCATTCTTCACTCTCTCTTCACAGATCCTTGGAGATCATCTGGTAAGTCCTCTCACTTTACAAATAAGAAATTTGAAGTTGTTATGAGCTAAACGGTCACATAATTAATAAGAGCAAAGTCCTGGTTTTGAGTTTGGACCCAGGACCTCTGACTTCAAATGCATCATCCTTTCCTACTATACCACATGGCCCTTTGCTTAACACAAGAAAGCCAAGTCAGCCTATTTACTTCACATATGGTTTTAGAGGCTTCCAAGGGTTTTGGTTATAAGGAAGCAGTAATTAGAGGGGTATTAGCAACATAGCTAGAGGCAATGTGGTTATAGGGGAAAGGGCACCATATTTGGAGTCAAAGGAACCATGTCTGGACACCAGCCCTGACATTTACCATCTATAGCCTATGTCCTTCCTAACTCTGAATTCATATGAAGTACTTTGTACAATGTGGGGAGTCTGGGGAGATAACGGCTCTCAGTTATCTTGATCCTCTTCCACCCCTATCCCGGTTGGGAACTTCTAAAGTTATTTCAACTAGATTTGGATCTTATTATTAGATCAGACAAGGGATACACGTTTTAAAAGTAAAATATTTATTTGAACCTCAAACCCTCCTCCTCCCACCCAAGGAATTTGGATCTTGTCCTTGAATGAAGGGTAAAAAAACAAAAACAATCTTCAAGACTCTTGGTCTGTTGGGAGGAGGGCATGACAAATTTTTTGGTTCAATGCAGACTGACTTCAGCCACACTTTCACAGCAAATTTCACTTAGGTCCTGAATCTCCGCTTGGAGCAATAATCCCTCTGTATTACCTCTCCATAGCCTACATATGCCCTCTTCTTATTCAGTAGGGTCTCATGATCACATAGACACTCCTGGGCTCCTGGATGCAGCCTGGTACTTTCTGACACATGTCTTTCTCCTTCCTCCAGTCCAGAAGATTTCTCACCCCCATCCACAATCTGTCTGTGCCTTGTGAAACAACTGCCCTGTATCATAAGGCATGTTATCTTTTGGAAAATGTAGTTCTGGGAACTTCTGGGACAGATATTTTAGAAAATGCAGCGTGTTCCCTTGGAAATACCCCTGTGACATTTCTATGTAGCCTTGGACAAGGAGTCTACCTCTTAGTTTTTTGTTTTTTTCCTCTATGAAATAACTAGATGACTGGATGAATTTTAAACACTTCTAGTTTTAAAACTAGGATTCTGAAATCTTGGGGTCTTAACTTGTATTAGGGTCTTACCATATTTCTGCTTCTGAGAGTTATACCAGGGTTTGGCATTGAGGGCGTAAGTCAGGATGCCATGCAAAAAGTTTAGTTTCTACCACATCTGCTTTACTCAGATATTCTACCCCATGTTGGACTGAATATGAGCTTGAGTGTGCATTTTTTAAATACTAGTTTTCTTTGCTTGACCTCAGTCATCTCAGTAACCCTCTTCTTCCCCTTTACCCCTTTCCTCCCATCCATGCCTTCCAGTGGTTGGCTACTAGATCCTTTAGGGGTTTCCCCTTACAAGACATTGGCTTCTCCATCTGTCCTTTCTCTTATAGTTCTAGAATGCACTCCACCCCACCCCCATATCTGGGAATTTTGAACCAAGCTTTTGCCTATTCTGTTTCAATTTCTATCTTAGTAAAAATCAGGATGACTAGTTCCTACCACCTTTCTTGGGGTCAAAGATGTATTGAAGACTCCTGGGAAAGAAGGGGATGGGATTAAATGAGTTGGGCAAAGTAAATAAAAGAGAAGAATATTACCAGGTGGGTTTCTAGGCATTGGCCTGAGACTGGAAAAGCACCATGCTGATTTCAAAGAGAGCTCTGCACTCAGGCTACCTTTCTAGGGCATAGAGCAATATGAAAAACAGACCTCTTATTATTATTGTATAAGGTCTGTGGGTCCAACTAACTCAACCTTTTCACAGTTCAGTTGTGAGCTAACAATAGGGCTGCAGGCCTTCAAAAAATGCTTCCCATCTACCCATCACTCATGATAACCATAATTAAATGCATTACATTCATTTTCAACACAAATTTGACCTTCAGAGTTTTACCAAACACAAATTGCTCTATTTTCTGCAGCTCTCTTGAAGTAGTAGAATCACAAATAGGAGAAATGAAAAAGACCTATTTTCGTAGGTCACTGAATCCATTCCCCAGGGGCCACTGCAGGACTGTAGAGGGAGACAGAATGCATTCTTTTCCCCCTTCTTTTTGTGCTGAATATCTAATGTCAGCTCTGGGCATAGACAAGAATAAGACATTATCAATGATTCCTGAATATGCTTTGGTAGCTGTTGAGTGGGCCCAGAGGTTACCAGAGTTAAGGCATTAGATGGGGAAATGCCTTCCATGAGTATGAAGCCTAAAGTTAGAGCTACAGAATAATGACAAATTCAACCAATGTTATGGATGGCCTCGAGAAACTGTGAGGTAAAAATGAAAGCTTGCTGGACCTAAAGCTAGGAAAACTAGGGTCAAATCCCCATCTCCACCAATAATTAGCTGGATGACCATGGGCAAGTCACTTCATTTCTGAGTCTGTTTCCTTACCTGTAAAAGAGCAATGGTCACACTTGAACTATCTGACAGGGTTATTATGGGAAAAGTGCTATATCTACATATCTATAGATAAAGATATATAGATATGTATACATACATACATATCTATATCTATCTATCTGTCTATAGACCCTGTCCTCAAGTAGGTTATAATCTAGTAGGGAAGATAAAAATTATTTCTACACAGTTGAATAAAGAAAGGAGAAGAGTACAAGAAATACAAATAGAGAGTTATGAGAGATGTGAGTCAGCCAGAAGGGTACACAGAGTGAAAGAAGGGTTAAATTTGGAGTCAGCGGACCTGGGCTTGTTTTCTACACTGCTACTTCCTCCCTGTGTGGCACTGGGCCACTTTCTTATCCTCATCTGTAAAATGAAGAGGTTGGAATAGATGCCCTCTGAGGTTCCTTCAAGTTCCAAAGCGAAATCAAGGAAACATTTATAGATGTGGCATTTTATATAGGCTTTGCAGGGAGAGAGGGAGTAAATTCTAGGAATGATATGATCAGAAGTATGGAGATGGGGAAAATCAGAGATGTGTTGGGGGAGGAGAGGAATCTAAGTAATTCAGTTTAGAGTTTATGTAGTAGTAGTGGGGGGTGGGGTGGGTGGAATGGCATGAAATCAGGCTAGAAAGGTAGGAAAATGGAGAGTTTTAAATGTTAGTGTAGCACCTTCTTTGGGATTACTTCCTACTTCCCAACTTCCACTCCCTTTGACAGTGGGTCCCCAGAGGGTGTCTGACTACTTCTCTCCTCAGTGTTCTAGGGATACCCCTGAGGATTTGGGGTAGTTTCTAGCACTGGTGTTCAACTCCCATCCAATGTTCTCCTCCAACAGATTTTAGAAAGGACTATTTACTGAAATGGTATAGTAAGTATATTTTTGATATATATCATATAACATTTTGGTATATGCCATATAAAATGGTATATTTTGGAAAAAAAAAGGCCTGGATACACTTTCCCATATGTACATACAGAGTCTGTGGGAAAGTGGGCTCATGCTTAAAGAGTATATGTGGCCAAGGGGAAAATTATAGTGCCTGGTTGGATTGAAGTCTTTTTCTTCCTTTGTAAAATTCATTTGAAGGTCCCTTTAGATACCTATAGTTGTAGAATGGACTCTGCAAGTCAGTGCCTATCTAGAATCCTGAGGCTAACTGTTCTCAGCTTTCTGAATTTCACAAGGTCATCCTTTAGCCTAGGTAGGGGGAGAAGAGACACTCAGTCCTCCTCAATCCTTGCTGCCCTCTAGTTACAGGTACAAAGGTTTGATTCCTTAAAGTGCTGATGGACTATAACACTTTCCTGCTCAAATCCCTTCTTTGTTCTACTTGGGCACAAAGACCTAATTCTTTCAACCTTCCCCAAACATTTCATTATCTAATTTCATATGCATGACCCAGTTTACACATTTGATTGAATGACTGATTCTGTAACTCAGGTATCAGGGCATTTCATTAGTTACACTCATTGGGAGTAGGGGGTATGAAATATTATTCTTATATCAAGCTAAGGAGTTTGGATTCTTAAATTCTTAAAAAAAAAGTAATGGAGGAGAAGGTTGGGAACAATATTTTATAAACCTTAAAGCACTATTTAAGTATAAACCATTATCATCTTTTTCTATTTCTTTAATTAAAAACAATTCATATTGATGCATTTTGTTTGTTCATTCAATTTGACCTAATTTTGTTTCCTTTTAGCATTGAATTTATCTATATTATAGTAATTTATATATTGTTCTTTTGAATTTGCATCATTTAATATAGGTCTTCCCTTGTTTTTCTGAATTCTTCCTATCCATTGATTTTTATGATGTAGGAATATTCAATTATATTCATCTGCCACAGTTTATCTAGCTATTCTTCAGGCATTGGGTATATATATATGTATTGTCTCCAGCCTTTTACTATCATAAATAATGTTACTAAGTGTATTTTCTAGACAGGGATTTTTTTATGTCATTAGCTTTCTTGAGGTCTAATTCTAGAGTAGAATCACTGAGTCAGAAATTATAAGCAATTTAATAACTTTTATTGCCTAATTCAATTCAATAAGCATTTATTAAATGCCTGTTTGGAAGGCATAGTGATGAATAATTCCAAATTGAATGAACTCACAACTCTACCAGCAACTAGGATGCCTCTCTTCCAATACTCCCTTTAAGTGTTTCCTATCCTTTACCATCTTTGCTAATTTTCCAGGTATAAGATAACACATAAGAATAATTAATTTATGTATTTTGTCTGATTTTTGGTGACTTTGAACTATTTCTCAGATGATCACTGATAATTTGCATTTCTTCTTTTGAATATTATTGATATTTTTTGACTACTTACTTGTCTATTGCAGAATGGTTCTCTAGCTTTCAGATTCAGGTCAATTTCCCATAGATATTGTACCTAAGATTTTAATCAGATGTGCTTACTAAGATAACATTTTCTGAATCCACATCTCTTCTCCTTTTTCTAGCTGGTCTGATTTTGTTTGCATGACAGGAAAAAAATATGTTAAGAACAAAAAAGTTTAAGCTATTTTAAAAGCAAGAAGATAAATGAGAAAAGGATAGAGTTACTGCTTTAGAAGATGAGTTTTTCCTGTTACATAAGTGAAGTGGTCCATTTTGTCTTTTATAAGCATTTTTATTATGATTACTGTGTTAGATATCTCTATCAATATACCGAACATGGAAATAAAGTAAACTGTTTTACTACATAGGTTATCAACAAGATAGGCTCGAACTCTCTTGTTCAACAGAAATTGAGTTAATAAAAGGGATGGAGAATTAGCACTGGATATCAAGAAAATATAGACCTGTATGAAAACTCATTAACCTCAATGGGAAAAGTTGTTAGAGAGCCTTTGAGTGAAGATAAAGTGAGAGAGCGGCAGAACTGTCATCACTGAGTCTATATACACACTGGCCAGATAAGGAAGGTAGCTTGGTAGTGGAAGGGGTCAGAGGACCTGGGTTCAAATCCAACCTCAGACACTTATTTGTGTGATGGCTAGTCAAGTTCTTAACTTCTTGGAACCTCAAGTTTCCCATCTGCAAAATGGGGAAGCTGGACTAGACAGACTTTAAGAACCCTGGCTAGCTTGAAGTCTATGATCAATGATCAATGATATAGAAGACATTTCTCTAATATAAATAACAAAAACTGCACAAGCTTCAACATATAACCTCTGACCCAGAACCAAAATTCAGGGTTTATATGAATTGGGTTAAATTTGGGGGGTATCTCTAGTACTCTCTTTGATTCATGCCCCTGCTCAGGATTTCTTTCAAGAATGTCAGAATTTGGTTGTCCTCATCTAGAGTCTGATATCAGACTAAAGTTTGTGTTAGACTTTACATAAAAAGTAAAAGGACTTCAACTACCTAGATGTCTTTCAGAGGTATTACTCCCAAACTGTGGTGCAAACTTCCCAAACCAGATTAAAATGTACTTGGGAAATATTTAACAAAATAAATTAAAATACAATTCAACATAGATAATATTAATTTATGGGGTTTAAAGTTGACATGCAGCTGGCAGGGATCCATTCCTATTTTAATTTGACACCACTACTCACAGAACCCAGCCAATAAATTCCTATATTGGTTTCCTAACAATTACATCTCTCATGAAGTAAAGGAGGCAATAATGGGAATTGCTGGACCTAATTTTCACTAATAAGAAGGAACTGGTTGGTAATGTGAAAGTGTATTAGAATTTGCAATAGTCATGGAAGGTTATGACCTTTACAACATAAACCCTAGACTTGGGGGAAGAACATTTTTTAAAGTTCAGAGAAAAAGAGATACAAGCCTATACTAAGAGATTCTAAATTGAAAAATACATCAGGGCCTTGCAACCTCGGAAACAGGCAAGATGACAGAGAACTCAACAAGCATTTTTTTCAGGGAATAGCTATCACCGATCATGTGACACAAAGCCATCGTTGCTAGGAGAAACCATGTTTTTGCTTTTCTTTGTATTTCCAGCATTTAGCACAGTGCCTGGCACAGAGTAAACTCTTAGTAAATGCTTGTCGACTGACTAGTCCTTTGATTTCTTATGGGCCTGATACATCAGGCAGCTTACGGCACAGCTGGAGAACAAGACCTTCATCAGGGACACATACATCAGAGAGGAAGGCTGCCACGGAGACTGAGACAATTCTATCCATGCAGCCAGGACCCCGAAAGCCTCCCTTCTCTTATAGAAAGAACTCACCTTTGTTGTTGTTCAGCCGTGTCCGCCTCTTCATGACCTCTTTTGGGGTTTTCTTGGTAGAGATGCTAGAGTGGTTTGCCATTTCCTTCTCCAGTTCATTTTATAGATGAGAAAATTGAGGTAAACAGGGTTACAAAGCTAGCAAGTGCCTGAGGCTGGATTTGAACTTAGGAAGATGAGTCTTCCTGACTCCATGACTGGCACTCTATCTATCCACTGTGCCACGTGGCTGTCTTATGTGGCTGGCTTATTCTCCATCCTTCCAATATAGTCTGCTTTACAGTTCTCAGCTGAAGGTTAGTTTAGGGACCACTAGGCCAAAGGCCCAGGCTTTCTCTGCTTTTATGTACCACCTATGGGTCACCTCAGAGTGACAGAACCTTATGTCCTACCAACAGCAGATGGCAACAGTTGCTGCCTTCCTGCTTCTCACAGTTCAATTACCTTTCCTCCTGTTTATGGTGATACTGTGGCTATAATAAAGGCTGAGATATTTTAAACAATGCATCTCTGTCTATAGAATCAATTTTTAAAAATTCTAATAAAGAAGAATAGCTTTCTTTTCTTCCTTAGAAACCTAAGTCTAAAGAAACAATGTTGCTACATGGAGCAGGAGGATGTCTCTGATGATCTCAGATTTTTAAAGAATTTGGACAAAAGATGGAACACAGGATGCACAACCAGGGACAAAAGCAAAAGGAAGCATAGGCTAGTAATCTCAGTGTCAGGGAGACCAAGACCCAGAATAAGGTGAGGCTTGATGAAAAAAAAAAAGCTAAGAACAACAAAAAAGGACTTGAAAAGCTATGTTCAGAGCAAGAAGATGAATAAGAAAGGGATAGGCCCACTGCTTGAGGCAGGTGGTATCATGTGAACAGATGACAGAGAGAAAGGAGAGCTATTCAACTCTTATTTGCTCTGTCTTCTCTATCAAGGAGAATCATCTTCAAACTGGAGAGAGTGGGAACAAACAACATAAAGATAGAATTGCTGCCTATGATAGGTGAGCAGATAAAATGAGAGCACAGAGTCATTTATAATTGAGTTCAAGTCTCTGGGCCCAGACAAATTATATGCCAGGGTACTGAAAGAATGTGCCGATGTGATCACAGAGCCACTGTCTGTAATCCTTAAGAAATCATGGAGATCAGGAAAGGTTTGAAAAGTGGAGAGAATAATTGTCCCAGTTTTCAAAATAGGGGAACAGTAGTTTCAAGAAACCACAGACCACTGGTGACCTTTATGCCAGTCTCCGGAAATTTTTAGAAAAGGTCTCTAGGGGAAAACAATTACTTGTGGGTAAGAAATTCAGGGAAGTAGATTTTGGTTCAATGTAAGGAGTAATTTCCTAACAATTAAAGCTATTCAAAAGTGGAATGGGCTATCTCAAGAGGAAATGAATTCCCCATCACTGGAAGTCAACAAACAGAGCCTAGATGACCATTTATTGGAGATATTACAAAGAATATTCCCATTTGACTGTAGGTTGACCTAGATGACCATTTCCAACTTTCAGAGTCCATGATTATGTATGATAAAGTAAGTGGGTTGTAAGGATGTTAAAAATAAAATGGAGATCACTAGGAGCTGGCATGGGTTCACCAATAATAAATCTCTATGAATTTAAAGTATTTATTTATTTTTCTTTACTAGCATAGTAAGCTGTTTGGTCAAGGGACACTACACACATGATGTATCAGGATTTCAGCAAGACTTTTTTTTGTAACAGTCACTCAGGATATATTTTGTGGACAAGATGGAGAGATGTAAACTAGGTAGTACTACAGTTAATTGGATTTGTACCTGGTTGAGAAAACCATATTCAAAGAGTGTTGCTTAGTGGATGGTGTCAACTTGGAGGGAGGACTTTTGTGTTATGCCTCAGGGCTTTGTCTTTATCCCTGTCCTATTCAACATTTTTTCTCATTGACCTGGATGAAAATTTAGAAGACACACTTATAAATATGCACATGTAAAAAATCTGGAAGAGACTGCATTAGATGTCAGAGTCAAAGTTTTAAAAGAGCTTGACAGCCAGGAAGGCTAGGCTGACATGAGCTAGATAAAATTTGACAAGGATAAATATAAAGTCTAGGATTTAGTTTAAAGGAAGAAACTGTAGAATTATAGGATAAGGGAGCCATAGTTGAACAGCAGGTCATATAAAAAAGACCTAGGAGTTTTAGTTGACTGCAAGCTTATAGTGGATCAACAGCTTAATGTGGGCAGACAAACAAAACACTAATTTAATATTCGATACAATTTGACAAACATTTATTAAGTAGCTACTGTATGCAAGACCCTGTATTAAGCACTGGGAAAGGCACAAAACTTAGAGAAGACATGGTCCTTGCCTTCATAACACTTATAGTCTAGTAAAGGGAAAAAGCATATATACAGATAAATATGAAACTGGTTAAGTGCATAAGAGAAGTAGAAAGTTCAATGCTTATTACCAGTAGTGGTGGTAGATGTAGTTGGGATACAAGGAAGACTTTATAAATGAGGTAGGTAGCATTTGATTTGGGCTGATAGAAAATATTTTTTTTTTAGAAATCAGAAATCATTGGGTGCAGGGAAAGAGAAGAATACAACTACATAATCTCTTTTCCACATGATAGACCTTCAAATCCTCAAAGACAATAATCATTTGCCTCCAAGTCTTCTTTTCTCCAGTTCCTTCAATCAGTGTTTGTATGATATGGTCTCTAGTCCTCTTACCATCTTGGTTACCTTCCTCTAGTGCGTCAATGTCCTTAAAATGTGGTGCCCAGAAAGGAAAATATTACTTCAGATATAGTCTGCTTGGTACAAAGATGAAACATGGAAAATTCAATAAAGAACCAGCTTTAGATTTGGGTTCAAATCTTTCCTCTTCCACATGCTGGCTGTATGACTGTGGGCAAATCATTTAGTGCCACTAGACAACTCTAAAATTTTTTCTTGAGTTTAAGTAGTATTTTATTTTTTCCAATTACATGTAAATACAATTTTAAATATTCATTTTTTAAAATTTGAGTTAAAAATTTTCCCCCTTCTCCCCGCTAAAGTGGTAAGCAATTTGATATGATATATATTTTCAATCATATAAAACATATTTCCATATTAGCCATGTTGTGAAAGAAACAGACCAAAAGGAAACACACATGCACACACACACATACACACACATGAAAATGAAAATAGTATGCTTCAATCTTATTCAGATTCTGTCAGTTCTTTCTTTGAATATGGATAGCATTTTCCATCATAAGTCCTTTGGGATTGTGTTGGATCATTGTATAGCTGAGAAGAGCTAAGTCATTCATAGTTGATCATTGTACAATGTTGCTGTTACTGTGTATGATGTTCACCTGGTTCTGCTTATTTCATTTTGCATCAGTTCATGTAAGTCTTTTAAGGTTTTTCTGAAATCTGCCTGCTCATCATTTCTTATAGCACCATAGTACATCATTACTTTTTCAGCCATTGCCCAATTGATGAACATCCCTTCGACTTCCAATTCTTTGCCATTACGAGGAGCTGCTATAAATATTTTTGTAGGGGTGGCTAGGTGGTGCAGTGAATAGAGCACCAGCTCTGGAATCAGGAGGACCTGAGTTCAAATCTGGCCTCAGACAGTTGACACACTTATTAGCCATGTGACTTTGGGCAAGTAACCTCAATTGCCCCTCCAAAAAGCAAAATAAATAAATAACTGTTTTTGTACATTTTCCCTTTTTAATGATCTCTCTGGGATACAGACCTAATAGTGGTATTGTTGGATTAAAGGGTATGCACAGTTTTATAGCCCTTTGGGCATAGTCCCAAATTACTTTCCAATGGTTGGATCAATTCACAACACCAACAATGCACTGGCATCCCAATTTTCCCCAATCTTCTCCAACATTTGTCATTTTCCTTTTCTGTCATATTAGCCAGTCTGATAGGTGTGAGGTGGCACCTCAGAGTTGTTTTAATTTGCATTTCTCTAATCAATAGTGAGTTAGCATTTTTTCATATGACTATGAATAGTTTTGATTTCTTCTTCTGAAAACTGCCATGGTCATATTTTTTGGTCATTTATTAGTTGAAGAATGACTTGTATTCTTATAAATTTGACTCATTTCTCTATATATTTCAGAAATGAGGTCTTTATCAGAGATACTTGCTGTAAAGATTGTTTCCCAGCTTTCTGCTTTCCTTCTAATCTTGGTTGCATTTGTTTTGTTTGTATAAAACCTTTTAAATTTAATATAATCAAAATTGTCCATTTTACATTTTGTAATGCTCTCTATCACTTGTTTGGTCCAAAAAGTCTCTCCTTCCTCATAGTTCTGACAGGTAAATTATTCCTTCCTTTCCTAACTGGTTTATGGTAACACCCTTTAATGTCTAAATCATGTGCCCGTTTTGACCTTATCTTGGTATATAGTGTAAGATGTTGGTTTATGTCTCGTTTCTGCCATACTATTTTCCAGTTTTCCCAGCAGTTTTTGTCAAATAGTGAGTTCTTATCCCAGAAGCTGGAGTCTTTGGATTTATCAAACACTAGATTACTATGGTCATTTACTACTGTGTCTTGTGTACCTAACGTACCGTACTGATCTACCACTCTATTTCTTATACAGTACCGGAGTGTTTTGATGATTATTGCTTTATAATATAGTTTGAGATCTGGCACTGCTAGGCTACCTTCCTTTGCATTTTCCTCCATTAATTCCCTTGATATTCTTGACCTTTTGTTCTCTAAAACTTTTTAAGTTGCAGAGAAGGTACTAATTTGCTTTGGTACAGGAGGTTCCTTACCATGTCCTCCTCACACTAATTAAATCACAGGTCGAATAGAAAAAAATAGAGTATAGCAAGGCTATTATCTCTTTCATTCTTGATACTGTGCCTCATAAGATAAAAAAAGGAATAAATGAGTACAGAATTGCCTCTGGGGTAAGAGATTCCCTTACCCCTTCACTCAGGAGAAATAATTCCTGACTATAACATGGCCCAAGGCAGAACGAGCACTCAATAATATAATCTTCAATGCTTTTCCAGTTTATGTTTGAATCAGTTTACCCAATAGGAGTTTTGCCTCAGTCACCCAAATTTCCCTTTCCCTCCATGTCAGCTTCCCTAGTGTTAAGTAGTAAGTGTTTTAATGGTGTTTCCTCACTCCATTCCCTATTGTTGCAATAACTCCATAACTGCCCCTTTGGTAGAGCTTGGTCTAAGCTGACACCCTTGCCCAGCTGGTGAGAATGTTAAATACTTGAATGCAGTTTCTCTTTCAAGCAAAAATAGGGATAGTTTGTGACCAAACTAAGACATGTAACAGGCTTCTCCTTCTCTTTCTCCCTTAGCATTCTCTTTTCTTCTCCTTTCTTTCAGGTGACCAGTGTTGTCCTACTTTCCAGCTCCTTTGTCCTCCCATCAAAATAAGAAAGGAGGTAGTATTATCGCTTGTACTTGGACTGGCAATCACAAGTCTATTTGAACTATTATGCCTTTTTTTCCCTCTCTAATTGTAGAACCAGCATGTCTTTATCAAGAGCAGGTCATACCAGTCTAACCTCATTTCCTTTTTGGACAGGGTTACTAGGCTGGTAAATCAGGAAAAGGCTACAAATATAGGTTACCTAGATTTGGGGAGAGCATTTGACAAAGTCTCTGAGGATATTCTTGCAGAAAAGATGGAGAAAATGTGAGCTATATGAAATTACAGTTAGGGAGGTTCAGAATTGGCATAGTGACTGGATCCAAAAAAGCAGTTGGATATCACCTTGGATCATTTCCAGTGGTGAAACTCTGAGACCTATGTTTGGTCCTGTGCCGTTTCACATTTTTCTCAGAAACTTGGATAAAGGCAAAATGACAATGCCCTTCAAATTTTCGGATGAAACAAAACTGGGGTTGGGGAGGTGGTGTGGAGTGGGAATCTCTAACACATCAGATAACAGAGTCAGCATCCAAAGAAGCTCTTGATAGATGAGAACATTAGGACAGATCTAATAAGATGAATGAGTTTAAAAAATTATCTTCACAAAAATATCTTCATGATACATGGCCTGATGAGAGTTCATCTGACACAGTTCTACAGGGCTTTTTAGGATATTGAAAGTTCAATATGAGTCAGCAGTGGCAAGCACAATGCTAGGGTGATCTTAGGCTAAGTCGAGAGCATCTAGGATGAAGAAAGTGAGAGACCTGAATTCAATCCACCTTCAAACACTTACTAGCTGTGTGATCCTGGGCAAGATGCTTAACCTCTTTCTGCCTCAGTCTCCTTGATTGTAAAATGGCAGTGATAATGGCACCTACCTCCCAGATTGTTGTGAGGATCAAATGAGATAATAATTGTAAAGCACTTTGTAAATCTTAATGCAATATATAAATGCTAGCTGTTATTATTATTGTTTATTATTATCTAAACAACTGTCTTCATTTCCAGGAGTCACATTTTGGTAATGACATTGATAAACTTGATAACATCCAGAAGAGAGTCACTAGGATGGAAAAGGGCTTCAACATCATGTCTTAGGGCCACAGGTTCATGATCTAGAACGAACCATAGAGTCAATCCAGTTCAAAAGTGAAGTTGTGTCTTACCCAATGTCACACATGTGGCAAATAGATGAGCTGGGGTTTGAACTCATATCCTCTGCCTCTGTCTAAGGATTAGTTGAAGGAAATGAGGTGGTTTAGCCTGGGGAAGAAAAGATGTAGGAAGGATGTCCTTGCGTACATCAGAGACCATCACGTGGAAGATTCCAAGTACTTGTTCTCATTGGTCCTAAAGGGCGAGACTAGGAGCAGTAGGTGTAATTGCAAAGAAACACTTTGACTTAATGTAAGGAAAAATGTCCTAATAATTAAAGTTGTCCAGAAGAGGAGTAGGCTCCTTTAAGAGATAGTGGGTTCCCCCTTGTTGAAAATCTTTAAGCAAAGACTGAATGACCTCTTGTCAGGTATAATGTAGAAGAGATACTTGTTCAGGTATGGGTTGGATTAGAAGGCTTCTCAGGTCTCTTCCCATTCTGGAATTCTGTAGAATAAAAGGCCTTATGTCTTATTAAAGAAATTTTATGGATCCTAAAATAAGAACAACTTTTCCTTGATCCTAAAATAGTCCTAAAGGTTAGTTTTCAGGTTGTTTCAGGGTATCTCAGGATAGGTGGAAAGGATAGTTTGTTATAGTAATCTTGATACATCTATTCCATTTTCCTTCTATATGCTATCTTCCTTTCATCATTAAATGTTCTTGAGATGATATGGTTTACCTGGCTTTCTCATATTGTCTTCAGACATCCACCAAGTTAAGAAGGGCCCTGCCTTCATAGGAATGGGACTTTTTATGGCCTCTAGTGACTGGGAATCTGCATCAAGGGAGGGAGGTGTCATTTGGGTCTAAGGGACAGTTTTGTTGCCTTTTAGGGAAAACTAATCCTTGTTGCAGAAAAAAAACAAGGGAACTCTGATGCAATCATACCTCCAATGCTTCTATTTCATGAGAAGATAATAGAATCGTAGCATTCTACCATTCTACTTTGTAAGATTTTAGAGATGAGTTTTTATTCCCAATTTGTGCTACTGTTGGCTGTTATATATCTCCACTTGGCAAAGAGATTAAATGTTTATCTTATCCATTTTCCATTTTAGGGTGTCACTGGCACAGTTAAATATGTAAGGTTTGAGTTTAAATTGTACCATATATCATTTATTCTTCTAATTTCATATTGATTTTGAGCTTTTCTTTAATAAATTTATAGTGACTGTACACATATAGCTGATTCAGAAATGACTCCCACATTGTTAACCAGTTGTTTCCAGTCTTTTAAGCTATAAGCAGTTTCACATTTTATAATTTAAGCAAGGCTAAGAGGATACATATAATGGAATGACATGGGTCACCAACTGTACTTACTGGATGTCCCTCAGCCCACTACTTGACTCAATAACATATTTAATCTTGCCATATGTAGCAGCAAGTACCCTAGAATACCCAGGATGGTTGCTAGCATAGGTTCTTAGATCTCCTTTTTTTTTAAAGGAAAACAATTCAAAATGGGTTAACAATCTTCCTTTAATCAATCAAACATCAGAGAATACAAACAGAAGTTACAAGCAGACAGAGAGACAGATCAGGAGACAGAGCTTTCCACTGTCTGACTATTACATGCATACCTAGTTAGTTACCAGAGAGGGAACCACCAGCATCTGGGTTTTCAAAGCCAGGGGGCTCAGTGGCTACCCAGAGTCTCATCTGGTCAAATCACAAAGTAAGCCCCAAAGCAAAACCTCACATCAGGGAATATATAGCCTTCTCTTGGGTCAGAGACCATCACAATCCTCGTGACCCACTGCCCAATCACAAAGTAACAAGGTGTGGGCATTTCTGAAAAACAAGCCTCCCTCTACAGGCTCCAGGTGAGCATATTCAGCCTATTAGGGGGCAGAGTATATTCTCAAATCAAGGAAGGTTCTCAGAGTCACTTAAGCCTATCAGAGGGCCTAGGGGCAGGGGATATCTTCAGATTCTTATTCCCATAACACCATGCCAAATTCTAGGACAATTCAGGGACTAGTTTGGATATTTCCTTGTTAATTACTAAAAAGTCAACTCTTTCTATTAATCATCTAAACTCTGAGTCCCCATCCTACTTCATCAAATATTTACTTAATGAACTGGAGAAACTTCCTTTTCCATAAGTAGTTAATCATCTTTGTTAAAAAAAAATCCCAGCTAAATCTCCCAGAATTAAATGCATAAGAAATTTATCCACTATATCATTTATTAACAATATCATTAGTAACTATGTACAATATTTTAGCCATAAGAAAGATCACTGCCAAAGTCTCCTTTACTTATTACTGTAATAGTAGGTGACTTCTGCTCCCTTCTGGAACCACAGTTCTACCATTCAGTTGACTCAAAACACAAAGCAAAGTCTCTTCTCAACAATTTTCTCCATCCCCTTCAGAAGATAAAGGTTACAATGGGGTCATCAGCAAAGAAGATGTCTCTTATCTTCTTTCTCTTTGTCTTCACCAGCTTATCCCTAGCTACAACAGGAAAACAATCCTTTAGCTCTCTCATACTTTTGAACATGCTTTCCACTGTCCTTAAGATTAATGTGATAGAGTCATAAATTATGAAAATAGATATGGCATTCGAAGAAAATGTGGATCTTGATGCTTGGCTATAGATGACAGGAGAATTATCAAAGCAAAAAGAGAGAAAACATACATTCTGTTTGTACAAAATACTGTAATTTGAGCTCAGGTCCTCCGACTCCTAGTGCCATGCTGCTTCCTAGGCTTCACTACCTTCATGGTTTGTTGCTTTTTAATGGTACTTATTGCCCTTCCCCTGGTACCTTCATATTCTCTCTTCTTTTTTCCTACGTCCTTACTTTACACCAAAGTGTCAAGGACCCCAAACATTGTGGCTTAATGTGCCAAACTTGGACTCAGGAAGACCTGGATTTAAGGCCTGTGTCTGAGACTTACTAGGTGCGACTATACTTCTCTAAGTCCAAATTAGAGAAGGGTTGCAGTCTATATCAGTGGGGAGAATTTCTGACACCAGGAGTTTGTCAACCAAGTAAATGATACACTAATCAACAAACATTCATTTAAGTTTTTGACATAGCAGTTATTGATACTGAAAGTACTAAACCTTCCAGGGGTATTTTTATTCAATAGGTCCATCTTTGGTGTCTACCTGTCACTCTGCTGTCACCTGTGGCTCCAAGAAGCTACAGTGCACAGCGACCACATTCTGGTGGCAGAGAGGCTAAACCAGGCTGAGAGTAAACAACAGGCACCAGACCTGTTGGTGAGGTTAGGGGGGTATCTGTCCCAAGCATGTTTAGACTTCGCTGAGTGGAATGGGCAGCTGTGAACAATTCGTTCTTCTTAGAATGTGGTCGGCCATCAAAGACACCAAAGTCATCCACTGTATCCTGGACCTTCTCCAGTCATCCTGATTTTTGTCTTGGCACTGAACTTAGATGACTCTGGAAGGCTTTGTGCAACTCTGCCTCGCTTGTACCAATTCATGAGCAAGCCAACACATCACCACATGATGTCATTGGTCATCTTTGAAAATGAACAAACGATAACAGCTAATGTGGGCCTCAGTTTCTTGACTTGTAAAATTGATATGAAGCCTAGAGGAGGCAAGTAGAGCTTTGAAGGAAGATTGGATACTTTCTAAGATCACATCTCTTATGTTTCATAATTTCAAGTCTACTATTGTATGAATCTTAATCTTAAAATAATTGATGTTGGAACTTTAGACATCAAGTAGCTGGGTGGAGAAGATTATTTTGGGCATTGGGATCTTTTTAGAAGATCTTGCCCTGGAGTCATTCCAGGTATACAGTTGCCTACTCTGCATCTGTCCTGATTGCTTGGTCCCTATATGGTAATAGGACCTGTTATCTGGACCTCAGTACTATTCCAGCTTCAGGGATTAAGTTATACCCACATGGGCAGAAGTCACTCTTGTTCCTAATAACATCTAATGTTAGAATTTCAATTAAAGTACTCACTGAAACATGAGGGGAAGGTGAGATAAACTGTGAGCAATAATATAGAGGCAGTGTAGAATGATGGAAAGAGCTCACCTAAACTTCCCTTTAACAAGTCTTTTCAGACCTCCATACAGACTATACCTGCTGGCACATAGGAAACACTTAATAAATGTTTATTGATTGACTGACTGATTGATTTACCAACTAGATTTGTACTTTTTTTCTTTCCTTATACCTCAGATTTATAGCATAGTAAATGGAAGAGTTGGAAGCTGCCCAGCAGTACGTGCAAACCACCATAGAGACTGCCTATGTCACAAATAAACATACTGCTCACCCCTGGTGAACCCTGCAATTTGTCAACTATGTTCTGATACAAACTCAAAATCTCTGCACTAGCTTATCCTCTAAGAACCAGAGTGATGGCCATCTAAATGGCTAGAAGGGGAGAAATGCAAGATAGAACTGATAAAACTTAGCAACTGATTAGATTATGAGTAGTGAGAAAGATGGAGGCATAGAGGATGACTATGAGGTTGCAAACATAGATGACTAGAGAGTTGGTGGTGCCCTCAACAGAAATAAGGGTGTTAAGGGTAGTGTCTTAGGGTAGATGATAATGAGTCCTGTTGCTGACATGTTGAATAAAGATATCCAGTAGATAATTGTTGATGTAAAAAAAGCACATCAGCTTGGAACGGAGAAGAAAGATTAGGGTTGGATATATAGATCTAAGCATCATCAGAATAAAGATAATAATTGAACCCCCATGGGACTCTGAGCTCCCTGAGAGTGTGTAGAGAGAGCAGAGGAGAGCCTTGGAGAGAGCACCACAGTTAGGAGGACAAGCTACAGTAATGATACAACAAAGGAGCCCAAGAAAGGGTAGGAAGGGAAAAAATCTGGAGAGAGAAGTGCCACAAAAGCCAAGAAACAAAATGGCATCCTAGAGGGGTGGAGGGATCAATAGTGTAAAAGGAAGTGGAGAGGTTCAGAAAAACGAATACAGAAAAACTCATGAAGTTTAGCAGTTAAGAGGTTCTTGGTAAATTTAGAGGGAATGATTTTAGTAGTGAGATGAGGTCTTAGACTGAAAGGCATTGAGAACTGTTTGGAGGGGAGGGGTAAGTAAATGGAGGTAATGAGTATAGATGACTTTTTTAGGAGTTGGCTGTGAAAGAAAAAAGACAACATTGGCAAAGGGAGTGAGAGTCAAATAAAGGATTAAAAAAAAACCCCAATAGCAGAGACCTGCCCACATTTAGAAGAAGCGATCATTAGATGGTGGGGGAGGGAGGGATGAAATCTTCAAAGGCTCAAGCTTCTGGGGAAGATGGAGGATCTGTTGTTCAGACACTGCAGTGAAGGAGGAGACAATGGAGGGATGATGCAGAGAAGTTCAGAGGTGTGGAAAAGGGAAAAAGGAGATCACAGCTGATGTCTTTTGTTTTCTCAGTTAAGTAGGAGGTGAAATACTCTGCTGGGTGGGTTCAGGGAAGGGACCTGCGTAGGAGGTTCAGGAAGAAAAGATAAAATTTGGAACAATTGCTGTAGGGAGTGTAATAGAGCACCAATCAGGGAAAAGTAAAAAGATGGGCATGTAGAAGTAATTGCTCAGGTTAGAAGATAGAGCCTGTATTTATAGTGGACCTAGTCAGCAAGATTGCCTGTCTCCCTCTAGTGGCTGGAGCCGAGAATGTTAATGGTGGGGATAATCTGTGAGAGTTTGGCACAGTAGGCCCTTAATAAATGCTTATTGGTTATTTTATTTGACATCGTTGTGGATCTGCTGGAAGGGTTTTGAGCAATGGGATGATGTGATCAGAGCTGCTCATTGGGAAAATTAATCTGACAGTGAGTGGATGGGAGTGGGAAGATACTTGATACACGAAGACTTTGAAGGCTATTACATTAATCCAGAGGAGCTGTTGAAGTAGGGTGTTGGTAGTGGAAATGGTGAGGGGACAAATTCAAGAGATGTTGTGGATACAGACTTGATAGGATTCAGGGGGGAAAGTGAGGTAGGGAATAGTGACAAGTTGAGGCAAGGTACAGAAGGTCTACCATGCTGGGACAAGAGAAGTACTCAGGTTGGAGAGAAGGATTTGGGGGAGGGAAGATAAGGAAGAGGGATATATCCTATATCCAGATTGGAGAGGATTTCCCAAAGGGCTGTGTGTAGGGAGTCTTGCTGAAGAACACCTTCACCTGCTTTCTACTCTCAGAGCAGGATCATGTTCTGTCAGGGTTATTGCATTGTCCTCCTAGTAACCGTCAACGGCAGATCCCTCTGAACTCTATAAGGATAGTACTAGGCTTTACAATACCAAGTGGTGAATAACAGCTGATTAACGACAGAATGAAAGCATTATCTTCCTTAAAAGCATAATTTTGATGGTATTCTTCCACTCAAGATTTAAAGTGGCCTCTAATTGCCTCTCACTTCAACTCTAAACTCCTAAGTATCACAAAAAAGCAATATGAGCGGACTCCTGTCTCCACTCACTCTCTGGACTTCCTCCACTTCTCCACCTCCTCAGAAGCAGCTATTCCACCCTTGAAATTCCTCTACTCAGAGGCCCAGTTCTCCTGACTGGTGAGTCTGGGGCTGACCACTTTTCATGAGAGGCCCCAGCCATGCTCACTTCATTCCTGGCTCAAGCCACTCTCTGCAGTTCCCTACCTTCTCACCAACAGTGTTGCCCCTCTCCTCCCCTTTCCCATTTCAAATTCTCCTTTATGTGCTGTCTTTCCCCATTAGAATCTAACCAGCTTGAGCATAGAGACTGTCTTCTTTGCCTGTATTTGTGTCCCTAATGATTAATCAGGCATATAATTAAGTATCTAATAAACTTTCTCTCTGTCTCTCTCTCTGTCTCTCTCTCTTCTCTCTCTCTGTCTCTGTCTCTCTCTCTCTCTCTGTATCTCTGTTTCTGTCTCTGTCTCTCTCTGTGTCTCTCTCACTCATTCCTTTTTTCCTTCCCTCCCACTCTCTCCCTCTCTCTCTCCTCTCAATGCCACACTTGAAGTTAGAATCTTGCTTCTGACACTAAACTAGCTATGTGCTTATGGAGAATCACTCTGAGCCTGATTTTCCTTGTTGGTTAAAAGGGGATAATATTACCTCTAGTATTAGAGGCAATGTGATAGCAGAGGGAGCATATGGAGTAGTGCTGAGAGCTGCCCTCAGCTTTCTGAGGCCAGAAGTCAGCAAGACCTGGGCTTCAGGTCCCCTCTCTGTTACATCCTGGCCATGTGACAACAGGAAGTCCCTTAACCTCTTAATGCCCTAGATAGCTCTAATAATCAAAAGAAGGTGCTGATTGGCAGTAACAGAGAAAATTTCTTCATGGGAAAGTTCCCTATTTCAATGAAATCAGCTCCAGTCTCCATTCCTAAAACCTGTAGTATTTACTTCGTGGGGGATTCATAAGGCTCAAATGACATAATATTTTAAAACTCTTCCCAAACCTTAAAGTATGATGGGAACAGTAGGTGTCATTATTACTGAGTCCAGTTTTCCTCCATTCCCCACTTGTCCTTTGTTGTTGTTCAATCATTTCAGTCATGTTCCACTCTTTGTGACACTGTTTTCTTGGCAGAGATAATGGAACAATTTGCCATTTCCTTCTCCAGCTCATTTTACAGATGAGGAAATGAGGCAAACAGAGTTAAGTGACTTGCTCAGGTCACCAGCTAATAAGTGTTTTGAGACTGGATTAGAACTTGGGAAGATGAGTCTTCAGTCCTGCCACCTAACTGCCCCTCACTTGTTCTTATAGCTCCACAGATTGTTTTCTCCACAGTAGCAGGTCAAAGCTATTTGTCATTCCCTCAACCCAGCTTGTTAACATTTTCCACCAAGCTCCCACATCCACCTCCTACTCCCCTTCCCCAAACCTATTTTCTCTCCTTTAAAACTTTGTTCAAAACAACCTCCCCTGTGAAGGGATCTGATTGCTCCAAGTATCCCTGTTTGTTTCACACTCACCCGTATCATTCTACTTACAGCTGCATTTATAAGTATTTCTGTTTTGTTTCAGTTTTTGACACACCTTCTCTACCCCTCCTAAAAAGTGGAGTCCAGAGCTGGATGCAGCACTTCAGATCTATTACGTTTTCTATTACTATTATCCTTTACATTTCTCTCACTCACCAAGCATTGATTATTTCAACAGTCTCCACCCCCATCCCCCAAGACATTTTCATTTGTAGGCATCCTCTTGTGACCCAATTCAATCTGAGTCTATCTGTCTATCTGCCCATCTCTCTCTCTGCCTCTGTCTCCATCTGTCTGTCTCTTTGTCCCTTTGTCTGTGTGTCTCTCTGCTTCTTTACTCCTAATCCATCACAATATTGATTTGTGCTCAGTTGATCAAGATTTATTTAAAATATACTTTTGACTCATGGGTGTTATTTTGCTGGCCTTCCTCACGCTGGTTCTATCTTTTCTGCCCTCAATCACAAGCAGACTTTAGTAATTACCAAAGAGCTTCTCTGATCATCTAATTAGGCCAGTTGGCTTCAGCTAGTATTTTCCTCTTAATCACTGGCCACAACAGTAATAATGTCAGTTGGAGTAAATTCTGCCACATGAATCCTGGTGCTTTCTCAGTATTATTTTCTGTCTCAGCATCATCCCATGGCCAAGGAATTGTGTGGCCAGAAGCTGACTAACCAGTCAGCCTCTAACAGTGGACAATGCCAAATACCTCAGCCCCGCTGATGCTCCTAATTGGACGTTGGCTGAGCCACATGAGGGACTTCTCCCCCCTTAATCCCAGCTGGTCAGTTTATGCCCTGAAGCAAGAGGATTGATAGCCCTTGACATTTGCCTCACCCAGTGTAGCTGCAGATGTTAGGCTTATCTACATAAGTTATATAATTACTGCTTGTCTCATGGGGTGAGCATAGATTAGAGAGTCAGGAAGTCAAGATTCTCTCCACTACTGATGAGCCATGTGACCTTGGACAAGTCCCTTCCCTAGTCTGTAAACAAGGATGTCTGACACCTCCCATTCTGGGACATTGAGGGAGGAGATTAACTTTAGAAAGTACTTTGCAGCTATTCAGAATAACAAAAATAAAAAGGCAGCAAACACAAAAAAGAACAATCCCTAAACAAAGCTGAAATCCTGATCCCTTACTTTATTAAAGAGATTGGAGCTGGAGGGAGCATCGCAGGGCTGGAGTTTAACCCTTTCGATATCAGCCAGCTGTTTGCCTCCTCAGCGCGGGTATCACCAGTCTGAACAACTTTCTGGGTGACACAGTTTGAGTTTTCCTCAGCACTAACACCTGGGAACAATGGCACTCATTATGATCTCATTTTGGGGTGAAACCCAGACCTGATTTTGCAGGCTTTACTCCTCATGAGCCTCAGATGTTTGATTTGATAGGAACTCAGGGGAGATAGGTCAGCTTTGTGACCCAGACTCCTCTGGTATCATCTTGCTACATAAGTAAAAAGGCAAATGTATAACCAGTCTCCAGCAGGGGGCAGAGGTGTAGTGTAGATAGCCATTGATAAGGAATCAGGAGATCTGAATTTGAATCCTGCCTTGATCACTTTGTGCCTGTGTGACCTCAGGCAAGTCACAACCTCTCAGAACCTTGGTTTCTCCATCTGTAGTATGGCATCAGGGAAAGAGCCTTGTAATAATGACACCTACTGTTCCCATCATACTCTAATCTACCTCTCCATCTTTATCTGAGACTACTTCCCTTCTTGGATGCTCTGTTTGGGCCATTTGTGTGGGTGGTAAGCATAGCTGCACCACATAGGAAGGTCTCTTCTGTCTCTAAATCTATGCTTGAATGACCTTTGTGGCCTTGGGAAGCCCCTTCCCCCTCCTAGGACTCTGCTTCCTCCTCTTTAAAATGAAGGGGTTGGACTAGATGACCTTTTAGGCCCCATCACACTCTAAATCGTCTGACCCTCTGAAGGTGGGTCAGGGTTTGATTTGATGGATAGCTGAGTGGAATCTAGCCTGCCTCTTCTTGGCCTCCAGAATTCTTTAGCCATTAAAATGCTGACAGCAGGGGGGTGGGGTTGGGGGGTGGTAGTGGTGGTTGGGAAGCCAAACTGGGGAGAGCAGAAAAAAAGATTCCAAGGAAGGACAGTATTGGGAGAACTGAAAGTGGGAAACCAGTTCAGGCTGTTGGTGATAAATTCAAATAATCCTGAAAGAGTCTTCTTTAATTAAAATGCTTGTGGGCTAAATTCTCACTCAGGGAACTCCAAGGGGTTCTCCCTGACCTTCCAGTCTCACAGGGATAAGATTCTCCCACAGCGAGGGATTCTGCCCGAGTGATTTCTCCTTGCCAGAAACCAAGCAGATGGAGGGAGCACAGCTGTGGGCTCCCATTTCCCTGCTTGAAGGCTTCATAAATCCATGTAGGGAAAGTGCAGTGTGGAAATCTTTCAGAGAGGTAATTAAAAATGATATGAGGAGCTGATAAATGCCAGGACTTGGGGCAGATACCAATCTGATGTACAATCTCAAGGGAGAGGGAAAGAACCATAGGAGCTGGTGCTAATCCTGGAGCATTTTCTGGGGTACCAGGATTCCCTGAGTAGAGTTGAACTGCGCTCTTTATGGGAGGAAGCGAATCCTGCCTGTTTGGAACTTATTTTCAGTGCCTGGATGGCTAAGGGGGATGCTTCTCATCCTACAACTTAAACATTTTTTTTATTGATTCCTTTTGTTTTTACACCACGGTCACTTAAGTTCCCTTTCTCCAACACAATGTGTGCACACACGTGTACACACACACTCATCCCTCTTATAACAAAGAAAAACAGAAACAAAGCACCAGAAGCCTATGTCTGACAACATAGCAATATTCCTCTATTGTAGTCACCCACATACATGTTTACCACGAGGAAGGATGTTTTATCATCTGTTTTCTGTTACTCTCTGCTTTTGGGGTGTCTATTCTCTCCTGCCCAGAATCACATACTTTCTAGAGAATGCAAAATACAGAACCAGGGAATAAGCCTATGGACACCTCAGCAGAAGGGGCACACAGCTGGGATGATCAGCACAGTATTTTCACAGTGGCCCCTCTGCTGTCTACGTGCTAATTAATAGAATTAAAATAAGATCAAAGCTCCTTCGAGGTTTCTTAACCTGAGGTCTTTGAACTACTTTTTAAAAATTTGATAACTTTATTTCAATATAATTGATTTTCTTTGTAATCCTTTGTATTTAGTATATATATATTTAAAAACTTTATTCTGAGAAGAGGTCCATATACTTCACTCGAATACCAGCCTGAACAACTTTCTGGGTGACACAATTTGAGTTTTCCTCAGCACAAACCCCTGGGAGCAATATGGCACTCATCATGACCTCATTATGGGTAAGGAACTGGGTATCTGCAACATAAAGTGATTATTATTTAGAGAACATCTGATTAATGATAGTAAAATTTAAAAACTCCAAATAAACAATAAATAAACAAAGTAAACAATGATACTATAAACAAGGAACTGGGCCTAGGATTTTATTGATATAGGGAATTCCCAGAAGAGGAAGATCCCTCTACAGATGCAGGTTAGCACCTCTGCAATAGTCTTAGTTGCCTAGAGAAGTGAAAGGCTATGACTGGGGTCACACAGCCAGTATGTGTCAGAGAAGAAACTCAAACACAGGACTTCATGGATGCCAGGGCATTTCTTTATGGAGCATCCCATGGATGCCTCAAAGAAATATGGACACTATGAATATAATAGCTGACTTGGCACAATATTTCATGGTTTCCAATATACTTTGTATAGACAATACTGGGAGGTAGGAAGTGCAAACATCGTTATTCCCCTTTTACAGATGGGGAAACAGAATCACGGAGCAGTGAGGTTCCTTAGGTAGTAGTGGGTAGAGTCATATCCTAAATCCAGACCTTGACTCCAATTTCAGTGTCCTTTCCTTTATGTATTTATATGGCACACAAGAGATAAAAACATTTTCTCACACACTATTTTGCTTTAATCCAAGATAAACAATATTTTATATGTATAATATTGTGTTATACATACAATAATAATTATGTGCATTTTACAGATGAGAAAATTGAGACTTAGCTTAAGTGATGTGTCCTCTCTACAGACACATTTTACTTAGATTCCTCTTTAATTTGGAAGACAGCTGGATTCCAGCCCAAGGTTGATCCCTCATGTCAGCAAGCATGTTTCCTCACATAGATTTCCTCTTTGTATTTAGGAAAAGGCATATCATTTCAAACAAGTCCAACTATGCGAAAACTCTATAAGACAGACTTTAAGCAGGCTTACGTCCCCCTAGCCATCAAACCCAGACTGGGAACAGACCTTACTCATTCCCTGTGTGCAGAGGCCAGGCGGGCACTGAGCAGAGGCAGCAGACAAGGAAGCTCATTCAGATCTATTTGCTGCTTCTCCACGTCCAAGTCCCCTGGCTGGCATCAGTGCTACAGGGCTCCTTTTTCTGGGAAACCTATAAAACAGCAGCAACGATGCCATGGCCCTGGCTGTCTGGAGCTTAGAGAGCTATCATTTGTGACAGAGAGAAATTTACGGTATTTTAAGGGCAGGAACACAATTATCCAAAGGATGGGGGGTGGTGGCAAAAAGAGCCTTGGTATTTGAGGATCTGGGTTCAAGGGCTGCCCCTGGACCTTACCAATTTTCTGACCTTGGGGAAAAAATCACTTACTTCAATGCATTTCTGTACACATTTATTTTGTTACCTGCTATAGGCTAGGCTCTGGGGATACAAACATAGATATGCCTCACAAATTACTGTGAGAAATTTCAAGAAAAAGGGTCCACTTTTTTTATTTTGAAAGGGGGAAGGCAGGGCAATTGGGGTTTAGTGACTTGCCCAAGGTCACAGGCTAGTAAGTGTTTAAGTGTCTGAGGCCTCATTTGAACTCAGGTCCTCCTGACTCCAGGGCCAGTGCTCTATTCACTGTGTCACCTATCCACTTTCAACATGGTGGTATAGGGGGTATGAGGACTGGAAGTGGAGGCAAGTCAGAGAAGGCTCTACAGAGGAGGTGATGTCTTTGAACCCCACTTTCCTCGCCTGTAAAATAGGTTTAAGAATATTGAATTCTCTACTTAGAGGGGGAGTGTAGGGGTCTTGGAGTCAGAGAGACCTGGTTTGAAATTTTGTTGCTTATATTTTCAAGGTATATGGTTGTGGGCAAGTGTTCTTCTGAGCCTCAGTTTTCTCATCTGTAAAATGGTACTAATAATAATTGGAGTACCTACCTCACAGGGTAGGTGTTAGGCTCAAATGAGGTAATGTCTATAAAGTGCTTTGCAAACTTTGAAACTTTAGGCAAATGCTGTTAGTTTTCTCCTGACAGGGAGCTTGGTGTACTGGATAGAGTCTGGCACCAAGACTTGGGTTCAAATCCTGCCTTTGAAACATACTACCTGTGTGACCCTGGGCAAATCATGCAATCTCTCAGTGCTCTGGGCAACTTTCTAGGACTCTAGGAAAAGAAAAGAAGTTGCTGACCTTCATTAGCAGTGGATTTCCTCATCCAGGAGCTCCGTATGGCAATGAAATCACAGGACAAACCCTATCCTATTTTTTTTCCTACAAGGTCTTTGTTAGGATCAAGTGAGATTATGTATAGAAAGTGCTCTTTAACCATACGTGTTGCGTTATTTATGGTTACAGAGCACTTTGAATGTGGATAAGTGTCACCATTATTTGAAGCATGTGGTGTTGCCATAGACTGTTAAAAGAGCAGCATCTGAAAGCATAGTTTCCTTTAAGACACTTGCCGGTCTTGCTCTCCCCTGTTTATCCAAGGCAGCATCTAAGGTCAGAGGATCACCCCTAGTTGAAAGGGTGCAGCTGGCAGTCATGATTGTGTGTCATTCTGGGTTGTTGTTGTTTGTCCTTCATTCTCGAAGAGGACCGTGACATCAGGAAGGAGCAGCACATAAGTGTTAAGGCATGATGTCATGGATACATCACTGGACTATGGGTCGGGTCGGGAGACCCGAGTTCTGGGCCCAGGACTATCACTGATTAGCTGTGTGACCTTGAAAAATCATTTCATGCCCTGAGACTCATCAGTCTGGCTACTGGTGCTGTGGAATTCTTTTAGTCATGGCCAGTCCTCTAATCTGGTGTGGGAACACCTGAGATCCCACACAGAAGGGCTACTTAGAGGGGTAGAAGAGGGCCAGGGAAGGGTGGGCTCTTGTTCACATGGTCCTCATTGGTTTCCAGCTTCTGTTGTTATAAGCGGGGAGGTTCAAATTATTGAGGAAGGTGGGAGTTTCCATCAAGGGAGATTCTATAGAAATATAGAAAGGAGAGGGAGGTTTGAGAGAAGGGGCAGTGTAGAGGTACAAGGCAGGAGTTTGTGCCTGTCTAGAGCGATAGCACTGTGTGATATGCTTGTAATGGTAGAGTTGGGACAGCCTGTTACAAGGAAAGCTAACTCCCTCAACCAAAAGTAATTTAAAAGTCTACTATGCGCCAGACACTGTAGATACAAAGACAGAAACAAAAGCTGTCCTTAAGAAGCTTACATCCTAGCAGGGGTAAGTAGATACAAAAAATTTACAAAATAAACACAAGATAATTGGGGAAGGGGAGACACTAGTAGGTGAGGGGGATCAAGAAAGGCCTCATGTAGCAAATGACACTTGAACCAAGCAATGAAGGAGGCTAAGGGTTCTAAGAGCCAGACTGTAGAGGAAGTGCATTCTGGGTACAGGGCAGCTAGGTGGTACAGTGGATAGAACCCTGACCTGGAGTCAGGGAGACTCAAATTCAAATCCAGCCTCAGACACTTACTAGCTGTATGACCTTGGACAAGTCACTTAACTTCTATCTGCCTCAGTTTTCCTCATCTGCAAAATGATTGGGAGAAGGAAGTGGCAAGCCACCCTAGTTATCTTTGCCAAGAAAATCCCAAATGGGGTCATGAAGAGTCAGACACAATTGAATAACAATAAGAACACATTCTGGGTATGGGGACAGACAACACAAAGTCAGAGGTGAAATATATGCCTTTGTTGAGAAACTTCAAGAAAATGCAAAAGCCAATTTGACTGGATCTTCCCCTCCTCATCTCCATTTTTAGAGTCCCCAGCTTCCTTTATAGCTCAGCTCAAATGCCACCCTCTGCAGGATGCCTTTCCTGGTCCTCCAGATGCTAATGCCAGATTCTAGTGCCATAGAGTCAGGAAGATCTGAGTTCAAATATGGCCTCAGACACTTAGTAGCTATATGACCTTGGGCAAGTCATTTAACCTCTGTCTGCCTTAGCTTCTTCATCTGTTAAATGGGGATAATAATAACAACTACCTGCCAGGTTGTTGTGAGGATATAATGAGATAATATTTATAAAAAACCTTAAAATATAAATGTCAGCTGTAATCATTATTATTACTACTATTACCTTTTGGGTATTTTGTGAATACCTGTTTAAGTAAGTACTGTCTTCCTCCATTAGGATGTGTTCTTTGGGGGCAATGACTAATTTTTCTCTTTTTATCTCAAGAGCTTAGCACACTCCCTAGACAAACAGTAAGTAAAATGCTAGTTGATTAATTGATTGCTACAGAGTTCATGGAGGAAAGTACTGTGTGATATGCTTGTAATGGTAGGCTGTAGTCAAATTGCTAGGAACTTTAAATGTCAATCAGAGGGGCTTAAATTAGATCTTAGATGTAGTAAAGAGTCAGTGGTGCTTAATGAATAACAGAGGATGGGGAAAGGAAGAGAGATTGAGAGAGAAAGGAGAGAGAGAGAGAGAGAGAGAGAGAGAGAGAGAGAGAGAGAGAGAGAGAGAGAGAGAGAGAGAGAGAGGTTGAGGATGATTGGAGAGGGTGGAAATGTTTTGGGGGAGGTGGAGGCTGGCAGACCTCTTGAACTGAAAAATTCTGAGCTACTTAGAATTTTAGGCATGCTAAGTTGAGTGTCTGAACAAAGTCACCAGGTTGCCTATGGAAGGATGAACTGGTTCTGGTCAGACATTGAGCAGGTGAAACTCCCATGATCATCAGATTGGGATCAGTCCATGAATAGCCCTTGCACTTCCAGCCTGAGCAAGATAGGAACACAGCTTAACACCAACAAATAAATAAAAGGATGCATGTGGGCTTTTAAGAACCATGGAGACCCACTTCTCTGGGCTATCTCAGGTATGATTTCTCTTGACTCAGGGCATAGAGGAGACTGCACTTTAGCCCTTCCAGACATTGATCCCATTAATATGACTCCATTTTTTATCCAAAGAGCTGCCATATTACTCTAGAATTTTGAAGATCCGAGGATGGGAAAGTTACTATGACAAAGGGAATGTAGGCAGGAGGAAGGAGGAGAAGGAAAGAGGGATCCAGGACTTAGGAGCATTGTGGATACTGCTTTCTATGTCAGTTCCATTTTCTGTCTGTGTTGACAAAACTATCACCATTCCTAGGAAAGTTTAACCAATGTAAATCACTTGAAACAATAAGACCAAAACAAACTTGAAACCTTCTTACCTAATAAACCCTTGGCATAGAGAGGTGGTGGCCAAGTGAGATACTGATGTAGAACATAAACTTGTTTGTCAGATCTTATGAAAGAAGTAGCAAGAAGCATGAGAGAGAAGACCCAGAATCTTCAGTGGTTTATTATTGAATCTAAGATAAAGCACAAATTTCTTAACTTGGTTAAAGTCCTGCATAATTTGGCTCTTGCCTACCTTTCCAGCTTGTTTCACCGTCCCTCCCCTTCATAATTTCTGTAGCCTAGCCATATGTAACATTCCATCTCCTGCCTCCATGCCTAGAATGCTCTCCCCTCTTAATAACTCTTAGAATTGTAAACTTCCTTCAAGGCTAAATTTATAGTCCATGTCCCAAGAAGCCTTTCCTGTTCCCTCTCTTGGGGAAGGGGAGACACTAATAGGTGAGGGGGATCAAGAAAGGCCTCATGTAGGAAATGACACTTGACCAAGCAGTGGAGGAGGTTAAGGGTTCTAAGAGCCAGATTGTAGAGGAAGTGCATTCTGGTACAGGGAAGCTAGGTGGTGCAGTGGATAGAAACCTGACCTGGAGTCAGGAACACCCAAATTCAAATCCAGCACTCTTTTTTCCTCAAATCATAATGTATTTGTTTGCAAGTTTTATCCACCTGGGAACAATGTGAGCCCCTGGAGGGTAAGGATTTTTTTGTTTTTAATACCTACTGCACTTCCCTGAACACAGAAAGTGCATAGTAAATGTTTATTGGGTTTTTGTTGGATTACTTTGGAGAGACTCAACTGGGGTCAAACATTTCAAGGCCATTTAAAGATGAAACTGGAAGGAGGACAAACATGAAAAAATCTGCAAAGATTTTTGTAACAAAGTCTTTTCACTGCTAAGGAAGTGGAGACATTCCATTTGTTTTCTAACCTCACAGGTCCCATTGTATGACATGAGGAAGTAGAAATAGCACGAAAGAAAATAAGGATGTTCAGAGCAGTTGGACTAGACTAGGCCTATATAAGTTAACACCATGCTAGAGGTGATACAATTTTGATGGTACTAAAGTGTACTTTAGAAACTTACTGTATCTAAAACAGTGAAGAATACCAAAGTCTTGGGGAGAAATCAGATCTGTACATTACCCCCAAAAGTGACCAAGAAAATATAAATAATTATTTACACTTTTGCCTGCTTTCCAATCTAAATAAAACTTTTGTGAGATTAAGTTTCATATACATATCAGAGGCCTTCTTGATAAAGATATGACGATGGTATGGACAGGCTTTTCCCAAACTATTCAACAGTAGAGAATTACCTAGTGGGCTTCTTGCTTGTTGACTATAAAATAGCATTTTATTTGGCAGAGTAAAATGCCACTTTAAAGACTCCCCTCCAACAAGATGTCCACAAATGTGTCCAAATCATATGAGAAGCCTTTCAAGAAGAAACAATAAAAATACCTTAGTTCAGTGGTCTTCTGATTATTAATATCAAGTGAGTCATTAAACGGGGAGACATATACTTGCCAGAGGTATTTTTGCCACTGTCATGGAGGATGTTCAGTATAAAGTGCAAATGGAAATTCCCTGCGAAGGGTGACATTCTCCACATGTTCCTGTCCGTGGGTTCTATTGTGTTGGGTGCATCAGATGAATTACTAAGTATTTACTATGGGCTGAACACTGTGCTAAATGCTGGGTCTATCAATACAAAAACTAGATGGTCCCTGCCCTTAGGTGTTGGCAAAGGAGTGGAATTATGACCAGGGAAGTCACAAAGACAGTGGGTGGAACAATTAGGGCAGACCACTGGCATGCCCTTTTCAGAGGCAATGGTATAGTTGATTTAGTTATAGTCCACAAAGCATGAAATGGATGCCCATAATATTGCAGAATTACTCAAAAGAGTCCAAACTAACCAGATACAGAGAAAAAAAAAACCTAAGTGGATGGAGGATGCCTATTGTCCAAACTATGATTTGCAATTGCGTAGCTGGCACATAAAAACTGTTCTATTAGTATGCGTATAATATGAACAGAAATTGCAGATGGACAATGAGCTGAGCCCAGAATTGAATAGAAGGAAGAGAGAAAATTAGTTTTCCCTAAAACAAAAGCTCATTTCTTTTTAACAGCAATATTCTTCCAGTGATGTTATATGGTTGAAAGTTATGGGATATTACAGTAACTGAAGAATCAAAGGGTATGAGTCCCTAAAAAGGCAATATACAAGCTCACTGGGCACGGAAGAAGGTGCAAGGGGTTGTAACATAGGAGAAGTGGTGTTTAAGGATATCATCAGAGAGATGTAGGAATTAAAAAAAGAAAAAGAGAAGTCCCAGTTATGTGGTCAAAGTGAGGAATGTGTTTGTACGTGCCATTAGTAACCATACAATATTGAGAAATTGAGAGGAGTGCTTCTAACATTTTGGGTGAATCCCCTGTAGAAAATTTGCAGAAGGATGAGGATGAGAGTAAAATGGGATAAAATACAAGAATGGCTCATGATTAACCCTACTGGAATGAGTATTCATATTGATAAGATCCACAAAAAGTTGAAATAATTTTGGAAATACATTTATTTTGTATCTCCATCAGTTTCTAGAATAATATGCTACACTTCCTAGGCATTTGGGCTTGTTGGAAGAAATAAAGCATTGGGATATTTCCATTTCCTCTCTGCCTTAACTTTAAATCATTGAGCCAACAGAGACCTTTCTTGACCTTTGTTAACCAAAGATGGAATATGCCATGAAGATAGAAGTACTTTGGAACTTGGGCTGATACTTTCTTTAGGTAAGGGTTCTCTAACAGCCAGTGAGGGGGAAAAAAAACCACCTCAATTCAATTAAGCAAACATATATTATACACCCAGTGTGTACTAAGCACTAGAGAATACAAGGGCACTGAGAATACAGGGATAGATAAAAAATAAGTTCTGTTTGCAGGGTACATACAATTTAACACAAACACATAAATATGATTCAAGGAAAAGTGCACTAGGTACAAGGAGAAAGAGAGGTAATGGGCTAAAAGAGGAATGAATTTCAGATGGCAGAGTAAGGGGTGGCATCGGGGAAAACTTCATGGACAGAATGTATTGGACATTGGAGGAAGTGAGCGATTTAAACAGATGGATAGAAGAAAGCGAGAGAATTAATTCATTTGAGGTACGGAATATGGCATGAGGAAAGTCATGGAGACAAGAAAGGGAAAGACAAGAATAAGAGATGCAATTATCCAGTTTTCTGGAACATACAATGTGTAAGAGGAGTACTCTGAGATATGGCTGGACAGGTAGGTTATAGTTAGATTGGAGGGGGAGTTTTGAATGCCAGTCAGGAGCTTATTTTTTATACTCTAAATGTTGTTATGTAAGTAATACCCTACTGTTATTTCTGCTATTAGTTTCTATACATAGAAGGGAGAATTCACTCCCTGACTGTCAACTTAGCACACAACATAAATTCATCATACTAGAAGTTCCCTTCAAAACATTAAACTCATATCTCCTCCTGTCCAAATTATTAAGTAGGGATATGATTACAGCTTTACCAATGGAAGACATTGTTTGACACCTATTTGTTAGTGAGAGATTACCACGGTCTGCAACGTTAAATACATAGATTAATGTGCTGCTTGTGATCCGAAATGAGAATCGGCTTTGTGTGAACAAGTGTCTATATCACAATTAATCCTAGTAATGAGCTTTTATATCAGGAACCATTAATATATAATTAAATAAGTTTATCCAGGGAACATTTGAATTATTTATATAATAGGGACTAGCTAAAGGAGGGGGGAGGGAAAGGAGAAGCAGAAGATAGGAAACAGCTCAAGCAAAGCTTTGCCTTATGAATAATTTAACAGCAGATTTAAAAGAAAAGTAAATTCCTCTTATCCCACATATAAGTGATTTCATCACAATGTACAATGTGCCCTGAAGACCCATATCTCAGAGCCAGACACTCTCACCATCACTAGGACTGGGAGGGAGGGGTGTCTGCCTCAGACATCTATTCCTCTCAGGAAGGGAATTCTAACCAGAAGCAGGACTGTTGAGCAATTGAAAACTTAGGAAATAGATGAAAAGTTCACACTGTGGTACCAGAATGTCCAATAGAGTCTAGGTTTAGGAAACTTTTCTAATTAGAGCCTGGTGATTGCTGTTGTTTTTCAGTCACATCTGAAACTTTGTGACCCTCATTGGGATTTTCTTGGCAAAGATCCTGGAGTAGTTTGCCATTTCCTTCTTCAGCTCATTTTACAAATGAGGAAACTGAGACAGGATAAGTGACTTGCCCAGGGTCATACACCTAGTAAGTGCCTGAGGTAAAATTTGAACTCAGGAACAATTTCCAGACTCTGGGTCCCCAGTGCACCACCTAACTGTCCACCTGGTGATTGGAGATGATCTATTCAATTCAATTCAGGTGAATGAAATCCAGTCGAGTTCACTTGAATGCCATTCAGTTCATTTAAAGTCAGTTCGATTAAATATGCATTTATTAAGCGGCTACTGTGGGTGTGGGTGCAGGGCTCTGTACTCAGTGTATCCAAAGCTTGGATAAACAAAATTCCATTAGTTCCTGAATGAAGGTACACCTAAGTGGTGCAGTGGATAGAGTGCCAAGCTTGGAGTCAGAAAGACTTGAATTCAAATCCATCCTCAGACACTTTCTAGCTGTGTCACCCTAGGCAAGTCATTTAACCACCATTTTCCTCAGTTTCCTCATCTGTAAAACGAGGATAATAAAAACCCTCCTTATCCTTCTCTAGTCTATCTGTCCCTATCTTTATTATCTTTCTCTGTCTTCTACATCAATATGTGTTCTCTCTCTAAGCATATTTACCAGGATCAAATACAAAATCTTCTGTTTGGCATTGAGACCCTTTCATAACCTAGCCCCACCCTACCTTTCTGATCTTTTTACACCTTGCTCTCCAACACATACTCTTTGATCCAGTGACACTGGCCTGGTTGTTTCCATCTCTCCACTCCCAGCATTCTCTCTGGTTGTCCTCCATGCTCCAAATATTCTCTTTCCTCTGCTCTGACTATTGACTTTCCTGGCTTTTTTTAAGTCCCAACTAAAATACCACTTTCTACAGAAAATCTTCCTCAACCCCATAGTCCTATTTATCCTGTAGGTAGCTTGTTTTGTATATATTTGCTTGCATGTTGTCTCCCCCATAAGATTATAAGCTCCTTGAGGGCAGAGACTGACTGTCTTTTGCCTCTTTTTCACAGTGCCTGGCACATAGTAGGTGCTTAATAAATGTTTATTGATATTAATAACAAACTCTCTCCATATGCATTGTATCTATTTCTATATCCACCTATAGATCCAGGTATATATGGGTCACTATTGTCTATATATATTCTAACTTGAACTTGGATTTTGAAAAAAACATCCATCTGCAACTTTAGAAGTATAATACAAATGCCTCTTTGGTTCTAAATAAGTTGAATTCTATTCTTTCTTAAGCTGTTTCAAAACAGCACCAGAGGAAGGGGAGTGAAGCAAATTATCTTGTTCATTTGATCAACACAGACAGCCAATCAGGATAATTAACACAACAAAAGCCTGCCATAATGAACTGAACTGGATGCTTTCCTGGACCAAAACCAAAACCCAAACCGGACAATTCTCATACAACCTTTCTATAAGTTGGAAGCATTTAAAAGCAGGGATGAGAGTTTGGGTCCTAGAGCAATGTAGGCTTGGGAAGTCATAGAAATCAGTGACCTAGTTAATAAATCTGCTATTATGTACCTCTGTCCTCCCAAGTTCCTTCCAGAGTGTGTGCCTTACCAGATAGTCCCTACCAGAACTCTATGATGCACAATAATTCAATTTACCAGTTTAACAGGGTGGCACATGCCCACTGGAAAGGATGGTAACCAGGGGAATACATTTGAGTACACAGAATATACAGACTGTACTTTTTCTCTCTGGAGGCAAGAACATGACAACATTTTGGCAGCTGTGAATGTAGCCATGTGTTAGGGAAAAAGTGATTTACGCTGTAAATCTAGACCACCTGGTTTAATGCAACTGATTCTGAAGTAGTTGAATTAGTAAAATTCCCAGTTGGACTTTCTGAAAAAGCTGACCTTCAAACACACATACACACACACACACAGAGCAAGAACTGTCAATAAAACAGAACACCTAACTTGAAAAATTCAAAATAAACAAAATATTCAAAATCTTTTGCACTCTCTGACTCCATTCATGACAATGCTTTGCTTACTTTCTTGAGCTTGGTTCATTGCTGAATTGTCTCATTCACTCAGCCTTAAACTTTTGCCGGCTACTCAGTCATCCACGAGGATTTCTCATGCCAGAAATGTTGAATGAATGGGAGTGGTAGACACAGCAGATGCCCCTGCCCTAAAGGTTGGGAAATTCTGAGCATCAGAGTCAGTAAACTGGCAGGAATAGAGAAAACCATTTTCCAGTTGCTAAAGTCAATTATGTCTCAACACATGGCACTGCTGAATCAGCAGGAAATATCACAAAGTCCATCACCATGTTAGCACATTAGTACGGAGTGGGAGCAGGGAACACAATTGCTCCTCATAAAGGATCAGAGTTTTGGAGAGGCAGGTTGAATATGTTAGCCAAATACCTTAATACCCTCTATCCTGAATCTCCAATCTTGCAAGTAGTTTCCTGCTTTTGTCTCAATCCCTTGGATTTGTATTCTCCAAAGGAACCCTAGCACCAAGCCAATCTGGTCTTTGGGTGTATGTTTACACTGTTGGCCTCCACTACCTCCGAAATGATCCAAACCATCACCTACAAATACTAGCTCCATATTGTAGCATGACTGCCATTAAGCCAAAAACCTATTTAACCAACCTGGGTTTGAGATCTATACAGGTGAATTTTGGAAAATGTATAACAAATGACTCTCTGGGAGGGAAAAAAGTACTTGACATACTTTTTTTTTTCCCCAAATGCTTTATTAACTTCTGATTTACATCATTAATTTCCACCAGATTTTGAGTTACAAATTTTCTCCCCGTTTTTCCCCTATCCACCGCCCCAAAATAGCAGTCCCACAGGCTATCCCCTCCTCCAATCTGCTGTCTCCCATATCTTCTCCCATACCCCCTTAGACTTTTTCAGTAGGGCATGGTGGATCTCTATGCTCCAGTGCCTGTATATCTTCTTTCCCAATTACATGTGAGACAGTATTAATAATAGTGTATATATATGTATATATATATATAATTTTAAACATTTTATTTTAAATCTTTGAATTACAGATTCATTCCCTTCCTCCCTTGTCACTCACCCTTACTGGGAAGAGAAGCAGTTCAGTATAGGTTGTACATGTGTAGCTAATGCAAAACATTAACATAGAAGATATATTGTAAAAGACTGACTATATTTCCATCCCTCCTATCCCACCACCCACTTGTTCTATTCTCTACTTTGACCCTGTCCCTTTTCAAAAGTGAGTGCTTCCAACTTCCCTCCCCCCCAGCCTGCCCTCCCTTCCATCATCCCCCCTCTCATCCCCTTCCCCCTACTCTCCTGTAGGGTGAGATACCCTATTTAGTGTGTATTTCATTCCCTCCCCGAGCCAAATTAAGTGAGAATAAGGTTGACCCATACCCTTTTGCCTTCCTATTCTTTCCCCCCCATTGTAACCCTTTTCCCTTGCCTCTTCTTTATGAGATAGTTTACCCCATTCTGTATCTCTCCATCTCCTCTCATTAAATTCCTCTCTCACCTCTTAATTTCCCCTTTTAAGTATCATCCCTTCCTATTAAATTGGTCCTGTGTCATCTATCTGTATATCCTGTAAGCATATATACACACATTCACATATGTATTCATATATATGCCCGTATACCCTCTAATATAGACATATTATATATGTATATATATACATACATATATTTATGTATATATATATATTTATATTCCCTTCAACTATTTTCATACTGAGAAAAGTTTCATCAGTTATAATTATCGTTTTTCCATGTAGGAATGTTAATAGTTCAACTTTCATCAGTGGCTTATGATTTCTTTTCCCTGTTTACCTTCTCAAGCTTTTCTTGCTTCTTGTATTTGGATGTCAAATTTTCTATTCAACTCTGGTTTTTTCATTAAGAATGCTTGAAAGTCCTCTATTCCACTGAATGACCATATTTTCCCCTGAAAGATGATACCAGTTTTGCTGGTTAGGTGATTCTTGGTTTTAATCCCAGCTCCTCTGCCCTCTGGAATATCCTATTCCAGGCCCTTTGATCCCTCAGTGTAGAAGCTGCCAGATCCTAGGTTATCCTGATTGTGTTTCCACAATATTCAAATTGTTTCTTCCTGGCTGCTTAATACTATTATCTCCTTGATCTGGGAATTCCGGAACCTGGCTATAATATTCCTAGGAGTTTTCTTTTTGGGATCTTTTTCAGGAGGTGATTGGTGGATTCTTTCAACCTCTCTTTTGCCTTCTGGTTCTAGAACATCAGGGCAATTTTCCTTGAGAATTTCTTGGAGGATGATTTCTAGGTTTTTTCCCTGATCATGGCTTTCAGGTAGACCAATAATTTTTAAATTATCTCTCCTGGATCTATTTTCCAGGTCAGTGGTTTTTCCCATGAGATATTTCACATTGCCTTTTATTCTTTCATTTGTTTGGATCTGTTTAACATCATCTTGATTTCTCTTAAAATCACTAGCTTCCCTTTGCTCCAATCTAAATCTGAGGGAAAGATTCAACTCATTGAGCTTTTGAGATTCTTTTTCCATCTGGCAAATTCGGCTTTTCAAGGCATTCCTCTCCTCATTGCCTTTTTGAGCCTCTTTTGCCAATTGAGTTAGTCTGTTTTTTAAGGTGTGATTTTCCTCATTCAGGCTGTTGACTCTCATTTCATAATTTTCTTGCATCGTTCTCATTTCTCTTCCCAATTTTTCCTCCAGGTCTCTTATCTGCTTCTTAAGGTTCTCTATGGCCTTTAACCATCTCGTATTTTCCTTTGAAGCTTTTGGTGCAGGAGTTCTGACTTCACTACCTTCCTCCTTTTCCATGCTTTGCTCCTTTTTGTCCCCAAAATAGGAGTCTAATGTTGGAGTCTTCTGTTTGTTTTGTTTCCTTTGTCTGGTCATGTTGCCCCTCTGTCACTTGACCCCTGGGCTTTTTGCCACAGTAGGACTCTGCCACCAGACAGGGGAGCTTTTGTCCCAAACGCTGGGTTTTTTCAGTTGTCAGAGATATTAGATGGGTGCCCTCTCTGAGGCCTCCACATGCTCTGGCAAGCTGGTCACACACTTCAGGACTTCCACCATAGACTGCAATCCAGATCCAAGCAGGTTAAAGCATGAGCGATTACCCCTCAGACTGGTGCTTGGTCCACCTACACTCTGCATGCCAGGATCTGAAGCTGCCACATGGCTCTGGCTGGCTATGCCAGCATCTCAGTGGCTTCTCGCCCTGGGGGCAGAAGCCCACGCATTCCCACTTACTGGGTCCCAAAGTCCACACTGAATTGACCTCTCACTTTGTCCTTAGCATCTTTGTGTTGATAATTCTGGAAATGGCCACAGTTGCTGCTGATCTGGAGTCCCTCTGGCTGGGGGCTAGTCAGGCTCGCCCTGGGGCTAAAACCTCTGGGCCTGGGCTCGGCTCCCAGAGCACTGCCCTGGCTTATTCCTGCTGGTCTGCCGGGGTGTCCTCAGTGGGAGATTAGCTTCTCTGTGTCATTTTGTGGGTTCTGAAGCTCCAAAGTTTGTTCAGAGTCCCCTTTTACATGGATTGGGGAAGGTGGAAGCTGGAGCCAGGTGGAGATCCTGCTTCTACTCCGCCATCTTGACTCTGCCCTTGACATACTTTTAAGTTTAATCTGCAGTATTAAAAATTTCCCCATTACTTTCTTAAGTCTAGACAGTCATCAAAACAATAAATCAAACTCTGATGTGTAGTATTTGCCAATTTCCAAGGTATAAATGCTTACACTGAAAATTTAATCATCTCTCAGGAGCCAGTACAAGTTCACTCCAGCACACCCTTGTATTTCTCCTCCAGTGACTGAAATGGTTAGCCTAGATGACCTTACCATATTTGAGACTGTTCAGTGATGAACCAAATTTTGCAAACCTTTATTTAAATTAAAACATAAAAACAACAACAAACACCAAGTTATCTTCTAAGTGTTTGAAGTAAAGATAGGTAATGCAACTTGGCCTTCTATTACTTGACTCCAGCCAGCCAGTAAAATAATCTCAGGAAAGAATCCTCTCCAGTGGGCCAAGGATCCTTGAAGAGGTGGTTTTCTATCACGAATACCACAAAGACCCTCTTGGTTCAACACTAATTCCTTCTTTTAAAAGGAGAAACATCCACTCGACATGAAAGATAGAAATATGTGATCTGACCATTAGAATTAATGGATGGGGCTTTAAGATATAGATCTTATAGGGATCTTTTTCCTGACTCTGATCTCTCTTCCCTCTGTGGCTAGCAGCCAGAAAGTAAAACAAACAAACAAATAAACATTTATTAAGTACCTGCTATGCAGCAGGCACTATGCTAAATGTTAGAGATACAAAGGACAAATGACAGTTCCTCTCTCAAGGAGCTCACAGTCTAAGGGTGGAGATAACATGAAAGGAATTGTGTACAAACAAGCTATAGACAGGATAAGTTGGAAATAACAGAAGGCACTAGAATTAAGAGAAAGCAGAAGTCTTTGTATTTACCATTTTTTCTCTCTTCCTGGTGGGCTGCATGGTAGAACCCAGTGGGCCTGGGATAGGTCCCAACTGGTTATCCATTGCTATTCTCATTTTAGGAATACTAATATGCCAAATGCTTAGGGTTATTATGAAGAATCCTTTGGCTTCATTTTGTAGAAGTCATTTTTGATAGATTTATGCAATTTTAGTGATTTAGGAGTATTTCTTGATACTCTATGTATTTTGTGTTTGTTATGAAGCTAAGAATTCCTCTTGTAGTTCATGTGCTTTGCAGTTCTAATCAAACACCTCTTTCTCTGGAGCAAAACCCTGTCTTTATTTTGTGGGATCCAGTTGATCAGGCAGTCTGTTGGCCAGTGCCTAGAAAGTATTGAGAGAACTTATACCTCAATAAATTTGGGGAATGACAAGCTCAATAACAGATGGTAGAGGATGAGGGTAAAGAGTTTATTAAATACTTCTAACTTCTATTACAATTTAGTTGGATTTTATTTTATTCCCCTCACTAATAATTTTCTTTTTGAAGTATTTTATTATCAACAGTGAAGTGCCTTAGTCATCCTGTCTTTTCCACCAGCTGTGTGGTGAAATAGGGTAGTAGTAGTTCATTTGACTGGTGAAGAAAATGAAGAAGTCTAATGATTTAAACAGGGCATAGTGAGTTAAACTGGAATCATTTCCAAAGAATATCGTGAACTTGTCACAATACCTTACATTTGCACAATAGCACACAAAAGGACATGAGAAGACACTACCAATACAAAAGAACCCTTAATGGATAGTTCAGAGAAGAAACTGTAGTCAGGGAACTGAGCTTGGTATCATGGTGGTACTTAGCTTTATGGACTTGAAGGGATGCTGTGGGAAAGTTTGTGTAGACAGACATCTTCTGTACAAAGCCCATTGGTCTTAACACCGAGAATGTTAAACACATGACTTTGGGAATGTTCAGAATGGGGCCCTGTAAATAGGATTTACTTTTTTGTAAATGACCTAATTAAATATATTGGGAATACTGATGGAATACTTGCACATGTGATGATCTACCAACCTTAGAAAGTAAAAGCTATATGATCAATACAATGACCATTTATAATTCTAGAATATCCATGATGGATGAAACATGTTAATTTTTACAGAAAGATGATGGATTTAGGATGCAGAATGAGTCACATGTATGTGTGTATGGGAGTATGTGTGGAGGTCTACATAGCCATCGAGGGACTTGATGATGCCCATTTGTTACAGTAAATTTGTTTTTCTTCTTTCATCTAGTTGGGTGGGGATAGGAGGTAAAGAAAATAGATTTTTTGCTAATTAAAAAACATAGAGAGGTAGGAGAGTGCTACAAATGTGGAATGTTTGTGTGTACTTTCAGATGAGCTCATTGAAATATTAGTTTTCTTAATTGTTTTACTTTGTTACAAGGAACTTCCCATGAAGTGGGAATAGTTTGTAAATGTTTGCGATGTAAAAACAAAACACGTCAATAAAACTTGTGAGGATCAAAAAAGGTCATGTATACAAAGGGCTTTGCATACCGTAAAGTACTATATGGAAGCAATGATAATGATATTGCAGACCAGTGCAAGGGGTGCATTTAATTAGGACTTAATATATTAACCTCTCAGTTTTCTAGGCAACTCTCAAAGTTATAACTTTCAGAGAAGGTGCCAGCTTGAATTAGTTGGAATTTCCTCATCTGAGAATTCCCTATATCAGTAAAATCATAGGTCTAGTTCTTATCCCTATTATTTTTTATATAATAACATTAACTAGCTCACATAAACCTATAGAGTAATGGTAAAAGTCGGCACTTATGTAGTCTGTTAAGGTTTACAGAGGCCTTCATTTTCACTTTTCTGTGTTATCCTCATAACATTCATGCAAGGTCCCATAGGGGTTATGATTCCCATTTAATACATGAGGAAACTGAGGCTCTGCGAGGTTAAATGACGTGTTCTATCATCCTATAGCTTAGGAATCCTATAGCTTAGACATTTGAACTCAAATAGCTCCTGATGCTCAGTCCAGCAAGTACTCTTTTCATTGTACCATACTGCCTCTCTAAAAACATGAGAGACATTATTGTCCCTAGTTTACAGACAAGGAAACTGAAAAAGACATGTGGAGACAGGTCTTCTGGCCACCAGTCCAGTGTGCTTTTTATACCACGCTGACTCTGACACCAGCCCACTACATATGTATTTAAAGGATACCACTGCGGTTTGATTCAATCCAACATTTATTAGGCTCCTACTATGTGCAAACAGCCCTGCCTCACTTAAAACCAATTCACTTGCAAGTCATGATATAACCCTCCTGATGTCATTAGTCTTCTTTAAAAGCAAAGGACAAATAATAATCTGTGAGTAGTAGTAACTGCTTTATTGGGGATGCAAATAGCCAGTTTCAGTTGGTCAATGCTACTTCCTCCTCCCTCCTTCGCTTCCTCCATCCCTTCCTCCCTTCCTTCCCCTCTTCTGACTCCTCTCTCTGAACACAGGGGAAATCATACCCTTACCTGCAGGTGCTTTGCCCAAAGCAATATAAATTTTGATTGCTGAAAGCTCATATAGGCAAGGTTTATAGGCTAGTGTTCTTTTTTTTTAAGGATAATGTCTTAACCCCAAATCACTCTTGCTCTCACTAATCGGCCAACAGTGGGTGCCAGCCTAAGCCTCACTGGGTCATTCTTTGGGTTTTGATGGTTCAGAGAGAATATAAGTAATAATTGTTTCTGTTTTGCACAGAAATTCTTGAAAGTCTTCCTTACCCTGATTGAATTTTTTTTTTGGACAAGGTAAAAGGTAAAAGATACAATTTTTTTTACCTAGCTTTAATAACTTAATGGGTGTTGCCTCAGACAAACTGAGACCTGGGAAAAACCTTAGCTTAAAAAGGCCTAGGTCTCCCACTGCATCCAGGGGCCATCTCCAGTCATCCTGATTTTTATCTTGCCACTGGACTCAGATGTCTACAGAGGAGAGAGTGAGACTGATGACTTTGCATAGCCCTGCCTCACTTGAATCCAATTCACTTGTATGTCATGGTATCACCCTGCTGATGTCATTGGTCCTTTTTTCAGAATGAAGGACAAACAACTATGTGCAAAACCCTGTCATAGGAACTGAGGGAGATAACAACATTTAGATGATTGGTCTCTGTCCCCATGGAACTTGAATCAAGTAGAGGGTTATGACATACACACAGACAAATATAATACAATATTCATTGAAAGCATATCAGAATGGTGAAAAATACAGTGTAATGCATATTCACCTTTATCCATGATCCATGTAGATCCCTGTACTAGTGACCTTTTGCTATGTATAATAACAGCTACTTTTCCATAGCACTTTACGTTTTGCAATAAACTTTACAAATATTAATACATTCTATTTTCATGACAAACCTGGGATATAGATGAAATTATTATCCCCATTTTACAGATGAGGAAACTGAGGCAGATAGAAAAAAGTTAAATGACTTGCCCAGGGTCACACAGCTAGTAGATTTTTGAGGCCAGATTTAAACTCACACCTTCCTGGCTCAGGTCTAGCACTCAATTCACTGCACCACCTAGCTGCCTGGAAGGCATTGTGGGTGGCTACCACAAATAGCAGGAATAAGTCACAATTAATATGCATTGTGAACATTATCTTGTTTAAATGACCCCCTACACCTTTTATATATGAAATCTAAGAGATCATATCAGTGCAGAAGAGGCTGAAGCCCTGGCTGCTTAATGCTACTATACCATATCTGGGCTGAAGTCCATTTAATCTTGCATTACTGCTATTTCCGGGGAACATACACAATATGAGCCTAGGTACCTTTGGGGTGGTGGACTCTCCTGGGGAGTGAAATTTCAAGGAAAATAATAAAGGATCAATGAACAGCAAGAGGCAGTTATTACTAGACTCAGCAGTTTCCTAACTAGAGGCAGCAATTTGCCAGTGGGCTGGTATCCAACAAAGCCCCCGATGTACTGTGATAATGTACAGCCTGACTCAATTCTAAAACTGCCTTAATATTGGTGACTACTTATCCAAGGATCAATTCACACAGTACCTTTAGGTGGCTCTATCTGAATTAGGACTCAGGAGATTTTTATTCTGTTACTGGTCCTGTGATTTTTTTTTCCTGTGAGCAAATCAGTTTCCTTATTTGCAAAATAAGGAAGAAGGGAACCGTACGTACTAAGTAGCTATAAAGTTCTCAGAGCACCTCGGAGAACTACTAATAGGTTTATAATATAAATATGTGATTTGAATTGCCGTCTAGGTCTTTTATGAATCTGACCTTATGAAGGAGCAGTTCCAGTAGGAGAGAAATCAATGCCTGCCTATCAGTAGCAACTTGAAATAGGCTATTGATACTACACATCGTATGAATGATAATATCTCTGTTAATGAAGATGGCACATCCCATTAACATGTTTCTTTGTCAAAACATCATAGCCAGATGTAGGTACTGGGATGTATCCAAAGAGACTAAAAGAAGAGAAATATGGATGGAGGAGAAGCAACGTGATAGAGTGGAGAAAGGGTCAGCCTTGGAGTCCAGAAGAACTGCATTCGAATCTTGATTCTGAGATGTGTGTGTGTGTGTGTGTGTGTGTGTGTGTATTGACTAGATGTTTGACCATGGGCAAATCATTTAATCTCTCAGTGCCTTGGGCAACTCTCTAAAATTAAAAGTTGCAGATGAGCTGCTGATTTGAAAAAGTGGAGGGAATTTCTACACTGAGCATTCTCTACACCAGTGAAATCATGTCTCTGAGACCAGTGAAATCATGTCTCTGGACCCAAAAGAACCAAAGCAAAACAATGACATAGAAACCGCCTTTCACCAAATTCTACCCTGAAGCCACATCTTGGCAAAAAAGTGAAGCTGGGTTTTTAAAGGCTATGCCAATAGTGTACTTGCTCTGGCATATTCTACCAGACTGGAAAGGTTGCAAGGGCTTAGGTACAGATTGTGGCCCCTGTCTAAGAACTGGCCTAATTGAGTGCAATGAGATTCAACATTAACTCATTGGCTACTGGGCAAGGAATTCTTTGGCCATAGAAAACCATGAAACGATGAAGCAAGCTTCTTACCTCTTCTCCTGAGCTTGAGGCCATTATCTATTCTCCTTAACTAAGATGATGAAGCTAGAATCAATGGATTAGGCTGTATTTGGCATTGTGTGACTGGGTTGCATTCAACTTAGGAACAGTGGACACTGGCCAGTAATGACCTCTTCATTTACTTCAACTACATGGTTTATAATGTTTCTTTATGATTTCACCTATGGAAAGCTCAAGGGCACTGTCAAGGCTGAAAAGGGAAAGCGAGTGATCAATGGAAAAGTTATTACCATCTTCCAGTAGGTGTGATCCCACCACTATTAAATGGGGAGAGGTTAATGCTGAGTGTGTCATAGTTCCTACCCTCAAAGACACAGGTGTTCTGGAGCCAGCTCCAAAGATTGCTAAATTTTTAATGTGAGCATTTATACCCCGAAGATAGGCAAACACCAAAAATCAGGGTTTGACTCATTATTTTGTTGATTTCTAGGCTTAAGAAAGTGGTAAAGAATATTTACCAGCACAGTCCTGATTAAGGAAAGGAGTGTCAAGAGAGACCAGGGTTCAAATCCTGGCTCACACTTAAGAGCTTATTTTTTCCCATGGGCAAGTCACTTAACCTCTTCTGGGCTTAATTTATTCATTTATTAAATAGAGATAATAATATTACTCTTGTGTCAAAGGTTCCCCTATAATGTGGAAGGCCTGGTCTTATCATCATCCAAGTCCCAGCATGACCACTTGACCATTTTATTGATATATGCAAATCTTTCCCAAGTAGACTCTTGGGAAGAATGAATATGTAATTCGAAAGGAATCTCCCTAAGTGCTGCACCTAAATTAAAATTGCTTTCATTTAAGCAAGGATACAACCATTTTCATCACTGCAATATATCCTTGGGATATTATGAACATCACCTGAAGTCATACTAACCATTTATGACAGCTGCTGTAAGCTGATCTGTGTGTCTAATTCTATGTTTTGTGCAGCACCCACAGCACTGACAAAACCGAACAAATGTTAATTAATATGGGTGGTAGCAATAATAATATCCATATAATGAACACTAGCAGTCAGTGAATACTTATGAAATAGTTATTTCAAGCTTTAACCTCACACTCTCTAATCTTGCTCATACATGCCATTTAGTCATGAAAATAACAGGTTGTTCCGTTGTCACAGAAGCCTCCATAGATCTCAAGTTGGGTGAAAGATTTGATAATGGGTGCTGGGGTTGGTTATTGGGTGCTGGGGTTAATTTTGGATATTGGGACTGATGTTGAATGGTGGAACTAATGTTCTGTCACGGGTCAGGCCGACAGGTAATGGAACAAAATGCTTGAACTTGAGTCTGTATATCAGGCTATAAGTTTGTTGTCTCTAGATACTAATCAATGGAGTCAGTTTTGAGTAACAAGTCTGATGTTGCAGGGTGTGGCTTATGTTGAAAGATGGGGTTTATGAGTCAGACAGACAGACAGATAGATAATCTTACTTTGTGCCAGGCATTGTGATAAGTGTTGAGAATAAAACTGTAAGTGAGCAAGACAGTCTCTACTCTCAAGGTATTTTCATATCAGATGGGAAAGTGGTTGGTGAAGAAAAGCAAAGAAGGCAAAGAAGTCCAGAAAGTTGAGTTGTGAGAGAAGTGAGGGATGGCTGGGACCCCTCATGAAACAGTGATCTGGACTAGCAGTTCAACAATCAGGGTGGGACCGTTGCCAGTTGTCCTGATCTATATCTGGCCACTAGACACATATGGCTCTGCAGGAGAAAGTGAGGCTGGTGACCTTATACAGCCCTCCCTCACTTAAATCCAATTCACTTGCAAGTCATGGCATCATCTTCCTGATGTCATGGTGCTCTTGGAGAACCAAGAAAAAACAACAAGAACCAACAATCAGTAGAGCAATCAGGGAGGAGTTTTCTCAAATGGGGAGTAGGAGAGGGAAGAGGAGAGAGCTACTGGCTATTGGGTTTGGATTTGGGGTGATGGATCTCCAGTGAAGCACATGGATAGTGAGTGATGGGACTGATATTTCTGGATACCTCAAGGACATATTCCCCTTTCCTCTGTGTGCTTCCCTAGTCTCTAATTTGATGGGGCGGGGGGTTAGGAAGGAAGGAAAAGAGGTAGAGAAGGGCTGAAGCAATGCATGTACTTGGAGGGGGCTGGGGTGGGGGTGGAGAGGGAGTATCACATTCTTGACAAAGATAGAACATTCTTCTATTTCGAGCTGTGGTATTTGTGGTCTTTCCACAACCCAGTATGTAGAACTCTAAATAGAAGTTTGCAGACCAATATAAAGCATCAAACCCAGGACTGTGTGAAAAAAAAGAGTATCCCTCTGCTGCGGTTGCAGCTATGTCATTGATGTCTGGGCAGCTGAGTCACCCACTTAATTTCAATAGATTGCACAAGGACAAGGCAAAATTGAGTGCATAGTTTTAGAGTAAATAGACTAGGCCAATGTTTTTCATCATTTTTTATTCTAAGTCAGACTTACCTTTCTAGTGGCAAATTTAGAATACACAGGAGGTGTGTAAGTACTAACAGTAGAATATTTCCATATGTACATTTGTGTGTATATATACATATCTCTGTCTCTCTCTCTGTACATATGCATACACACACCTGGGGGGAGACAATGTAAGTAGATATTTTAAACGGGTAGTTAAATTATAATAAAAGAGGGGAGAACAGTAGGAGAAGGCAAACAGAATTACTGCTGTCGTTGTGGTACTAGGAAAGGAGGGAATGGGTTTAGATGATACAAAGGAGCCCTTCTAGTTACTAAGTCTAGAAATCTGAACATGACATCAAAACACTTGCTCTTCTGCAGCTATTCTCCCTCCCCCTTCCCTCTACTTCTTTGCTGGTCTCTCTTGCCTCTTTCTTCCCATCCACTCACACTCTCATCTCAGATTAGATGTTATAAATAGTCTATATCAGGGGTGGAGAACCAGTGGCCTTCTAGATTCTTAAGTATGGCATTTTTACAGAACAAATTTGGATTCAGTCTAAAGTCTGCACTTAAGGACCTAAAAGGATTCAGTCTAAAGGCTGCACTTAAGGACCTAAAAGGCCACATGTGGCCTCACGGCTGCAGATTCCCCATTCCTAGTCTATACCCAAGATAACCCCAAGTCAAACATTTGATTTTGAAGAGTCATTTATTTCTTTATTCATTTATTTATTTATTGCTTTTTGGAGGGCAGTTGGGGTTAAGTGATTTGCCCAAGGTCACACGGCTATTTTTTGTGTTAAGTGTCTGAGCCTGGATTTGAACTCAGGTCCTCCTGACTCCAGGGCCAGTGTTCTATTCACTGTGCCACTTAGCCACCCATTTTTGCTTTTTTTTTTTTTGGAAGGCAATTGGGGTTAAGTGATTTGCCCAAAGTCACACGGCTAGTAATTGTGTCAAGTTTCTGAGGCTGGATTTGAACTCATGACTCCAGGGCCAGTGCCCCTGAGTCATTTATTTATTGAGTGAAAGGTCAAAGACATCACATCAAAGCAGACCCAGCGATAGTCATTTGTGAAACATCAGGGCCTTTTGGGAAAGCCTGGCTTTGTGTTCTGCCCAACTGCTTAATGGCTTAATTACACTTGATATCTTTGAGCCTCAGTTTCCTCATCTGTAAAATGGAAATAATAATATCTTACTATATTTACTTGAAGAGATTGTTGTGAGGAAATAACTTGTAAAGCTTAAAATACTCTACAAATGTGAGTTTTTAGCAATAATATTATTTTTACGTTGCACTTGGGAATCCCACCCTGCTGATCTGGAAATGACAAACAAATCAAACCAATAAATAAATGTGCTCAGAATGTATTATATGTATGTGTGATTAAGCATATTGAATTTGTGCTTACAATTATAGAGATACATATATTACACCAACCAAAGAAAATACTCATAATTATTTTATCAAAATCTGTCGCATAAATAAATCCATCTATGACACAAGTGACAAATGGAAAAAAAATAAGATAATGGAGGTGAGAAGTGAATATTTTTCATCCCTAATGCATAGTCCTTCCTCATTCTTAGAGGTTTTTTTTAAACAAACCTAGATTATTTCCCATTGATGGTGCTTATATACATACATATATACATATATATTTCCTTCTTCAAATCAATACTAGTAATGAGACTAGAAATCACAAGAAATCTCTTGAGTCAAGAGTAAAGCCTGAATGCCTTTCTACTCTCTTAGGTTTAAGTCATGTTTAGAAAAGTATCAGGACTTTAGACTAAGGACAAACTGACCTATTTTGTTGAATTAAAAAACTCTTCAGTTTTTATGGATTTGTTGTTTTTGTTTCTGTTGTTGATCTTATCCTATGCCCTACTTCAGTAAGCATCTGAGGGATCTCTGATCTCATTACTCCTTACAAAGATGCGGACTTCAAGCCAGACAATGCCTGCCCATCCTAGAGGACTTCCATAAATTCTGCACAAGAGGTCCACCCAATGCAGTTGGGACCTTTCTTCAGATCATCTGATATTTCTTGCAAACCAATGGACCACCTCTGATGAGACCCATCCTGTCTTTGGTCTTAGTAACCTCATATTGCAAACCCTTTGTGAGATTGAAAGGAGTCCCTCATTCCACCCTGTAGCAGCAAACACCCCAGCGTTCCCAGGGTGGCTGCTAGCACAGGTTCTTGGATCTGCTTTGTTAAAGGAAAGCAACTCAAAATGGGTTAACAAGCTTACTTTAATCAGTCAGACATATATCGTTTACCTTGTTCAGGGGAAAAAGGTCAGCACCCCGAACTTCAAAGCATACAGGCAGAATTATGAAGACAGAAACAGATCAAGTAGACAGATTTCCAAACTGTCCAGCCATTACATCCATACCCAGTCAACATCTGGGTTTCCACATCTGGGTTTTTCAAAGCCAGGGGACTCTCAACAACGGCTTCCCAGAATTCAGATCAAATCACAGAACACTTCTCAAAGTGAGTCCCAAAACAAAGCTACACATCATGGCTTATATAGCCTTCTCCTGGCTCAGAGAATGTAACAACCTTATTGACCCACTGGTCAATCAAAAAGTATCTACTGAAAAACAAGCCTCCCTCCCCAGGCTTCAGGTGCATTTTAGCCTAGGGGCAGGGAAGATCTTCCAAATTTGCATTCCCCCATCCAAAAAGTGAAAAAAAAAAGGCCAATTTATTCTGTGTTGTTTGTTTTTTTTTTTGCTTTTTTTTGGAGGGGGGAAGGTAGGGCAATTGGGTTAAGTGACTTGCCCAAGGTCACACGGCTGGTTTTTTTTTTTTTCTGTTAAGTGTCTGAGGCAAGATTTGAACTCAGGTTCTCCTGACTCCAGGGCCGGTACTCTATTCACTGAGCCACCTAGCCACCCTGTAAAACTTTTTGTATGTTTTTTTGCTTCAATTTCTTCTTAAACTCTTCTGAGTCAGTACAAATTTCAAGTGAATGGGATCTGAATTGTGAGCTTTTAGTCCATCTGAAGATGGATCTTTGTTTTTTTGCTTTTTGGAGGGGGGAAGGCAGGGCAATTGGGGTTAAGTGACTTGCCCAAGGTCACACAGCTAGTAAGTATTAAGTGTCTGTGGCTGAATTTGAACTCGGGTCCTCCTGACTCCACAGCTGGTGCTCTATTCACTGTGCCACCTAGCCTCCCCTGAAGATTGATATTTGAAAAAGAGAACTGAAGAGAGGCTAGCAGGATTATATTAAGGGTCAGCTAGACAGGTCCAGGCTGAGGTGCTATCCCTTAAACTTAGTTCTCCATATCCCATCTCTATATCTCACTTAGCAAGGCTATCTGTCCTCTGTTCCTGGAATGCACTTACTCCTCACCTCTGCCTCTTAGAATTCATAACCTTTTTAAAGTTCAGCTCTGGTGTCACTTCCCACATGAACGAGGCCTTCCTGATCCTTTTCCCCTTATTAATCTCTCTCTTCTCTAACCTCCCCTAATCACCTCATATGTATTTTTATTAGAGGAAGCTGGGTAGGTGGCACAATGGGTAGAGTACTGTGCCAGCAGTCAGGAAGACCCGAGTTCAGACAGCCTCAGACACTTACTGACTGTGTTACCCCTAGGCAAGTCACCCAACCTTTGTCCGCCTCAGTTTCTTCAATTGTCAAATGAGGATGAAAATAGTGCCTACACCATATGGTTGTTGTGAAGATCAGATGAGACAGAGTTTGCAAAGTGCTTAGCGTTAGCCAAGTGCTGTGGTGCTTAATAAGTATGTGTTCTCTTTCCCTGCCTTTGTATCTACAGGTGTGCATGGTATTTACTCTCATAAGATATTCTGATAAACATATTTATTTATTGATGAATTGCTCAATGACACATTTATTCTGAAAAAACCTCCCTAAGGGCAGGGGCTGTTTCCTTTTTGTTTTTGCATTCCTAGAGCCTAGTAAATCAATTAACAAGTGTCTCAAGTGCTTGCTACCGTGTTTCCCCGATAATAAGACCTATCCCGAAAATAAGCCCTCCCCTTACTGTGTAAGATTCCTCTAAAATAAGCCCTCCCCCCAAAATAAGCCCTATTGAGATTGCTACTGTAGTGAAGGTGATCCCCTGAGCTACATTACGGTACCCTTTGTATGCACCGTCCCCCCCCCTCGGGTGAAACACATGCCGCCCTCCGAGCTGCATCCAATCAGAGCTGCAGCAGTGAGCGCGTCTTCCTGTTCTTCCCCAGTGATTTGCTTATTGAATAAAGGTACATTTTTTTGTTCACATTTACCTGTTTATTAAAATTGCTGTCAATGTTCATTAAAATAAGCCCTCCCCTGAAAAAAAGCCCTTTGGTGTTTTTCTGTCCAAAAAAAATAATAAGACAGTGTCTTATTATCGGGGAAACACGGTATCTGTCAGGCACTGTGCTAAGGTGCCAAGGATACAAGGAAAGACAAAGCATTTTCTCTACCCACAAGGAGAAGACCACACCTAAATGTTGTCATATCTATTTTTTGTTTAAGATTCTGAGTATTTGTATTTAGATATTTTCTTTCCTTTTTATAGGAGACAATGGAAGAAGATAGAAATTCTGTGTGCTCTGGTCTTAAGTATCCATTCCTTTCCAAAAATATACACTTTAAAAAATTGCTAAGGGGCAGCTAGGTAGTATAGTAGATAGAGCACAGGCCCTGGAGTCAGGAGTACCTGAATTCAAATCTGGCCTCAGACATTTACTAGCTATATGACCCTGGGCAAGTCACCCAACCCCGATTACCACCCCCCCCCCAAAAAAAAACTGCTAAGGAATAATGGCTTACAGTTAGTGAGTTGTATATACTACATCCTAATCCCTCAAATATTGGGTTAGCAATCCTAATTTCCAAGTCTAGATACTCTATCTTCAAGTTCCCATCAGCGGATCAAAGATGCTAATTTAATTGAAAATTAGGTTCCTTTGTAAAATGAGGGGGTAGGACCAGATGACCCCAAAGGCCATTTCCAGCTCCACATCCTAGATACCTTAGATACCATCTTGGTTAACCCCATTATTTTATAAAAGAAGAAACTGAGTATACACCTAATCATTTATGGTTCGAGGTTTCAAATCTCTGCCTCCCTGCTCCCAGGACCAGTGGTGACTTGCATAAAGCTATTCCTTGCTGAGCTGGAACTAGCTTTCTGCCATGGGCTTTCCTTGCAGAGTGCTAAAAAAGTACAAGGCAGGGGAAAACTGACGGCCTTGTAGGGAATCACCTTTGTCATGGTCCAGGCACTGCACATCCACCTAATTGGTATTCCAGGCAACATAATGCCCAGAGCGGCATGTGTTTTTGATGGGTGAATACAGAGAGTATCCCAGAATTAGAAATGTTGAGGAGTTGAATCACAGCTCCAATGCAAAGCCATCAGAGAGCAAGGCTTTGTAATGGTTTGAAACCTGATGGAGAGTTCTCATACAAAGGATCAGTTCTGCCTGGAGTTCAGATAAAAGATCACACTAGCTAATTTAGATAAGAATGATAACTTTCCAACTGGGGGAGCAGATAAGTGAATCCAGAAACAGCTTCTTCAGGCAATGAAGCTACAAATGGCTGCCTTAAGAGAGGAGGAAAGAATGCCAGAAGACAGAGAAGAATTTAGGTCAGTCAGAATGGGGCCCCAAAAAGTCAAGTTCAGAAATAATTTAGCAGATAGGGATCCAAAGAATATGTGGTTTGCCTCACAAATGACATTCACTTTGAAAGTGAAAATGAAATTGAAGAAAGCAAAATTGCTGCATAATGGGGCTGGGAGATTGAAGAGAAATGATACCAGGGGGATAGGAAAGCTGTAAAGCCTTCCTAGTTAAGTATAGAATAGGAATGGAGGAATTTGGGCATATTAAGGGTCAGGGGAAGATCACACAGATAATGATATAATCCTGACAATTCTGAAATGCTGTCCATGGATGGGGATCCCCAAGCACTTGACAAGCTAGTGGGATGGGAATCATTTCACCTCCTCCTGAAATACATCTACTTCTGGGGTGGAATTGTTTAACAGCAGAAGGCAATTTAACCTAGCTGTTAAGTCCAAGACAGATGGAAAAATACTTCACCCATGATGCCAAAGTACTGTGGGAACAGACCAGGCCAAATGAGATTACACATAGCAAGAGTGAGCCAGGACTTGTGGGGCTGAGAGACATCTCCATACAAAAGATGACCTTGGATAGAAATGAGAAGATTGATATCTAGGGATGTCTGTAATTCTCTGAAAGATTTCAGACCTTTCTATAAGTTTCATTTACCCATTTGCAAGATGGGTATATTCGTACCATCACTTTTTTTCCCCTTCGCAAGCACATTGACAAATCAATGCACATTTATTAAGTGTTTGATAAGGGTGAGGCATTGTCCTAGGAGTTAGCAAAACAAAAATAGAATAAAAATATCCCCTTCCATCAAGGAACTTACATTCCTCTGGAGGGAGTCAAAGTACAAACATATTTACATACATGATAATGTGAGGAAGGGAAAAGCATTGGAAACCAGTGGGAATTATTTCCTGAGAATGGCCTGCCTTAAAACAAGGAAGAACTAGATTCGAGTCCTACTCTGGTGCCTTGTGGCTAAATAACCCTGGACAGGTCACTTAACCTCTCAACACTCCAGGAAACTCTAGTTATTATAAATCACAGTGAAGACATTGATCTGCTTTGGTAAGGAGAGCTCCCTGGGCAGTCCCAATGCCAATGAATTCCAAAGTCCACTATCCATTCTGTGAACATACCTAGAAAAAGGCAATGTAGGAGCTTCAGGAGGTCGGAGACCTGGGGTGAGATAGATTTAACAAGATTTAAAAGGGTGGTGGGAAACACTTTCTGGTTCTCAGGGAAATATGCTTTATTTGAAAAGGGCACTGTTATTTACTATTAAAAATCAGGAAGGATATCTTCAGATCTTGGGGGTTTTATGCCTCACATGAAAGAAGGCACTTCCTGAAATAGAATAAATCTTTCCCTATACGAACAATCCAGGGTGGCACATGAAGTTGGGGAGGGTGAGGGAGCATTCCTAGACCTGCTGCAGCAGCAGAGGTTGGGGGCTCATTCCTCTTCTCATGGAGTCAGTCCTTCAGCCAGCTCTGGCTGCAGAAGAGCCTACTGAAACTTTCCTATTTCCTAGGATAAAACACAAGCTCTATTGTCCAGCCCTATATGTAAAGCCCTTCACAATCTGGCTCCAACTTCTCTTTCTAGACTGATCACAAGACTCATCCTCATGCACTCTGCATTCCAGACAAACTGACCCATGTGCTGTTTCCTGTGTATTATATTCCACCCCCCACTCCTAGGTCTTTGATCAGACTGTTCCTGATGCCTGGAATATTCTCCCTTCTTACCTTGAAATTCTTACTCTTCTTCCTCCTTGAAAGCAGTAAGGCTCAGTTCAAGTGCCACGTGAAACCTTTCCTGATCCATGCAGTGGTCAGTACTTTCCTGAAAATTACTTTCTGTATATTTTATATTTATGTTTTTGTGTGTACTTGCTGTTTTCCTCTGGTGGAATAGAAACTCCTCAAGGGTGCGAATTATTCCATTTTTGTTGTTGTAGCTCCAGGGCCTAGCATAATGCCTTGAACATGTGAGGTGCCTAAGAAATACTTGCTGAATTCAATTAATTTCCTACTCTTGCCCTTTCATTTATATAGCCAGCCCAGCCTGGGTCTCTTGCATCTTGGTAATGGGATTGCTTAAAGACAATCTGCAATCTAGGATTTTGTCTTGGTGCTTATTACTGCACACAGACACTGCTCCTGAGGCTAAGACCAGATCCTTTCTGTAAAATGGTGCTAGTCCAGATCCTTGCTGTAAAATAGGTAAGCCCATATTTCTGCCCTTTGTCCTTTGGCTTCCTCAGAAGTTTGGGGCCCCATTTAATTCAATTCAACAAACGGATTAAGCACCTACTATGTACCAGGAGGTATAATGGATAGAGAGCTGGCTTCGGAGCAGGTAAATTTGGGTCCCAGTCCAGTCTCTGATGTATGCTGGCTGTGTGACCCTGGGTAAGTCATTTAATCCTTTCATGCTTTAAGCAACTCTCCATGACTTTTGGTTTCAGAGAAGATGGTAGCTGAGGGAGTTTCCTCACCCAAGAATTCCCTGTTCCAGATCCAGTCCCTATTCACAATCACTCTAATGAGATAGTAATTGTAAAGAGCTTAGCACAGTGCCTGGCAATCAGCTATCAGCATTACATCATCACCACTACCAGATATAGTGGGGATACCAAGAGATAAACAATACATTCTGCCCCGTCCTTACATTTCTTTTTAGAAGAGCAATATGCAAATGAATAAGTAAAAATATAAAATATACAAAAAAAAATTACAAAGCACTGACCACTGGGAGAATCATGAAAGTTCTCTTGTAAAAGCAAGCATTTGAGCTGTGGGTCTATTGACGGATCCTTCAATGCTGGATCGACCGCTCATGTTGGTTACTTGCTTGGCAGCCAGCACAACACTGGATAAAGTGCTGCCCAAACAGCCCAGTTCGATGACAATGTCAGCATCCAAACCCAGGATGAAAATTGTCAGCCTTTATAGGATTTCCCTCGTCCATACCTAGAATAAGTCCATCTGTCTGTGCTGGTCCTGTGAAACAGACCTCCACTTTATAGGGTCACAGATTTAGAGCTAGAAGGGACCTGAGAGGCCATCTAGTCCAACCCCTACCATTCATTTTGTGGACAAGGAAACTGAACCCAGGAGCTTAAATGGCTTCTCCAGTGTCATAGAGGTAAAGTGTCAGAGGTGGGATTTGAATCTAGGTCCCCTGATTCCAAAGCCAGGGATCTTTTCCCTTCCTATGCCTCTTCTTGTGTGTCTTCTTATAGTTATATCTCAAGAATACAGCCCCTAAGTGACTCTGTGGAGAAACTCCTTTATATAATATATGGATGCTTGAATACTTCAAGAATCTGTGACTTTTTTTTCATGTGGGCACTTCCTCCCTGGACACAGATCATAACCTCTCAATGCCTTTGTAGATGGTCTTTGGAAGTGGTTGTGACTGGGAAACTCATCACTCTGAAGCCAAAGCAAAGATGAATTAGGACAAGAGACATCAAGTCCTGACCATATTTGACCTTTTACTCGGCTCCCTTCCCCTGGCCAGGTGAAAGTGATCTCTGCCTCCCACCTCTCCTTTGAACTCATCTCAGCCTTCCTTGTGTTACAGGATCATAGGCTCATAAGACTTTGATATGGAAGGGGCCTGAGAGATCAGCTAATCCAATCCTCTCAATATATGTGTGAGGAAAATGAAACCCAGATGGGGGGGAAATGATTTTCGAAGTTGTGCAGCAGAATAGGAATTCAACCCCAGGTTCTTTGACTTCCGATCCAGCACTCTTCTTAAAGTATGTTTTCAATCAATAATGCATTAATTTTGATGGAATCCTAATAAAGCTGCCCCAGCCCCAATATTTTAGCTTCATTATGGGCCCAGCCTCACTGAACAGCAGCCCACTGTACCTACCTAGCTCCCCTCCCCAGCAGTGTCCTAACTCATATGTGCCTCACTGCTCACTGGAACAACAGGTGTGTCCCTGAACTCTTAGTTCCCACAGAAACAGCAGGTGTGTCCATGTGATGGGAACCCAGTTATAGCCTCTACCTGGTCACTGTCCCCAGAGAAACAGGTGTGTTCTTGGATTCAAGCACAATCACATCATTCATCTAGCCCAAGACAGGACCACAATACCTAACTATCTGTCTTAACCAGACAAGACCACAATAGCTAGCGAGTTGGAGGGCAGAATGACCAGAATGTTTAACCACCAGACCATAGATGGGACCCCTCTTCCATTACCTAATCCCTTAATAAACTCCTCCTGTCTTTTTAATATTAATCATATTCCTCTGTTCTATGTAAATTTCTGTTATGTAATTGCATCTTTACCCTATAAAAATCCATTTTGCTTTCTCTGAACTTGCTGATTCCTCTTGGAACTTAGCCTGCTTCATTAGAGGCGTCAATCTCAATAAATGCCTATATTTGGATTAGAGGTGGTCTGACTCTGAATTCTTTGAGACAGTTCCACCACAACACATCATGAAACCGCAACAGTTTTTGGGTGGGCAGAGCCCCCACCTCGACAGTTTTTGGGTGGGCAGAGCCCCCAGCTCCACAGTTTTTGGGTGGGCAGAGCCCCCACCTCGACAGTTTTTGGTGGGCAGAGCCCCCACCTAGACAGTTTTTGGGTGGGCAGAGCCCCCACCTTGACAGCTTTTGGCATCCCTGGGTTTAAACCACAACAATTGCAATCTGTACTTTTCAATCAGTTGATTAAACAATGACTATTGTTGTTGTTGTTCAGTCATATCTGATTCTCCATGGCTCCATTTGGGCTTTCTTAGCAAAGATACAGGAGTGGTTTAAGTAACAGGGTCAACCAGCTTGTAAGTGTCTAGGGCTGAGTTTGAACTCAGGTCTTCCTAACTCCAGGCCTGGTACTCTATCCACTGTGCCACCTAGCTGCCCTGAATATTTATTAAGCAATTATGACATGCCAGGCACTGTGCTTGGTGTTGGTGATACAAAGATAAGAAACAATCCTTATCATGAAGAATGTAGATTTTATACTACTCTTATGGTAACATAGCCTCCTTAAAACCAGGGTCTGTATAGTATCTATCTTGGCTTCACCAGCATCTAGCACAGAGACTTGCTTCACAACATTGGCCGAATTGGATTGATCCTTGCTATTCTTGAATTATAGTAAGATCAGGTTTTCAAATGACCTGGCAACTTGTTTAAGCCATTGCTAAGGGAACCAGTAGAGAATAGTTTAAAGTATCCAATTTGTTGTTGTGTTGTTTTAGTCATGTCTGACTCTTTGTGACCCCATTTGAAGTTTTCTTGGCAAAGATACTGGAGTGGTTTTCTATTTCCTTCTACAGCTCATTTTACAGATGAGGAAAGTCAGGCAAACAGGGTGAAGTGACTTGCCCAGGGTCACACAGCTAGTAAGTGGCTGACGCTGGATTTGACCTCACAAAGATGAGGCTGCCTGATTCTAAGCACAGATTCACTGTGCCAATTAGGTACCCCCAGGTATTTAGTTTATTTGTTGTTTTAATATTGATAATATTATGAACTCCAGTTTCAAGAAACTAGAACTGTGTTATAGGGGAAGCTAATGATTGGGAGATGTCTTCAATCAGTCAATGAACCACCGTTTATTAAGCACCTGTTGTATATGCCAGACACTCTCCTCAGGGGGGTGAGAGTATAAAGACAAATAATGACATGATCCATACTCTCCAGGAGGTTACATTCCAGAAGAGGCTATGCTGTCTTCATACATTCAAACAAATAACCCCCCACCCCAGACTGTGATAAAGGACAGGGGACAGAGTGGTCTTCTGAATATGAAGTCAGAGGGCCCGGGTTCCAATCCCACCTTCAATCCTTACTAGCTGGGTGACCTCGGGCAGATCACTTGACTTCCTTGGACCTATTTTCTCATCTGTGAAATGAGAAGGTTGGATAATATGGCCTAGGAAAATTCCTTCCAGCTCCAAGTCTACGACTTTATGACATTGAGTCAATGGGAGTCAAGCAGGAAGGTCAAATAGTCTAGAACAATGTAGCGTAAAGAGTTCTGGAATCAGAAGGTCTGGATTCAGATGCCAGTTTCACAGAAAAGTCAGTTTTATCCTTTTCTAGAAAAGCCACTTTCCTAATCTAGAATGTATTCTCCAAGTAGAATATAAGCTTTGTTTTAATTTCTTTTTTTTGCCTGTATATTCACACCTTGCACAGTGCCTGGCACATACAGACATTTAAGTGCTCACTGGATTGAACTGAATCTGTGAAATGGGCATGACAGTGCTTTGACTAATAACCTTATTATTGTGAGGATCAAGTAAGGAAGAAGACACACACATGCATATATACATATATATATAATAGTGCATAATAGTATATAGAATATGCCAAAGTATGTAAATAGTACATATAATAGTGTACAAATATTCAACAAAGTTAACATTTATAAAGTATGGACTGTGTACACAGCATTGTACTGGGAACTGAGACAAATCCAAGGTTTAGCTAAGTCATTGGCCCATTTCTCAAGGAATAGTTCTCAAGCTAGAAGGAGAGGGATGGTACTAATGCAGATAACTGCAACCAGGGTGTTGGAGTACAAATATTCTCCCAGTGATATAGATCCTTATAAATCTTTGAACACCATAATTTCTGACGAATCAAAGTGATAGGTGACCCAGGGGGCAATAGAGAGATGCATGGTAAGTGTAAGTAGGCTGTAGCATATTTTCAACAAGGACCTCAGTCAGGATAAAGTAGCAGAAAGGAGGTAGTAAAGGACATGCAGCATGTAGCTTTCTTTTATGTGTTGTCTTCAGTCATAAGATTGCAAGCTCCTTGAGAGTAGGAATTGTTTTTCTTTTTGCTTATATCTGTTTAGTACAGTGTCTGACTCTTAGTGAGTGCTTAACAAATGTATGTTGATAAACTGACAGACCTAGTGAAAGATAACAGATGGGCAGTCTGAATACTTCACTGGGGGCCGAAAAATGGGAAAAGGTCTAGGCAAGAAGAAAGGCCTCTGGCATGTTGGATCTATGAAGGAACTGTAGGAGAACCTGGACAATGGAAGATATGATGGGGTTGTAAGTGTCAGTGATGATGGGGATTCTTATGTCAATGAAGAGTGTGGATCCATTAAGTATTGAAATATAAGCACGTTAGTTACAAGTTATTATGGTTAGATAACTAACAAAAATGAGTGTATGGAGAATCCCTAGGAGACTAATTCCGAGTAGAGTCCAGGTGATTTAGCTCTACTTAAACCTTTAGTATTAGCACAAGAAAGGCAGAACAATTGAGCTGAAAGGTCAAAGGAAGCAAGCATAGCTAGCAAGTGCAACAGGAAGGACATGGTTGGGGGGGAAGGGCAGTTCTTAGTACATACAGGCATCAGTTAGCCAGTATATTTAAGCGGTGGGTCAATAATCAATAGTTAGTATGCATTTATTAAGCACCTGCTATGTATCAGCAATTGTACTAAACAGAATATAGATGTAAGCAAAAGAAAGAGTCCTTGCCCTCAACGAGCTTACAATCTAATGAGGGAAAACAGCAAACAAAAGAAAACTAAACATGGAGGGTGGAAAGAGGAAAGCACCTGGAGCTGGGGCATGATGGAGAAATCAAAGAAGTCTAAAAGGAGTGTATCCAGATGGGAAAGGAGATGTCAGTCTTGTTCCCTCTCCTTAAGTGGAGGAATTTATGACTCCACCCTCCAATAAGAGGGGCACAGGGTATGGATGAAGTGTGAGTAATAAAGCTGATTGAATCTTACAATATGATATGATTCCCCAGGGATGAGTTTACTGGCGGCATGATGGAGAAACCAAAGAAATCCAAAATGAGGGCTGCTGGAAAAATGAGTGACAATTGCTGTGGCTATGTTTGATGTTTAGATTGGCCCACATAAATTCTGCCCTGTGGGAGTGAGTGAATGCCAGGAAGATGGGAAAAGGAAAAATGCAGGGCTTTTAGTATGTCTTCACGCTCTGTTGGTATCTTTTCTACCATTCTGCCACCTCTATTCAAAAGGAGAAATCAGTGTGTTTTGTCTTACGCATCCCTTGAGTACATCTGAGGCTGTGCAGGCAAGTTGTTTGAAAAGTCCTTACATAGAAACTGCAACCCTCTACAGTAGAATATAAGCTCCTTGAGGGCAGGGTTATTTTACTATTTCCATTGTATCCATGGTGCCTACCACAATGTCTTTCATATAGAAATTCTGTCAATCACACTGACAGTGCCTGCTATATCTTGCACATAGAAGGTATCATGGGAAATTGACCAGGAAGAACCCTGTCCTGGAGACTTGTACAGAGGACCTACCAGGATGTTCAGTAAGTGAATATTTGTCAAATTGAATCAAATATGACAATGAGAACAAGAACAATGACTTTTATTGTGCTATATGGTGTATAAAGAAATTTATGTAACTTATCACATTTGTTCCTCACAATAACATTGGAAAATCTGTAGGGTGGGAATTATATCTCCTTTTTACAGCAGAGGAAACTGTGACTAGGAGAGATCAAGGGATTTTCCCAGTGTCACAGAGCTAATAAATGATGGAGCCCAAACTCAAACCCAGGTCTCTTACCATCAGTGGGATCCTTGGTGGTGGTGCTCTGGTAGGCCAGGCTCAGTTGTGCAGTATTCCTGAACAGATATTTGCTAGACTGGCTTTGAATTCTTTTTCAAATACTTAATAGCTGAGTGACTATTGGCAAAACGCAACTTCTCTCTCTGTATTACCACAGAATGAGCAACGGACCCAGCATCAGGAATCCTAGATTCAAGTCGAGGTTCTAGAACTTAACAGTTATTTGACCTTAGGCAAAACACTTCAGCTTTTTGAGTCTCATCTGTAAAATGGGAATAATAATATACTTCTTACCTCACAAAGATGTTGTGGGGGAAGTAAACTGAGCCATTATTATTAGCAGTGCTCCTAGGAGCATTATAGGAATTATGTTGGGGCCAAAAGCCTTCATGGGTTTCTCTGAAGCAAAGGAGAACAGGCAAAAGTTGGGGCATGGGTTCAAAAAGAAATTTGGAGGGCTGCAGAGATAAACTGTTTATTTGGTCATTCCCCTCTCCACCTTCTTGGTGTCTGGGGGCATCCGGTATGCCCTTGAGAGTTTCAGCCTTTGCACTGATGCCATAGGTACAATGTATGTCCAGTACTAAAAGTACATGGGGATTGAAACTTAAAGTTCTTTTGTAACTTACTGACTATGTGACTTAAAAAAAAGTCATTTGATCTCTCTAGGTGATTTAATGGATAGAGCAATAGTCTTGAAGTCAGAAAGACCTGAGTTTGAATCTGGTCTCAGGCATTTAATAGCTATCTGACCCTGATTAAGACATTTTAATTCTACCTCAGTTTCCTTATTTGTAAAATGGGAATCACAACAGCACCTACTTTCCAAAGTTATTGTTGAGAGCAAATGTGAATATCTGTAATATTTGTAAAGCATCTTGCAAAACTTAAAGTACTATATAAATATTAAGTATTATAATAATGGGTCAAAAGTTCCTTATAGATGTGACATGCTGTAATTCCATGATAGTTTGAAAGATGTACACCTCAGTTTCCTCCAATTAGCCTCAGGCTCCCCAGTCTAGAATAAATCCGTTCAGCCTCCCCACTTAATTCCAACCCAATCTAATTACCAGGAGAGAGGAAAAGAAAAAGGAGGAAGAAGAGAATATTTCCTTTCTACCTCCTCTCCCCATCTCTTTATTGTGAGGAAGTTACAGTAGAATATTCGACAGATTTGCCTTTAAAAAGTCAAAGCTTTGACCTGTCTACTTTTGAAAAGTTTATGTCCCAGTTATAGATAGGAAACTCTACAAGAAAACCTCCACTAAGTCCTAAGCAAATAATTTAGGCAGTAAGGGCCAGAGCTGTAATTAAAAATTATGGTACTCAGAGCCATTTCATTTGGGAGTGGGTGGGAGGTCTAAATTAAGAGTCTGGGCCCACAGTAAATAAGCCCTTGAACAGTGGACAGGGCACTGGACTTGGTGACTGAAAAAGACATGGGATATGCTGCACTATTATGCTGACTTAGATTAGGAAAGCGGAGCTATCCACTCTTCTCTTGCTTCTCTTTTCTCTTCTAAGGAGGGTGATCAACAGACTGGGAAGGGTAGAACAAGGATGATTGGCAGAGAGTAGAAACCCAAGGTTCAAATCCTGCCTTAGACATTTATTAGCTCTGTGGTGCTAAGGAAATCACATAGCCTCTTGCACCCTCAGTTTCCTCATTTGTAAAATAGAGGGTAGGATTAGACTCAGTAGCCTTATATGACTGCAGGATAGCTTCTATGTGCAAAGACTTTAGGGTCTCACTGCCAAGGAGGCTTCTACTGGGGGATAAAAGAAGATGGGGATCGTCCTGGGAGAGCTCACCTTGGATATGAGAAGGCCTAGAGAGCCAACAATGGCTGGAATATATGGGCCTTCACCTTCATTACCCTATAACTGGTTTTCATTCAGGGGCCATTTAGTTGGCTCAGTGAATAGAGTACCAGACCTGGAGTCAGGAAGAACTGAGTTAAAATCTAGCCTCAGACACTTACTATATATATCCCTTGGCAAGTCACTTAACCTCTGCTTGCCTCAGTTTCCTCATCTATAAAGTGGGAATAATAATATTGCAGAGTTGTGCAGTTCAAATCAGATAATATTTGTAAAGCGCTTAGCACAGTGACTGGCACACATAAATGTTAACTATTATTATCTCACCATCATCATTATTCATGTTTACCACTTATGGCCCGGTCCAACTGTACTGGGGAAAGGGTGGCCCATTCAGTTAGAGGGTCTGTCTCATGTCCCAGTAGCATAGCTGACTACCTAACCAAGATGAGAAAGTAAAAGACTGGGAGCATAGCAGTGGGAGAAAGGTGCATACGAGGTGGTTACAATGGTAACAGGGTCCTAGTTGAGATGGGAAATGCATGGGGTACTAGTAAAGGAAACCATCAGGAGGACCGAGACCAAAAGTGCCACCTACCATGTTGTTGGCCTAGGGAAAAGCCCCGCTTACCCTATGCACACCGTAGCTTCGGTAAATAGAATTTCCATGAGGGAGTGATCATCAAGGGTTGAGATAAATGTAAAAGCCTATAGAGGAATGGAAGTTGAGTAAGGGCTTGACAAAACAAAGAAGAAGATACTTCAGGTGAGGGGAAGCGCAGGTGCTTAGGCAAAAGGAGTAGAAATATTCAGGGTACATTTAAGGAGTAGCAATTAGATAAATCTAACTGTATAGTGAGAGAATAGACTGGAGAGACCCAGAACCACAGACTACTAGGGTCAGAGGAGACTTTCAAGATTATCTAGCCCTATTCCCCCTTCTCCTTTTGCACATGAGATTCAGGTGAGACAGATGACTTTTCCCATGGTCACACAGCTAGCAGAAGTGGGATCTGAATGCAGGTTCTCTAAGTACAAATGCAGTGCTCTTATCACTATGCCACCCTGCTGGAAGGAGCCAGACTCTAGTGGGACTTATATGCCAGGCTCTATAAAGGGGATAGACTTTTTCCTGTAGGCAACATGGAGCCGTTGAAGGAGTTTGAGCAAAGGAGTGATGTTTGTAGAAAAGTTGTTAAGATGCATCCAGTGAAAAAATGTCTTCTGTTCACTGTAGTTTCCAAATACAAAAC
>NW_027185799.1:8366385-8415546 GCF_028583685.1 Petaurus breviceps papuanus
TTGGGGCTATTTTGCTGTCTGCAGCAGGATGTCTGCTGCAGAATGTTTGGGGAGTGGTCATTACAGCACAATTTCTTCAGGTCCTTGTAGAGATTTTGTTACCCCACCCCCACACCCCTATTACCTGACTTAATCAGTTCCCTTTCTTTTACATTGGTGTCCTACCTTGGTATATTGAGCATATTTCAGAAAAATGATGTGCAAAAATCAGAATGTATATGGTAAATTATTTTTAAAATTAATTTTCCTAAGAATGTCATGAATGCATTCAAATGGAAAATAAATCAGGTCCATATTAGCCTGATTTTTTTCTAAAGAAAATCACATTTAAAAATCCCAACATTCATTGCAAGAAAGATTTTTCCATTGGACATTTATAGGTGGAAAAGGCAACAAGGGGAAATGTTATTCTGGACCCTATTTGGACCACCAAAGAGGACTTGGTTGTTGAAGTGGAAATAACAGGAAACTTAGGGGCAAGAGCCTCTTCCATCATAGAGCTCACAATAGGGGTTAGCAGCTAAGCATAGTCTGACAAATAATAGGAGAGCAGATTTCATGGGGTATATGGAAAGGTTGGGCTTGGTCTAAAAGCATAATCATGTACAGAGGGGTCAGTCTAAGGGATAGGAGGTTGTTAAAAATGAAATCCTGAAAAACAAAAATGATTCAATGGGGGAGGAACACCTGGAAAGAGGAGCTATTTAAAGAGATAGATGTGGCTGCACAGGGAACTCATCATGCAGCTCAGTTTTTACAAAGAAATTCATAGAAAATGAAAGCAAGTTTATATAATGGAGGATGAATTTAAAAGAGTAGTACTAAAGTCCCAATGAACTGAGGTTGTGGTTAATGCTGAAACAACAAAAAAGGGTGTCTGTGTTTTAAAACTATGTTGGGGTCAGAAGGAAGACCAAAAAAGAGATAGGATATGCTAGGTGGGATGAATGAGATGAAGATAACAGATGAAAGTGGGAAAGCTGAACTATTCAATTCTTCTCTTGCTTCTCTTTTCTCTTCTAGGGAAAGTGATCATCAGACTGGGAAGGGCAGAACAAGGATTGTTGGCAGAGAGTTAGAAACCCAAGGTCAATGAGCATATGGTCAGACAGCATCTAGATGCCTTCAGTAAATTCAGATGACTAGGTTCAGATGAATCACATGCTAAGATATTGAATGAAATGGTGCCCGCAGACCTATTTTCTATAATCTTGGAAAGATCATGGAGAATATAAGGGATGATAAAGAATAGAAAAGGGCAAATATTGTCCTTTTTTTTTTAAGGTAGAAGGTGTAGTAGGCAAACCATGGACCAGCTTGACTTCAATCCCTGGAAAATTTCTAGAACACATTATACATTTAATATATACATATATTAAATAATAAGAGATAATTTGTGAGCACTTAGAATAAGAAAAATTAATCACTTAAAAGTGAGTATGACTTCATAAGGAACAGGACATGCCATAGTAACCTCACTTTTTTAAACAGGACAACTAGGATGGTATATCAGGGGAATATTAATGACATGGTATGCTTAGATTCCAACTAAGTAACAGTTTTTCATTCTATTCTCAAGGGGGGAAAATGGAGAAATCTGGATCTGATGATCATATAGTTAAGTGGAGTTGGATATGGTTGAATGATTAGACTTAAAGAGAAGTCATTAATAGCTTTATGCCAGCTTCGGGTGAAGTCTCTAGTGGAGTGCCCCAGGTATCTGTCCTTGGCTCTCTTACTGTTGTTCAACATTTTAATCAATGAATTAAATAAAATCACGGGGTGGGGGTAAGGGGGGGTGATACTGTTGTATAACCCTAAATCACTTAACTAGCACAAGTAGATAGGTAGATCAGTGGATAGAGCACTGGACCTAGAGTCAGGAAGACTGAGTTCAAATCCAGTCTCCGACACTTAGTAGCTACGTGACCCTAGGCAAGTCACATCAACTCTGTTTGCCTTAAACCACTGGAGAGGGAAATGGTAAACCACTTCAGCATTTTTGCCAAGAAAACCATGCTGTGTTCCACAGGATCATGGAGAATCAGATACAACTGAACAACAACAAGAACAAATCACTTAACCTCTGTTTGCCTCAGTTTCCTTACCTATAAAATGGGGATAAATAATGACATCTACTGTCATTGTGAGGAGCAAATGAGATAATATTTATAAAGTGCCTGGCACAGAGCAAGTACAATATAAATGCTTATTCCTTTCTCCTTTCCCATGAGCTAATGTATACTATTGGATATTTGGATATTTGCCTTACCTGCTAAGTTAGTTATGAGCTCCATCTGTGCAGGAACCTTGTCTTAATTATTTTTCTATATCCCCCAGTATCTAACACAATGATATGCAAATGGTTGACTCTTAATAAATGGGTGTTGAATGACTGGATAGAGTGATTTTGGTTCCTGTGGATTGGACACCTTGCAATTATCTAGCAAAGTTTGGTGAGAGTACAACATCAATTCAATGTCATTGCAGACTGGCTCATTCAAGGACCTTGTCTTTCCACGAAAACAACCCACCTCATGAGTTAGCAGCTCTGTTCCCATATATAGAAAGGCCTTTTGGAAGATAACATGTCTACAAGATATTTTTACTTAGTTGACTGAATTTGACTATTAATGTCATCCTTCTGTTATCTCCTAAAATCTGGTTGCCCCCAATAGATTTGTGAAACCCTTCTATCAACTATTTCTATCAAGGGTTTTGCTCTCAACAGTCATTTCTATGCCCTTGACCATTGGCATCGACCCAGTACTAGAATTTCAGAGGCTTTGTGCTTTGAGGCTGGTTCCCGGAACCTACCTCAACCACAGTGTAAATCCACAATGCACTCCAACTTACTAAGATTTCTAAAGCCACTTTAGATGAAGGAAATGGCCTTTTGGAGGGGGTGGGAGTATCAAGAAGGTTCTTTTTTCTAAGTTTCAGTATCCAATATTTGGAGGGAGAGGGAGTGGATTGAATGACCTCTTCAGGTCCTTCCAGCTCTTTGATTCTGTCATTCTAAGCCTGTTTATTTGTTCTTTAAAAAGTCACAGGGATCCTCTTACTTCTGGTTGTATCTTTTGCATCTTAATAATGCCTAATTGTTTGAACTTGCACTGGGACTTTTAAATGGCATCTTATTGATGAGGGTGTGAAATGTTGCCAGGTACATTCCCCTCCTCTTTGCCTCATTCTACATCCCCAAGTTTCTTCCCTTTTTTTTTTCTTTCCTTCGGCTGCCAAGCGCTCTCCAGATGGTCTCAATATCACATTCACTGAAGGTCTTTCATTTTCCTGGTCTGTTCTTGGCTTGGTGCTTCCGTCTGAGCTACAGCCTCTGTAATTATATTTGGCCTGTTATCTCATTTCCTTTTCTCTTGCTATGTTAAACTGCACGAGTTGCTCCTCAGACCGGAAACTATCGTCCAAGTCACAAAATCACCACAGAGAAGAGTGGAACAGAAGAAGCCAAGACAGAAAAGTTGAGGTGGCTTTTTCAAGCCTTTTGTCTACTGTTGGCTGGGGCTTCTGGTTTGGGTTTGAGTCCCACCCTGTGATCTTGACTCTAAACCGGGGGTTTTTCATCTAGGGACCTCTTGGGGCTTTGTGGAGAGATTTCAAGAAGTCTGACAATATCTGTGGATAGGAAAAAAAAAGTCAACACATCTTTATTCCATCTAATTGACTTCTTCTGTGATCCTATACATTTTATTTTATGAGTTTAAAGACATTATTCAGAAAAAGGGCCCAACAGACTGAGAAAGGGGACCATGACACCAAGAAGGTTAAGAACTATCCTAGGAGCAAGAGCAGAAAGAAACTTACTTAGAGGAAATGCTTAGTGTATAACCTGGATGTAAAAGGCAGCAATGTATGAAGTTCCCTCTGACCAATGGCAAAGACTACTATCTGTTCTTGACTGCTGACTGCATAAAGCACTCAGTCTTAGATGGTCTGGACCTATATTGTCAGAATTTGCTTGGGGTTTTGTTCAGCTACAAGTCTCAAATATGTTAAGTACATAATAATAATAACAATAATAGTAATAGATATTGCTAGCATTTATAGAATTCTTTATGACTTACCTAGCACTTTACATGTATTATCTCATTTGATCACTTATCTTGGGGAAAATGAGTCTTAGGGGAAAAGGGAAGGTGAGTAGAAAGTAGTGAAATTACAATTTAGATGTAGACTCACACCATAAATTTTTTGTTTTTACTCTTGACAGGATAGAGTGGGGTGGGGAGGAAGAGGAGGAGGGGAAAGTAGGAAGAGGGAACACACTCAGCTGACATGCCTTTCAGTGCCAATGATTACGCTGACTAGAAGCTAGAAGGTACATGACTCTCTCCTCTCTTTTCCTGAGCCACTCCATCCAAGCCCTGAGGGTTTCATAAGTTCTAGAGTTGGAAGCAGTTTTAGAAGTCACTTGTCTAGCCTTCTTATTGAAAACATTTTATTGATATTTTGTGTTTTCAACCCAGAGAGCTGTTCCTTATAACAAAGAACAAAAAAGAGAGAGGAAAAGAAAAAAAAATCCAGTTGAGAAACACTTGGGATCACAGATTTAGAAAGGAAGAGACCATATAGAACATCGAGTCTAACCTCCTCATCTTACACACACAAAGGTTAAGTGACCTGTCTAGGGTTCCATAGTCTCGTCGCTCTCCAATCCATCCCTCAAGCCTCTCTGTCCTCCACACCATACTCCACTTGGCTGCCAAACTTATCTTCCTAAAGGCAGGTTTCACCATGTATCACTCTCCTATGCAGTAAACTCCAGGGCCTCTTTATCGCCTCCAGGCTTTGGCTTTTTAAGGCCTTTATAGTCTGGTTTCTTCCCACCTTCCCTGTCTTCTTGCTCCCCTCGGCAATCCAGTGATGCTGCTCTTGCTGTTTCTTTCAGAGGGCACTACAGCTCCTAATGCCACATTTTCACTGACCTTCCCCTATAATTGGAATGCTTTTCTTTGTCATTTCCACTTTCTGGCTTCCTTGACATCCCTGAAGTCATAGCTGAAGTCCCACCTTTTGCAAAAAGCCTTTCCCAGTCCTCCTTAATCTTAGTGCCTTCCCTCTGAGACCACCCCCAATTTATCATGTATGTATCTTGTCTGTACACTTTGTCCTCCTCATTAGATGATGAGGTCTTGGAGAGTAGAAATTGTTTTTCATCTGATCAGACTAAAACTAGTCACAGTGTCTACACATGCTTCACAGTCTCTCAAAGGCACTTCTATTAAATGTCATCACAACTCACCCAGAAACAGGTTCCCATACATTTCCTTATTGGAAGATACCACCAGGAACTCTTGGTATATGTTCCAACCTGTTACAAATATATTTCAAACCTAGTCTCTCTCCTGAACTCTAATCTTTCATAGCCAACTACATGCTGGGTATCTTCAGCTAGAGAAGTATCTTATCTAGGTAAAGACATCTAGTTGGGAAGACCCAAATTCAAATCTAGACTCAGACACTTGGCAAGTCATTTAACCAATGTCATATACCTTCTAGTTTCTAGTCAATTTCTTCAACTGTAAACAAGGTTAGTAATAGCACCTATTTTCCAGGGTTGTTGTGAGGGTCAAATAAAATAATATTTGTAAATAATTTCACATAATAGGTACTTAATAAATACTTGATTCTTCCCCCACCTTTCTCAGCAGAAAAATAATGTTAATCATTCCATCTACTGAAATGTAATAAACTCCTTTAGATTTCAAGCTCCATGAGGACAGGATGGTATCTTATCTAAACTTTAATGTTCAACCCAATGCCCTACATGTGTAGGTACTCAATAAATGTTTGCTTAATTTATGTATCATATTAATGTGACCACTTTCCCTGATGATCTCAGAATACTTATGATGTTCCTAAATTTATTTTTACAAGTTATCTATGAGGGAGATAGGATTTAGATATTGCTATCCATGTCGTCTTGTTGAGTCATTTCAGTTGAGTCTGATTCTTTGTGACCACATTTGGAGTTTTCTTGGCAAAGATACTGGAGTGGTTTGTCATTTCTTTCTCCAGCTCAGTTTATAGATGAGGAACTGAGGCAAATAGGGTTAAGTGACTTGTCCAGGGTCATAGAGTTAATAAGTATCTGAGGCCAGATTTGAACTCAGGGATATGAGTCTTCCTGATTCCAAACCCAGTGCTCTATCCACTGGGCCACCTAGCTGCCCACTCCCCATTTTACAAAGAGAGAAATTGAAATCGAAAGCCCATGACTTGACTGAGGTCATTGCACTCTCAGTCATAGAGCCCAAGTATTTTGATTCCAAAATGAGAAGTGTGAAAGGATTAGAAACACTTGAAAAACAAAGGCATAGCTGGTATGTATAGAGTGCTTTAAGGTTTGCAAAATGCTTTATGTACATAATTATTATCTTTTGATCTTCCTAAAAAGCCTTCCAGGTAGGTATGATTGGCAGGTATTATTATCTCTATTTTACACATAAGGAAACCGAGGGTGAAAGAGGTTAGGTAACTTGTTCATGGTCACAGAGCTACTAGGATTCAGATTCCAATTCAAAGCTCTTTTTTTCTCTAAGTCTACAGTCAGTCCACAAGAGTTTATTAAGCACTCACTATGTACCAAGTGTATTCCAAACACTGGGAATACAAAAGAGGACAAAGACTCCATCCCTGCCTTAAGGAATATACATTTACAACATAGAAATAATTAAATATGGGACTTTCCCCACTACACCAGACTACCACACAGAAGGGCAAAGGCTTTTCTTTATAGTAGCTAAAAGGGATCCTTAAATTCTTCATGGCAGCCCAAACGCCTCCAATTTCTGCTATTTCTGAGACAACATGAAATAGATGGGAATGAATGGAAGATTATTCCAAACCAGAGACTTTTTGCAGACAAGAAGCATTAGCATGTGGGATGACTATTCATTTCAAAAATAAATTCAATGCCAGTCTCTAACTCTGGATGTTCCCCCAGGGCACTCCATGCCACTATGGAATTTACAATGTACCCTGGGACTCATGGGCTAATATAACACAGAAACCAGGGGCTTGTAAGTGAAGAGAGATGCAAAGGAGCACAGAATAGCAATCCTATGGACCTGAATGCAGTGATTTGGGACACACACAGAGCAGTCATTATGTGCTGGGCAACTGCAGATTCAGCCAGAGAGAGCAGAGCCTGTTTTAACTAAGGGAGGAAAGCTGGGTCAACAAGCCAAGATAGCTTTGGCGAAGGTTGAACAGCACAGTATCAGTTTAACATCAGATTCTTCTGCTATTTGGGATCTCTCTCCAACTGGCCGAGGGAGATACTTTTGCTTGACAGCATAACAACTTTTATCTGAGGACTGCATCCTGGAGGCTCCTGGGCTGCTCACAAAAAAATGTCAAGACCAGGCAAATTAATGGCAAGGCTCACCTTGGAAGGTGGTGACTCAGCAGAAGGAAAACACAAGACCTTGTGTGTTTCTATGAGGCGAGCTGCTTTATACAAGATACCCTGAAGACAGGCCCCAGACACTGGAGGACATCCAGGCAGAGCTATCTTCAGAACAGACATTGCTTCTGGTCCTAAAAAAAGGTCAAAAAGCAGGCGCCAAAGACATGGCCAGTGGAGAGGCTATATGGGCATGTAGCAAAGATTCCAATGTGAGGTTGTGAGGAGAGAGGTCCCGCAAACTCTTCTGAAGATTCCTTGTTCTCTTTATTCTTTCTGCATATATTGAATTTTAACTATTTTTAAAGAATCAGAAATTTAGAAAGGACACCTGAGGCCATCTGGCCCAGTAGGTTAGAAAACCCCACCCAACATCTCGGACCCTCAACTGACCAGCTCCTCTCTAAAGAGATCCAATGATGGGGCCCTTGATTATCTCCCAAGGCAGCCCACTCTTCTGTTGTTCACCATTTACTGAGAGTTTTTCCTCAAATGGAACTTACATGTAAGGCATTTGTAGAGAAGGTGTAGTTAAACTCTCATGGTCTTGGCTTCCTCTTTTGTAAAACTGGAACAATCCCTGCCCTGTGTCACAGGGTAATTGATGAAGAAAGTGCTTGGTAAGCCTTAAAGCACAATAAAAAGGTGAATTATTACTCATACTCTTATTATTAGTACTCAGTGCTCAAACCGATCTGTGATTTCACTGGTTTATGAGTTCCTTGCAAAGTTGGGGCTCCCAACTCATCTATACCTGCCTACCCCTTGAAGCTCTTGCCCACATTCTCCCTGAATGTCACCACAGAGAGTCCACCCAATATGGCCAAAGCCTTCCTCACTTTCTCCCAATATCTTGAAGATACCAATGGGAGCACTCTGACTCTCTACCTGACATATTTTCTCCCTCTTGCTACATGATCAGCAATTCACTTAACCCTGTTTGCTTAATAGGTACCAAATAAAAAATAAATTTTTTTCTTGATCTCCAGAGCAAGAGTGTGAGTTATTATGTGTAAAATGAACTACCTGTAAAAGGACTTGGAGAAAGAAATGGCAAATTACATTTGGATCTTTGCCAAGAAAACTCCAAATGGGGTCAAGAAGAGTCAGACATGACTAAAAAATGACTAGACTTTTGGAGCATTCTGTACAGCAATGCCAGTAACATGTTATTATTGAAAAGGTGGGTTTGTAGTTTTGCTTGGGAAGGTTGGGGAATCAGTAAGACAGCTTTTTAATTTCTCAAAAGAAATCTAATCTGCTCTCTTCCTCTTATGCAACTATGGGCCCATTTCATTGTTTATCTGTCCCAAATAAATATACTGTTAGACAAATTCTATAGAGTATACATCCAAGTGCATGTTGAAATCTGGGCAATGGGCATTTTTCATCCACTTGATATTCATATGTGGATGGGGAAGATGAACTCTTTTGAGAGGTTAAAATCTCTTCCTGGGGTTTCTGCAATATTGTGAGGCTTGAGGCACTTAATAAGCTGTTTATATACAAACAAGAGAACCTGGAGGATCTCCCCATTCTCAGGGTAACTTTCTTTAATCTGGATTTTATGTTGGATGTCCTTGCTCATAGTGGTAGATGGACCTTTGGTGAACATATAAATTATAGTAGGCACTTAATAAATTATTATTGACTGTGTATAAATACAATTATTTTCTCTGCCTCTTTGCAAGTTCAGACCACTGTTCCTACTGTTGATTACTAGGGCCAAGCAGAATCATATAATCAAATCATATCACACAACAGCCATTTGGATCCCCTGAAAAATGTTCTTAAAGTTTAATACTCCCTGTTCTTTCAACTCATTCTCATACAATAATTAATAATAATAATAATAATAATAGCTAACATATATAGTGTTTACTGTGGACTTAGGCACTGTGCTAAGGGCTTTGTAATTGTTATCTCATTTGATCCCCATTACAACCCTGGGAGGTAAGTGTTATTATTATCCCCATTTTTACAGATGAGGAAACTGAGGCAAGCAGAAGTTAAAGGATTCATACGGGGTCACACAGCTAGTACGGATCTAAGGCCAGATTGGAACCCAGCCGACTCCAGGCCTAGCACTCCATCCCCTGTGTCACCTGGCTGTTTAGTTCATATGGCAGAGTCTCCAGGCCCATTGGCTTCCCATTCATTCTCTTCTGGATTTGGTTCCATTAATAATTTTCCTAAGAAGTGGCTTAGGAGGTGATGATAATGATGCAGATGTGGTCTGATTAGGGCATGAGAAAGTGGTTTCTCACCCTGGACACTAGGCCCCAAAGCAACCCAAATTTACATGTACCCTTCACACCATATCTTAGCTATTCTTGAGCTTTCAGGAAACTCAAACCCCTGGATTTTTTTTTTATCCTCACGTTTTCTTATGTCTCTGGCACAAGAAGCACAGACATCATCTTCTCATCTGGATTGTGTGAAAAAAAAGTGCCCTGGATGAGCTGCTCACCAGGGCCACAGTAGCACTCTGCCACATCTGTTCTCCATATGGGTTAAACAGCAGGGCCAGGCAGATGGAGTCCTGGGGGTTCTCTGCCTCCAAAAGTCACTAGGGAGGAAGGACAGTTACTCAAACTCAATTATTCTGTAGATTTAGAGAACAAAGGAGAGAAAAGACATTCAACCTTCCCCTTCCAGTGTCCTGGTGAATCTGTACTAACAGGCTCAACAATTACCCAGACAGTCTCAAACAGCGCTTGGGGGACCATGAGAGAGGGTCAGAAATAAAAAAAAAAAACAAACCAATAAATTCTTTCCTTATGTCACTGAATGCAAACCTCTCACAGTCTGTAGCTCCTTCGGAGCAGTGAGCAAGTTAATAGTCACATCTGGATGGACAGAGGCCATAGATGTAAAGATCATGTAGATCATGATGTAAAGGCAGCAATGACTAGACAAGAGTGCACTGGATCAGAGTCAGAGAACCTGGGCTCAGATCCTGGCCTTGCCACTTATAAGTGGTCTTGGACAAGTCATTTCTTCTTTCTAAGCCTTAGTTTCCTCATTTGTAAAGGGAAGGGGTTTAATGAAATGATCTTTGTAGTCCCTTATAATTTTAAATCCAAGGAAGTTACAAAATTAGGGATTGTCAATAGCCTCAGTTTCCCATGCTATGTTCTGAAATTAAATGAACAGGCCTATAGGGATGGTGGAAAATTCCTTCCATTGGACTCTCCCTCTTTCTCTTTTTCCAGAGCTTTGCTATGTGAAGACTACCCAACAATATAAATGTTTCACTAGCAGAAGATTAAATTGTGGAAAACATCATATTACCAATAGCCTGTCTCCATAAAGTTCTATTCTGATGCCATGGCAGGAATTGATTCTGGAGTGCAGGGCCTGGAGTCAAGAAGACCTGAGTTCAAATCCAGCCTCAGACACTTACGAGTTGTGTCACCTTGGGCAAGTCACTTGATGTCTGTTTGCCTCAGTTTTCTCAACTGTAAAATGGGGATAATAATGACACTTTTCCTCTCAGGACTGTTGTAAAGATCAAATGAGATAGTAATTGTAAAGCACTTAGCACAGGCTAAGGCTCAAAGGCTATGTCAGCAGAGTATAAATTCCAAAATGTTCAACCATGCTAAAAAGGACTGTAGTATACTGTAACAATAAAAAAAAAGGAGAGCCCTAGCAACAGACTGTCTGTTTTGCAAAACCCAACCTATCTAATCATGGAGAGACACATCAGTGGCAGGCTGGTCACCCAGTGATGATTTTTTTGATAGTGGGAGCCCATGAAACCAAGAATAATTTTTTTAAATGGCCCTCAGTTGAATGTGTCCCCTTCTGGTTCTGCAGTGACTGTGGCAGAGTTGTAGGAAAGGGATCAGACAATGCTAAAAGTCACAAAAACCATCAATAGCCTTTAATATTAGTATTGGTACTTAAATGTGAGATCTTTGTCCAGGGGCCATTCAGTTGATATTTTGCTGGGGGAGTTGAATCAAATCATTCTTGACATTCAACATCATTCTTGCTATAAATAGTTTACAATGACAAAACTTCTGAATGAAATTATTATGGAATTAACAAGTAGAGAAATTCTATGAGAAACTTGATAAAATCCTCCAAATTGAATCAACATATATTCTGATGCTTAGTGACTTGGATGCAAATGTGGGAAAAGAAGAGGCAGGTTTAGCCATTCTAAACTAATTGCCACAACAAATACACCAAAAGAGCCCAGAAAGCACCTTAGGTAGCAAATATGTTACTTAGTTGCCGAATGGAGAGAAATGGCTGCCAAAGGCAACAGCAGATTACAACAAAGACTCATTTGTAAAATTTTACAATGGAGAGTGATGTGTGTTTATGAACAGTATTGTCTTGAAGAAGAGTAAAGTAGTAAAGGGTAAAACCAGTTTAAAGAAAGATGGAAGATTATTCAAATGAGCAAAGTTTTCCACAGAGCATTTAAAGGTAATACTAAAAAGGGGCTCCATGTGAAAGAAAAATGGAAGAGATTTGCAGAAACCATTTTAACAAAGTGTTTTTCATCATCAAGGACAGTGGAACCACCATGTTCAGACCCTAATTCTGCAGTCCCAGAGGTGCTCTTACAGGAGGCAGAAATGACATTAAAGAGAACAAGCATAGGAAAAGTAAATGGATTGGCCCAAATGTGTGGAGAGGAGATCCATACTAAAGGCACCATAATTGTGAGGGCATTGAAGGATTAATATACAAGGTATCAGAAAGAGAAGATGCCAAAGTCATGGAAACATCTCAGACCTTTTAAATACTGAAACAGGAAAATCATTAATTCTCTATATGTTATCTATAGCTCTCCTAGCTATACAAAATTTTTACGAATCATCTCTACATGAAAGAAGGTCATATTTAATGCACTCTTTAGTAAAGAACAAGCAGGTTTTCACATGAAATACTAAGCAATCCAATCATTTCCACTTTACAATTAAATGAAAGACATAGAGAATATAAGATCCCATTATGCTTATATCAATTATGAAAAAAATAATTACACCTCAAAGGCTTATTTACAATAATCCATGTGCTAAAAGAACTCAAGAAGCCTTGGAAGATTAAAAAAAAAAAACACGATGAAATAACTTTGGTCAGTGTCCCTCTGCTAATAAACATCAAGGGAGGTATAAAATAGAGATAGGCAGGCTCACCAAAGTTATTCCACTCCTGCCACAGAGATATAATGTGAAGTGGTTGACCTATGAAGGATGAAATCCTCTGAAGGTCCCTATTACGGAGCAGAAGGGTGTGTGCATAAAGTAGGCACCTACTGTTTATTGAGTTGAAGTGAAATTAACCAAAGTCAGGCAGGGTTGGATGGGGCCTGAGATTTCTTCTCTTATCAGTCTGCCACACCCTAATGTTGATTTCTTTTCATAGAATCTCGGGTCTAGAGCGTGAAGAAATCTTTTAGGCCATCTAAGCTATTTCAGTCTTTGGAGGAGGAATGAATATGAGGGTGTGCAGGAGTGAACTTGTGCTGGCTTCTAAGAGATGATTAAATTTTCAGTGTGAGTATTTATACCTCTGAAATTGGCAAATGCTACACATCAGGGCTTGATTTATTGTTTTGTTGATTGTCTAGACTTAAGAAAGTGATGGGGAAATTTTTAATAATGCAAATTAAACTTAAAAGTATGTCAAGTACTTCTTTCCCCCTCCCAGAGAGCTATTTGTTAAACATTTACCAGAACCCTCCTGTATATATCTCAAACCCAGGTTGGTTAAGTGACTCGCCTAAGGTCTCAAAGGTCACTAAGCCTCCAAGGAGGGATTCTAACTTAGGTCTTCTAGTTTCAGAGTCTGGGCCCCTTCTGTTGTACTATGTTGCTACAATCTATGATCCCATGACTATCTTATTTTTGTCTTTGTATAACCTAGTACAGGGACTTGGATATGAGGGGTGTTTAACAAATGTTGGTTGAAATTAATAGAAAAGATTTTGTTTGATGGAAAGGAACCTAGAACAATGTCAGACAACAACATGTTCCCCAAACATCTCAGTCTCTGTGTGGCACACACATGCTTCAGACCTTTCTGCTTCCTGCCTAGAACTGAGCAGAAGGGACATCTCAGCACAAAACTTGAGAAACCTCCAGGAGGTAGATGGGTTAGGGAGGAGCCCAGTATCTAGTTAAAAGCAAAAAGGAAAGCTCCCAGCTAAACCTTACTTAGAGAGTGTTTCTGTCTTTGTATTTACTCTCCCTTCATCCCAAATCATCCCACACCAGGAAATGTATCCATTTTTGAAATTACATCCCCATTACAGGTTATTTATATAGTATAGACCAAAGTGTCCATAATGCTTATCCTTACGATGTACTACTTCTTATTTCTTACTACTCTGTACTTAAAAGTTACCACCTATTTCCTGGGTTTGGGGCCAATTTATCATCCATTTTTTAATAGCTCACCTAACTTTGATGCTTTTAGATTTGGTCAGACAATTTTCCTGGGTGGCATTAGGAAAATACTGTACCTGGTAACTCCCTGAACCCTTGATATGTTAGAATATCTTTGATCTATGTACCCCTACTGACAGGTCCCTAAACCCAGAAAACACACACACACACACACACACACACACACACACAAACAATTCTCGCACATTTATTTCTTCCCAGTTTTAGGTGGGATCCCCTGGGTCTTCATCTTCTCAATAAATAAAATTAAATTTTTTTCCATTTCTTGGAAATGGAAATTCTGATAAGTTTCCTTGATCCACCAAAGCTTCTTTCGTGGCAGAATCAGAAATGGATTTTGAATTACCCACCTTCTAGTACTCAAGCAGGATCCTTCTCCTTTTAGCTATGCAAAAATATCCTTTGGAAGATATCCTGTTATTTTCTCCCATTTTCTTTTTCGTATTTAGATGCAACTTATCTTAGCCCTTTTACTTTGCTAATCCTCCACTCTTCTGATCACTTCATTATTCTACCTCATAGAAAACCTTTTTTCAGTATTTCCTTTTCAACTTCTCAAAATAAATCCTTACTTGTTTCTCCCTGGCCCCACCCATTTCCACATTAGTAATATCTTTCCTTCCTTCCTTCCTTCCTTCCTTCCTTCCTTCCTTCCTTCCTTCCTTCCTTCCTTCCTTCCTTCCTTCCTTCCTTCCTTTCTTCCTCCCTTCCTTCCTCCCTTCCTTCCTTCTTTCCTTCCTTCTTTCCTTCTTTCCTTCATTCCTTCCTCCCTCCCTTCCTTTTCTTCCTTTCTCCCTCCACCCCTCCCTCCATTCCTTCTTTTCTTTCTTCCCTCTTTTCCTTCTTTCCTTCCTTTTTTCCCTCTTTCCTTCCTTCTCTTCCTCCTTTCCCTCCTTCCATAAACATTTATTTAAAAATATATATATATATATATATTTATCTACATAAACACACACACACTCATGCACATGGCTATCCCAGCAGTAGATAGAGAAACAAAGAAACATATACTCAAAGGGGCTACAGTGTAAAGGGTTGTGGGAAGGGATTAAGCACAGCAATAACTGTTCTAAAAGAGAGAGTTTTAACTCTGTTTATTGAGAAGAAGAACACCCGGGAAGCCCATCTTAAATTGGCAAGGAATAAATGTGTAAGAATTGTTTGTCCATATTGTCTGTTGACCTGCAGGCAAAGGAGAAGTCTAGGCAAAGTGATATGAGAAATCTGAGGCAGGAGAAATTTTTACCTGAGAAGAGGAGAGTGGTGGGTGAGGGATTATATCATAGATGGATTAAGGATAACCAGGTCAGTTAGTTGGAGTCTTAAGAAGGCAGAGAGAGGTTTCAACAGATAAAGACAGGGGGAAGAGGTAGAATCCATGCTAGACACAGGACATGGCCCCAGTAAAGACACAGAAACAAGAGTTACACAGTGAAACCCAGGGTCTGGGTTGAGGTTCAGAGAGTAGCCAGTCTGTGGAGCATAAAGTTCATAAAGGAAGATACCTTGGGATAACATATAAAGCTAGACTCTGATGGAAAGGAAGAAAGAAAACTATTTATAGAACTCCTCCCATGTGCCAGGAACCCTGTGCTTAGCACAAATATTATCTCATTTGATCCTCACGACAATACTATAAAGCAGGTGTGATTCATATCCCCATTGTGCAGTTAAGGAAACTGAGGAAGGTATCAGTTAAGTGACTTGCCCAAGGTCACCCAGTTAGTGTGTCTGAGGCTGAGTCTGAATTCAGGTTTTCTTAACTCCAGGCTCACTGTGCCAACTAGTTATCTCTAGGCAGCTTTGAATATAAGGATCAAGATTTTATACTTTTATTAGAGATAGTCAATAGAGAGACATTGAAGATTCTTGGGTTGAGGAATGACATAAAATCACAGAATATCAGGCAGTAGGAACTGGAGAGATCATCTGTCTCAACTCAATAATTTTCAGTGTCTCCCTATTGCCTCTAGGAACAAATACAAATACCGCTTACCCTTCAAAGCCCTTTATAACCTGACCCCCTTCTACCTTTATGGTTGTCTAACCCATTACTGTCTGACATATTTTCTTCAACACAGTGATACTGCCTCCTAGCTGTTTCGCTAACAAGATGCTCCATCTCTTGACTTTAGGAATTCTCCCTGGCTGTGCCCCATGCCTGGAATGCTTTTTTCTCCTCTGCATCAACTATGGACCTTTCTGGTTTCCTTTAACTGAAATCCTACCTCCGACAGGAAGCCTTCTCCAAACCCTTTAATTCTGGTGCCTTCTCTCTGTTAATTATTTTCTATTTATCCTGTATAGAGCTTGCTTTGTAGATTTTTGTTTTCCTGTTGTCTCCCCATTAGATTACAAACTCGAGGAGGGCAGGGACTATCTTTTGCCTCTTTTTGTAATAAATGTTAATCATTGATCGATTAACATATAATTTACCCAGAAGTGATCATTCAACACATACTTAAAGACCTCCAATGGGTCAGAATAATGTACAGTGTAACACACTACCTTCTGATGCAGTAATTCAACTTTTAACCAGTTCTGTAAGATTTTCCTTGTATCTATCCCTAAGTATGCCTCTTTGCCACATCTACTCATTGCTCCTAATTCTTCACTCTTGGATCAAAAAGAAGAAATAATGGAGATTATTATCAGATTTACAGGGGGAATAAATAAAAAGGTCAGGCTAATATTGTCAATTCAAATTCAGAAAATATCTCCATAGACTGAAATGCTTATGTAACCAATGAAATTATTTATAGGAGCCTGTATTTGTTAAAAAAAAAATTAGTTGCCCAAATACGAGGTTGAGGAGCAGTCTTTGGGAAAATGATTCAGAAGTTTTAGTTGATGACAAGTTTAACATAGGTGATATGGCTGCAAACACACACACATACACAGTCTATTCCATTGTACTCTGTGCTGGTCATACCACATCTAGAATTTATATTCAATTCGAGGCACATGAAAGGGACGTTGACAAATGAGAACATCTGAAGGAAAGTGACCATGACAGTGAGGGGGCCTGGAAAACTTCTCATATGAGGAAGAGCTGAAGGAATTGGTCATGTTTAGCCTGGAGAAGGAAAGATAATGCTGGTTGTCTTCAAATAATTTGTGCAACTCCAGAGGGCAGAACAGGGACCAATTGGCAGAAACTACAGGGAGACAGATTTTACATCAAAACAAGGAAAAACTGCTGAAATGGGTTATGCTGCCTCTTTAGGGAGCACCAAAACTTTTAAAATAGAGTCTGAATAATCACCTGTCAGGGATGTTGTAGAGATAGAGAAAATACATTGGGCTCAAGAAGACTCAAGGCTCCAGCACTTACGAACAGTGTGACCTTGGGCCTGTCATCTAACCACTCTGAGCCTCAGTTTCCTCATTTATAAAGTGGGTATAATGACACACTACTTACCTCACAGGATTGTTGTGAGGAGAGTGATCAGTAAATCACAAAGCAATGAATAAATACGAATTAGAAAGATTTGCCTAGCCCATTAGAAATCTCAAAGCCCTGGTCCTGAAACTACTTTTAGTTGCTTATTGTTCAGTCATTGAAGTTATGTCCCTCATCATGACTCCATGGACCTCTGTCCATGAGGTTCTGTTGGCAAAGAAACTGGAGTGGTTTGCCATTCCCTTCTTCAGTGCCATTTCTTTCTCTAGAGGTTAACTGACTTGCCTAAAGCTGCATACTTAGGAAGTGTCCGAGGCTGGATTTGAACTCAGGTCTTCCTGACTCCAAGCCCAGTGCTCTATCCACTGTGCCACCTGGATGCCTCTAGTTGCTTACATTCCTTGCCCCCACGGTATTATGCAACCTTTTGACTCTTGCTCAGGTGAATATGTAATAAGATTAACATGTATTGTAAAAACAATACAAATACGCAATCTGGATTTTAAGTTCTTTGGACCCTTCCACTTTCCAGTTTTGGGATTCTAAATTTACAGGACACTTACCAGGTTAAGGTACAGCTGTTGTGTCAGGGGTGACCTAGATGTTGGTCACCTCATTCCCCTTCATTCTCTTTCATCTGTCTCTCATCTCTGTCTTACTCTGAATCAATTACTTTGGGGTTCAGACTGCCTATTCCCAAAGGTCAGTTTTGAGTAAATAAAGGACAAAGAAATGATTTGGTTCTAGAGCTGAGCTACCAAGGTCAGAATGCTGATATACTCTTTACCACAAGGAGGAAATATCTGGTCTCTGTAGTTGTGCTATATGCCCTCTGGCAGAAGACTTTCATATGTGAAATCATGTTTACTTTCATACAACCAATTTAACTCTTTATACATATGTACAATAAAACTTAGAAAGAATAAGAGACCTTGGCATCTAGAGGATTGGCATGCCTGGGGAAAAAGATTCTCAGTTGGTTTTAATAGCATGTCCTCACTAAAATTCTCCTTCAGTACTTTGTCATGATAAGGAGAGGACACTGAACTCTTTTGTTTCTTTTTGCTTTTTGGAGAGCAATTGGGGTTAAGTGACTTGCCCAAAGTCACACAGCTAGTTTTTGTGTTAAGTGTCTGAGGCCCGATTTGAATTCAGGTCCTCCTGACTCCAGGGCTGGTGCTCTATTCACTGCACCACCTAGCCGCCCCTGAACTGTTTTTAAAAAAATACTTTCCCCAATTAAATGTAAAAGCAATTTTTAACATTTGTTTTTTAAAATGTTGAGTTCCAAATTCTCCCTTTCCTACTCTTTCCCCCTTTCTCTACCCTGTCCCTCCCCGAGACAGTAAGCAATCTGATATAGGTTGTACATCTGTAATTATGTAAAACATATTTCCATATTAGTCATTTTGTGGAAGAAAACTCAAATCAGTGAAAAGTAGCATGCTTTGGTTTTGCATTTAGACTCCATCAGTTTCTTCTCTGGAAGTGCATAGCATTTTTCATCATGAATCCTTTGGGATTGTCTTAGATCATTGTATTGCTGAAAATAGCTAAGTCATTCACAATTCTTCATCATACGATATTGTTGTTACTGTGTACAATGTTCTCCTGGTTCTGTTCACTTCACTCTGCACCAGTTCATGTAAGTCTTTCCAGGTTTTTCTGAAATCATCTTGTTTGTCGTTTCTGACAGCAAAATAATATTCCATTACAATCATAGACTACAACTTCTTCAGCCATTCCCCAGTTAATGGGCATCCTCTCAATTTCCAATTCTTTGCTACTCCAAAAAGATCTGCTATAAGTATTTTTGTGCATATAGGTTTTTTCCCTTTTTTTTGGATCTTTTTGGGATATAGACCTACTAGTGGTATTACTGGATCAAAGGGTACACATAGTTTTATAACCCTTTGGGCATAGTTTCAAATTGCTCCCAGAATGGTTGGATCAGTTCAAAACCCCACCAACAGTACATTAGTGTTCTAACTTTCCCATATCCCTCAATTTGTCATTTTCCTTTTTTGTCATATTGCCCAATCTGATAGTTATGAAATGATACCTCAGAATTGTTTTAATTTGCATTTCTCTAATTAATAGAGAGAGTGCCAGACTTGGAGAGAAAATGGAGGTGGAAAACCCACCATGGGCACTTACTAGCCATGTGAGCCGAAGCAAATTGCTTAGCCTCTCTAAATCTCCCATTTGTCATCTCTAAACTGGAGACATTAGTACCTACACCACCTCATAGAGTTGTTGCGAAACTCAAAAGAAACACTGAATTAAAGTAATTTGTAAACTTTAAGGAACATACCAGAGCCAGAGAAGGAGTTTGTCACCTAAAGGCTGGTCTAACTCAATACAGAAGTACTCATCAGCATCACCAGAAGATTACCTGGCAGCTGCTGATAATTTTTAGCCACAACAACATATCAAGTTCAATCAGTAAAGCATCTGTGCAGATATCAAGTATACCCACATCAGTGGAATCTCATATCTCTTGTATGCTAAATTATTTCATAACATTCCTACAGCAAGAAGACATTTATACCCAGATACAAATGACACAAAACTCCTAAGGGGAAAACTCAGGTATGTGGGTTGTTGTAATGTTGTCATTGGGTTTTCTTTTTTGCATCTTGAGAATGGTATTCTATTTAAAAAAACATTTTTTTTTAGGAGAGGGAACCTAACATAATGGGTAGGGAACTGGCTTTAGAGTGAGGAAGACCTGAGTTCAAGTCCTGCCTGTGATACATCTTGGTTATGTGACCTTGGGCAAGTAGCTCAAGCCTGGAGGATGCCTCAAGCAACTTTCCAAGACCATGAATTAAAGATAAATTTCTAAAATGAATGGCTAGAGGGAATTTCCATACTATGAGTCTCCACCTGGAGGAAATTAAAGTTCCCCCTCCCCCCCCAAATTATATTGAAATAAGAATAGCAATATTAAATGTCGATGTTATCTTAAAGTGAAACAAGGATATTGAGGGCCTCAGTTGTTAAGTGTTCAACACATGTTGAGAACTGAATGCAGGCATTTGGGGCAAGAGAGAGTTGCGTTTTCCTTAGCAAAGCCCAAACATGAGAATCTTTAGAAGCAACTCTTAGAACTATTCACTAGTGTTCATCTTTCTCATTTCATTTACTCAGGTGGGCAGGGGGCATTTTGTCTGACTGGGAAAGGGAAGTCAAGAGAGGGTGGCAAAGCTTTCCCTGTGGAAGGACTTGTTCCTGCAACCTCAAGGACATTTCCCTCTCTTCATGCGCCCTTATGTATAGGACATACATAAGGATCATAGAGTCATAAATCTGAACCTTCGTGGGACCAAGATGCTCATCTGGTCCAATCTTTTCTTTTTAGAACTAAGGAAACTGAGACCTAGAAAGAAGTGATTTGCCCAGGATCACCCAGGTGGTAAGTAGCAAACTTCTTGAAATTAGGGGCTTTTTTAGGGGGCTTCCTTTTTGTATATCTAACACTTAGCACAGTGCCTGGCATGTGTAGGCATTTAATAAATGCTTTTGATTACTTATTATAAATTAATTAAACCAAAAAGTGGAGGAGACCCCAGAAACAGTTTTAATGGTTTAGGAATGCCTTCTGAAAGTACAGAGAGTTAGCCAACCAGTGGTGGAAGGGAGAATGCCTTCAAGATGTCTTTTATTTCTCTTTCCCAGGCTTATGTTTCAATCATCAGAATTCCCCAGGATGAGGGATTCTTTGCTTATTTGTTGATAGAAATGTTTTATTTCTCTTCACTTATGGTGACTCGTATCTATGGACTTTTCCTTCTCTCTTACTCCACTTCTGTAAATAACTCTGAACAACTGACCTTCAGGGTTCCTGTTTTTGCAGAAAGAATAGATCTTGCATTCTGTTGTCTCTGTTAACTGCTAACTCTGTTGGTATTCTCTATCGTTAATATTTCCTTTAACTCTGGGAAGCTCTCTACCATCTATAGCTATGACATAACTCATCCTCTTTGCTTCCCCAAACCTTTCATGTACTGTTCAATTTTCCTGGGTTTCTTTCTGATTCTTAGGTTGGACTTAGGTTGCTGTTTATGCAGTGAAAAAAGTTGAGTTCTGGAGTACTCACAATGAATTCGATCCTTGAGGCACAAGTTCACACATGCAGTGATTCCTCAATTAACAAATGCTCCCAGAAGAAACCAGGCTCCTTTACAAGGCACCAATGGCATTAAAAAAAAAAAACTACATAATTCATGCAGGGTCATCAACATCATATGCTGAGCAGAAGACATGTTGCAATTTACTGTTTTAAGAAATGAGTGGAAAAACTACGGGGAGCTAGCCAACTTAATAAGTGATCATAAACAATTTGATTCAAATTCTTTTTGTAGCTTCCTGAGCTTTGGATCATAGGATTTAGAGCTGGAAGGAGCCCATCGAGATTACTTAGTGTAGTAGACCCATTTTCTAGATAAGGGAGCTGAGGCTTAGAGAAGTTAAGTGGTCTGCCCAAGGTCACACAGCTGATGAGTGTCAGAAATGGGATTCAATCACACATCCTCAAAATCACAACTAGCACTTCCCCTGCTTTACCATTCTATCTGGTATTATGGATCTGAGGAGAAAAGTCATGTGGAGGAGAAACATTTTCTCTGGCATCTGGGAAAATAAATAATTAATTATTTAAATGATCCCAAATTTCTTGACATGAGATCCCATCTTTGTAGCTTTGCATGACAAACATGCTATGTTGTGACAAATACATCACAGAACATGTGATGTCATGTGGCAGCCCACAATTCGATGAACATTTCACATGACACACCACATCACAAAGATGACCATAACAGTGGACAACATGCACTAAACATGTCAGGTCATGCACCAAACACAGCACCCAACATCCCACTTCATGGGACAAATACCACATGAAGCACACTATGTCATATAGTGAACACACTGCACCCTATGGCAACATGCTAAGTCATACAATAAGTGTACTATTAAACAGTCACACATGTGATGGACAATTATGTCATGTGATAAAATGCAGTCACATGTGACAGACTGTAACGTAACATGTTATGCCACAATGAAGCACCATTTAACACGCTATGTCATGTGATAGACACACAATGTGTGACAGACTGCATAACACTCATGTCGTGACCGACAGCTATGTAATAATCACATCATGTGACAACATACTATGGCATGTAATAAACACACCACATATAGCCCTATAGGCTACATGTTATGAATGCTCTATGCCATGTGGCAAACACAATATGTAACGCGCTATGTCATGTGTCATGTGCACCACACCATGTGATGAACATGCCACACCATGTAATGAACATGGTATGGAACATGATAAAATGTACAAAGTTAAATATGAAGTCATTTCAATGGCAGGTTAAAAGCATCTTTGTGTATCATTAGTATTAGTATCTCATCTGATTCTTGAAACAACACTGGAAGGGAGGTACTATTATTATTCTCACTTTGCACGTGAGAATACTGAGGCAAACACAAATTGAATGACTTGCCCAGGGTTACACAGCTCCAAAGGGTCTGAGGTCACATTTGAACTCAGGTCTTCTGCACTCCAGATTCAGTCTCAGCACTTTGTCTGCTACACCACCTAACTGTTTATAAAATGTGTAAAAGGTGACATTTGAACCGGTGTTTCAAGGAAGTCAGGGATTCTGAGCTAAGTGATTAGCTGAAGAGCTAGCATTCCAGGTGTGGGGAACAACCTGGTTAGAGATGGAACATGGAATGTAGTGTGTGAGAGTCAGTGTCCAGGTCAGTTGAGCTCAACCAGAGTACATGAAGGTGGTTAATGTGGAAGAAGAGGAAGACACCAGGAGTGTGTCCTTCACCTTCTGGGTGACCTAGAACTGTAATCTTTGGTGATTGGGCTGTTCTGATTCACAGCCATATTGTATCACCAGAAGAGTATTGGCCTTAAAAGGATAAGTTTTTATTTCAGGGAGCAGCTTGGGGTTATTGAAAGCACTGCCCAATTCCCTAAATGAAGTCCAATCAATCAATATTTATTAAGTGCCTATGAAGAAAGAGCCTTATAACAATAGTCCAGAGGAGAGAACAGGAAGAGCGTTATTATAGTAGTCCGGGGCAGAAGGCAGGAGGAGACAGCATAGTCGTCTGGGGAGAAGGCAGGGGAACCTTGTCCAGAGGAGAGGAGATGAGGGCCTTTACTATGAATGAAGAGGAGAAAATGCAGATAAGAAATATCGGAGAAGTAGAACTGACACAATTTAACAACTATTTGGATGTGGCAGGAAGTATGAGGTAGAGTCAAAGTTGACTTTGTGGTTGAAAAACTGGGTGACTGGAAGGAAGGTGGAAGCATTCATAAAAACAGGGAAGTTAGGAGGAAGAAAAGATTTGGTGAGGAAGCTGATGATTTCAGTTTTAGACGTGTTGAATTCAGGATACCCACAGGGTACTGAGGTAGAGCTTTCTAGCAGGCTGCCAGAGGTGTGGGTCTGGAACTCAAGGGAGAGATTGGTACTGGTTCTTTCAGTAGTCATCCGTGTATTGATGATAACTGAACTCATTGGAGTGGATGACATCCTAAAGGGAGAGAGTGTAGAGAGAGAAAGGGGAACAGGGCTGAGGAGAAAACCTTTAGGGGACACCCTCACCTAGGTAAGAGAAGGATAATGAACCTGGCAAGAATATTAAGAAGGATCAGTTAGACAGGAAGAGAAGAAATTGAGAGCAGTGTCACAGAAGTCAAGATCTAATCAGCAGGAGGAGGGCTAGTCAGGAGTGTTGGCTGCTTTAGAAAAATAAAGGATATTGTGGACTGAGAAAAGACAATCAGATTTAAGAATTGAAAGATTGTTCTTAAAATTTGTTAAGACAAGAGTTAGGCTCTTTTGAGTGGTTCCTGTCTGTAGAGAACAATGGTTTTTGTAATAAAATAACCCACGTGGAATCCCACTCTACCTTATAAACATCACAATCTTGCACTTGTGTTGCTATGTGTGAGATTTGACTCTGTATCACTTTTGACGCCACAAGTCACACAGATGAATCAGTATTTTTCACATTTGAAGAATTATTGAATCTCAGAGGACAAAAGGACTTCAGAGGATATCTAATCTAACCTGTACGTGAACAAAAGTCTTCTCTATAGCATATCCTAAGAGTGGCCATCTAGCTTTTCTCTAAAGATTTCCAGTGGTGAAAAACTCACTGCCTTATCAGACAGATACCTTCTGACACTTTTGGACAACCCCAATTCTTAGGCATTCCTTCCATACATCGAATGAATCTTCCTATCCTCAATGCTAACCCATCACCCCTAGTTATGTCCTCTGGGGTCAAAGAAAACAATTCCAATTTATCTTCCACATGGCAACCCTTTAAATAAATATGTTAAATATGTTTTCTCCTAAGTTTTCTTTTCTTCAAGCTAACTATTCTCAGCTCCTTCAAATCAGTACCATTTAATTCATTTTTCTGTTCTCCCATCACACTGGTGATCCTCCTCTAGCCAGCTTCTAGTTTGTCAATGTCTTTTCTAAAATGTGGTATGAAGAGACAGATGCTTGTTGTGGTCCAATGAGGGCAGAAGACAATGACATAATAGCTCCTTTGAGGAACTCTGTCTCTTGGTTAGTGATCTACCACTGTGTGAGCATTCTTTAGTTTCTATGTCTCACTGTTGACTCAGGTGAGCTGTTGTCTGGCTACAGCTCCCCACATCCCAATTTGTGCCAATGTTTATGCCCCATTCCTTCATCCATTCCTCAGACGAAAAGATTTCCAAACCCCTTCCTGCCATGGTCCCTCTCTTTTGGGTACTCTTAGTTGTCACTGTTCCTTTTATACTTTGATACATAGGATTAAATAAAAGTATAGAAATGAACATGAGGAGTAAGTATAGGACTTTACATTAATGTCTCTTAAATTTCATTTTATTAGGTTCAGCCTATTGTTTCAAGCTGCCAAGATTTTTTTTTTTTTGCATCCTGATTCTGTCATTCAGAATATTAACTATTCTTCCCAGCCCTGTGTCATCTATGATTTTAACAGGCATGCCATCATTACTTTTATCCAAGTCACTGATAAAAATGTTGACTGAAACGGGCCCAAGGACCGGACAGGGTGTTAATCCAGACCACATTTCTCTACCTTGTTACATGAAAGACTTTGTCAAATGACTTAAAATCTAGGCTTATTATGTCTATGGCATTTACCTGGTCTACTTGCCAGTCCAATAATCTTGTGAAAAAAGGAATTACTGTTACACTAGGTATTTTAAAGAAATTTCATATCAGTCTATTGTTTGAACCTCATATGACCTTGTGAAATAGATAAGCCAGGAAGAACCTTAGAAAGGCATTCTTCCTTCTTCCACTTCTTGGAGTGAATCCCTGGGTTTCTTCAAGAAGCAGCTCAAATGCTACCTTTTACAGGAGTTTTTTCCTCATTCTCCCAGAGTCTAGTGCCTCCCCCTGCCCACCCTAATAATGGTGCTTTGTGTCTGTTTTCTATGTGTTTGGGATGTGCCTATAGATGTGCCTTGGGCATTTACTGTCTATGTAACCTTGGGAAGTCACTTATTTGCTCAGTGGTCTAGGCAACTCTCGGAGGCCATCATTTGCAGAAAAGGTATTGACCTCCATTGATAGAGACAGTTTTCTCATTTGGGAGTTATATATTTCAGTGAAATGACAGCCTATCCCTGTATTTTTGTATGCATTTTTCTTTTTGCCTCATTAGAGCATGAGCTCCCATTTGTTCAAGTTTACACATATTATTATCATTTTCATAATTATTACTACTTATATAGCAAACTCATATAGTACCTAGTATGTATCAGGTGCTATACATGTATTATTTTATTTGATCCTCACAGAAGCTCTATGAGGTAGGTGCTATCATCCCCATTTTACAGTTGAGGAAACTGAAGTAAAGAGAGGTTAAGTGGCTTGTCAAATGTCTCACAGGTATGGTCTAAGGCAGGATTTGAACTCCAGTCTTCCTGACTCCGGGTCTACCACTCTATCTACTACTCTACTCACTGCTTCCATTAGGATGTAAACTCAATGAGGGCAATGTCTGTATTTATTCCTGCTTTTATTTGTATCCCCAGTACTCAGCATATTATAGGTTGTGTTTGTCCTTTGTTCTTTTTTTTTTTTTTAAGCAATTGGGGTTAAGTAACTTGCTCAAGGTTACACGGCCAGTTATTTCTGGGTGTGGTGCTAAGTATCTGAGCCCAGATTTGATCCCCAGGTCATCCCGACCCTGGAGCCGGTGCTCTTACTCACTGAGCCACCTGGCTGCCCCTAAGCATTTGGGGCTAAGTAACTTGCTCAAGGTTACACGTCCAGGTGTTTCTGGGTGGGTGCTAAGTGTCTGAGCCCAGATTCAATCCCCAGGTCATCCTGACTCTCGAGCTGGTGCTCTTACTCGCTGTGCTAACTGGCTGCCCCCAAAACATTTCCTTTTCTTTTTTTTTAAAGCAATCGGGATTAAGTAGCTTGCTCAAGGTTACACGGCCAGTTATGTCCTTTGTTCTTGAAGAGGACCATGACATCTGGGAGATGATGACATGACTTGCAGTTGGCTTTGAGTGAGGGAAATGACTTGGAGTCAAGAAGACCTGAGTTCAAATCAGACCTCAGCCATTTCCTAGTATATAATCCTGGGCAAGTCACTTAATTTCTGTTTGCCTCAGTTTCCTCAATTGTAAAATGTGGATAATAATGGCACCTACCTCACAGGCTTATTAAAAGCACTTGGCACAGTGTCTGGCATATAATAGATTCTATATAAATGCTTACAACATAAGCTACAAAGTGGAGGGTATTGAAAGTCTAGGAGGAATATCTGAAGTATACAGACTAAAGAGGAATGAAGACATAGATCGTGTAGGTCCACCTTAAAATGGAGATTATGGGAGGAGCCAGCCAATCAGAAGGAAGGACCACAGTGATAGAGGGCATTGTAGAGAAAGTCTGGGAGGAGAATCAGGAGTACAGCCTGGGAAAGAACTTGGTTTTTGTCATTGTGTCCCCAGGGTCTAGCACAGCCCCTGGTACATAGCAGAAACATAATAAGTTGTTGTCAATTGACTGATTGATTGATTCATGGAAGATGGCACCTGAACCAACACAGGAAGCATGGGAAGGATGTCAACAGGCAGAGATGAGATATGTTGCATGGCAAGCACTAGAGACAATCTGAGAAACTCAGAGATATAAAAACAAGTTAATAGAATCTTAGATTGTGAGCTAGAAGGGACCCTTGAGGCCTTCCTGTTGAACCCTCTCATCCTACAGATGAGGTTACTAAGGCCCAGATAGTTAAAATGATTTGCTCAAGCCTGAATAGAGAGTAAGCAGCTAAACTGAGCCCTCAGACTCTTGCATTGCTTTCTGTACTGTACCTCTGGTGAATAGTCTAGTTTGGGTAGAGCATAGGATATATAAAAGGGAGTATATAAGCAGTAACTGGAAATAGAGGTTAGGAGCTATTGAGAGCCTTTAGTTTTAGACTGAGTAAATAGATCATATTCCATAGGTAATCAGGAATCTTAAAAGATTTTTCAGCATGAAAGGGATACTATCAGAGCTGTACATATAGAATATTGTTCTGGTAGCAGTGTATGGAATGGCCCTGTGTTGAGAAGAAAACTAGAGATGCAGTCACTTGTTAGGAAGATGCTATTAATGACATTAGAGAGATGTGATAATGACCTAAATCAAGATGGTAGAAGTGAGAACTGAAAGGATGGGACAAATGATAGAGAAACTAGCAGAACTGAATTAATTAGACTTGTGAACTCATGGATTTTGAGGGGGAAGAGAGGGAAGAGTTCAATTTAACCACAAGGTTTCAACCTCATGTGACTAGGAGAATGGCAGGGTCATTAATAGAAAGAGAAATTCTGAGGAGGTCTAGCTTTGGGGGTGATATGTTAAGTAAAGCTTTCTACTTGTTAATTTGACAAATCATTAGGACATAAAGTAGAAATACCCATTCAGGCAGTTCAAAAAGTAGGACTTGAACTCAGGAAAGAGGTCAAGGTTGGAGATAATGATTTGAGAGATACTGTCATAGAGGTGGTAGCTGAAGCTGGTGGACATGGATGAGATTGCCAAGGGAGAGCGTCTAGAGATTTAATAGGGTTAGTGGACTGAGGAAAGAGCTTTGAGGGTCACCCACATTTTGGGGAGGAGCAAGGAGGAAGCAGAGAAAGAGAAAGGGATGAAGTTAGAAGAAACATGAGAGGGTAGTGTCAGAAGCCAAAGTTTTAAGGAGAAGGAGCTTGTAGAAATGACAAAGGTTCCAGAGAGGTCAAAGGGAATGACCAAAAAGTAGAAGTACCTTGTATTTGGCTACTGGGAAGTCCTTCATGGCTTTAGAGAGACCATTCTCAGTAGGGCAGAGGGGAAAGAAAACAGATTACAAAGGTCTGATGAATGAATGGGCACAAGGAAAATGAAGCAGTTCTAAATTATTTCCTCCAGAAATTTGGCAGAGAAAAGAAGGAAAGATATTGGATAGTTGCTTGAGTTTTTAGCAGGGTGAAATGAAGAGCTTTTATTTGTTTTGTTTTCTTCATCTTTAAAATTTTTTTATTCTCAGTTAACAAACACTAAATAAAACAAACGTTTCCCCATACAAAACAGAACAGAAAAGGTGATTGTACATGAAGCCACACATCTCTTATTACATACAGCTTTCTTTTCCTTTTAATAAGATGATAAATTTAGCATATAACTGTCGAAGCTGTCTTGCTTATCTGTATTTCTTTCTGACCTTCCTTCTGTTCTGTGCATTTAAAAAATGCTTCAAAGAAATCTCTTTTCTTTTTCAGGCAACCCCATTGCTAGCCTTTCTTCCTCCCTTTCATTTCCCTGACCCCTACCTTGAAAAAACAAACAAAAACCAAATCCCTCATAACAAATATGCATAGTTAAACAAAAAAAAAATCCCATGTACCCCATTTAAAAAGAAGTTTAAAAAAGTTCAAATTAAAAAAGAAAATAGTAAAAAAAAGTTAACAATAGTTTTAGCTATAATGGTATCCACTCTGTAGTCTCTGCAGGCTTCCTTATTTTACATTTGTAGTTAAATATACTTAGAGTTGACTTATAAAATTAGACAAGTTGAAAATCAAGTCAAATAGAGAATTAGTAAGGATATATATTGCTGAGAGAGAAGAAACTTGACTGCTGGATCTGTGTAGACCCTTCTCATAGAGGCACAATCCAGGCCTCCTGAGGAAGCAACAGCATCCTGCATTCCTTGTAACAATAAGGCAGATTCACTAGCACTCAAAAAATTGAGGAAAGATTTTACTGATCCCAGGAGGGAGAAGGAGGTTTTGGTGATTGGTGACTCTGCTGAGATGTACAGAGGCAGCCTTACATAGACTTGACATGGCCAATCAAGACATGTATTATCCTCCTGGAGTTTGTTTCTGGGAAGTGACAGAGAGCCTGCTGAGTCTTATCAAATGGGCCAGTTGCTATGCATTACCAGTGATTCATGTGAGGGAAATGATAGGGCGTCTTTACAGAAGGAACCTAGAAAGCATCTCTAGGGACTCAGACTGGGCAGGAAAGAGGATATGTAGGCACAGGTGGTGTTTTCATTGCTCCTTCTAATTGAAAGTAGAACTTTGGAAGGAATGGAATATATGAGAAATGAACAGTCAGTTCAATAGTTGATAGAAAAAGGCAGAATTTGAACTGAGGGGGTTATGTTTGAAGATCCTGGAATGATGGGCAGACCCTGGATGCATTAAGAGCACATGGCAACTGAGTAGGACTAAGGAGGGGCTGGCATGATCAATATGCACTTAAAAGGCAGTGGGAAAGAGGACTGAACACACTTTGCCCATTGCCAGACCTAGTCCACAAACAAGGCTAGGAGGTAAATAAAACCACATGAATATCTCTAAGATGTGGCAAAATGGGATTTGTGCCTGTCATATCAAAGCAGGAAAGAGTACCTTGTTAAAAATAAATTAATCCAAGAGTAGGGGATAGAGACATAGCATTGTATGTCAAGGGGTGTGCGTGTGCCTGTGTATGTGTGTGTGTGTGTGTGTGTGTGTCCTCTGGACAACAGCTGGAGTGGGTTGGGAGAGAAAGACTAGAAATAGGCCAGTGGCCTGAGAACTGATTCTATTCTATATCTATCCCCAATCTTCAGCATCTTTCACTAGGGTGTCTTTAATATCTTTGAAGGAAAAATTCATTAGCATCATATATTTTCTCAGCCTCACTGTTCTGATTCCACAGAAAACTGGATTCCAGGGAAAACAATTTAAGAAATAGTGTGGCAAGAGGTCATTTATGATAACTTCTTGAGTTTCTTTCAACTCTAAGATTTACTTGTGAATGCTGAGATATTTTCTACTTTGTCCTTTGCTAACTAATTGGAAAGAATAAAATCTATCTGTTGTAAGGTATGGTAACTGGTTGGCAAAGACTAGAGAGGAGAAAGAAAGAGAAGCTTGGAAGCAGAAAGTAATGCCAATCAGGAGAGGAATAATAGATTCTCAAGGTTTGTGTTGGGGTAGTGGCAACAAAAATAATTGGAAAAGACTTGGGACTTGTCCACAACTTGCTTGAGACCCTTGTGGACTGTGTCCCTCTGATCTTTAGCAATTCACCAGTCATTCACCGAATGGAATACCTTAAAGGAAGGGAGACATTGTGTGGTTGTGGAAAGAATGCTGGATCTCAAGTCAGAGGACCTAGCTTCAATCTAGGCTTTGCCTCATACTGTCTGTGTGACTTTGGGCAAGTCATTTTCTCTCTCTAGGTTTCAGTTTGTTATTCATCAGTAAAATGAGAGAAGAAGGTAGCACAAAGATGATTTCTGAGGTCCCTTTCAGCTCCGGATCTATAGTCCTTTCTTTCCATTTTGAAATGCCAAGATTTATTCATAATTTCAGCCCAGGCCAGGCTCAGGCCCCTCCAGGGCACATAGATTCTTCCTCAGAGATAAGAATCAGGAAAGAATGTTCCAACAAACTGGGCTCCTAGAAGAAAGTTTAGATGAGATGAATCCCCCTCCCTTTCCTTTTGCTAGTCACACCCAGGGCAGGGAGGGGGGCAAATCAACCACATACCTAAGTGGGGTGTAGGGCAGGGAGGGAGTTACAAGTGCACATCCTAAATTCTTCTCTTCACACTCACCCACAAAAGCAGTTACTAGAACTGTGGTTGTGTGAGATATTATCTGATGTTAATCTCTGTGGAGAATTCATCTCTGTGTTAACAGTAGTCTTCTGAATAGCTACAATTTAAGGATAAGTGTACAGATATAGCCCAGAGGAATCTTCAGAAATACTTAACAGCATGTATCCTTTTTTTCCAGGTATAATTTATACACTAGCAAAAACCACCCTAAAAACTCTCATGTCATAAACTGACCATATAGCCCTAGCTCTGACACCATGAATAAGAGTAGCCTTGAACTCACATTTCTAACTTTGACTAGAAACAAAGCAAGATTTCTCCAGATTTTTTTTTTTTCCTGAAATGAGTCCCTCAAAAGCTTTCCCCACATTTACATTGCAATGACAGACAGGGTCATTAACTTGAAAAAGTACAGTCCCAAAGGTATTTTCAATTTTAATTACATATCTGACTCAAAGTCTTCTTTCTTTCAAAGCTCAACAAAACTTCTTTAAAGATGGTCCTGTGGGTTTGTGCAAATGACTATGATTGAATCTAAAATAAGACCCCAAACTAATTCTTTGCCCCTAAAGAAGGAGTGTGGTGTAGTCTATAAGAACCTTCAATTTGTAATCAGAACCCCTGGTTTGAATTCTAACTCTGTTATTTATTACCTGTGTGATATTGGGCAAGTCATTTAACCTTTAGGGGCCTCTGTTTACCCAAAGAAATTGGACTAGATGATCTCCAAATTTCCTTCTGGGAAGCTGTTACTCAGTGGGCAGCATGGAAGGCCTGGGATCAGGAGGACTCATCTCCCTGAGTTCAAATCTAGCCTCAGACATTAGCCCTGTTTGCCTCAGTTTCCTCAACTGTAAAATGAGCTGGAGAAGGAAGTGGCAAACTACCCTAATATCTTTGCTAAGAAAACCCCAAATGAGGTCACAAAGAGTCAGACATGATTGAAAACGACTGAACAATGAACAATCTCCCTTCTGTCTTTAAACCCTACAATACCAAATTGAATCATCCAAGTAAGGATCTCAAAATAGATTACAAAAGTTTTTCTATCCCTTCCTTACACTTCCCCCATCCCATTAAGGAATAAAAATAAAAACATTACTTTATCATTTCTCTAGTTTTGCATATATTCTTTTACAGACAAAATAGGCCAGTTGAACCATCACACTATTTAATTTTATCTCTGAAACTTTCCTTCCTCATTTTATGAGATGAAGTGGCTCAAGAGAGAGAGACAGAAAAATAGAGACAAAGACAGAGAGAGCAATACAGTAGGGAACCATCTGTACCAAGGAGCCCAGAGCTACAATGTGGGGTGAAAATCCACAGACCTAGTAAGTCTGAAGTGGTACTGAGAATCGTGTATTTTGGCATTTCTGGGTAAGGTTACTTGGGACATTCATTGCATTGAGAGGCTAAAGTATAGATTTTTAGGGGATGGGGTAGGGTGGAAGGTTGTTTAAGAAAATCTCTTTAGCTATGGTCCCATCCAGGGAATTCTTAGCTCCCTTGCAAGTACTTCAGGCAAACAAAACAGCAAATATAGTACAATTTTATTTGGCCTGTATATATAAAAATATATACAATATACACATATATATGTGTCTGTGTGTTTATGTATATATGTATATTTATGTATGTATGTATAAATACATATATACACATATATGTGTGTTTATACACATGCATACATAGATACCTACAGAGAGACAGAAAGCTCTTATTCAAGTCCATCAATAGATCAATAGTCAAGAAAAATTCTTCCTCTTTTTGAAGGGCCACCCTCCCCTCTATTAGGTCCTAATTTCTCAAGGAACCTATATCATCTACAATACTCTCAGTACCACTGCAGGACTACTAGGTCTGTGGACTTACACTCACATATTATAGTTCTGTGCTCCTTGGTATAGATGGTTCCCTGTCATCACTACCACTATCACCACCATTACTACTATTACTGCTGCTGCTGTTGCTGCTGCTACTACCTCTATTACCACTACCACCACCACCACCACTACTACTGCTACTACTACTACTACTACTACTACTACTACTACTACTACTACTACTACTACTACTGCTCTCCTCTCCTTTTCCCTTCCCTTCCCTTCCCTTCCCTTCCTTTCCCTTCCTTTCCCTCCCCTTCCCTTCCCTTTCCTTCCCTTCCCTTCCCTTCCCTTCCCTTCCCTTCCCTTCCCTTCCCTTCCCTTCTCTCTCCTTCTCCCTTTTCTTTTTTCTTGTCAATGTTTAACTTCTCCGTGCCTTTTTCTCTTGTCTAGGCTTTTGCATGCTGAAGGGCCATGGGAGTACAGTAACCTTCAGCACAGGCCTATCTTTGGGTGCTCATGCATCTCAGTATTCACCTGGTGCTATCTCCTGCCTTTGCCTCAGTGAGCCAATGACTCCAAGTCAGCACAATGTCACAGTTCAGTAGATTGTGAACTCCTCTAGGGCAAGGACTGTTTTTGGCCTTTTTTGTATCCCCAACACTTAGCACAGTGCCTGGCACATAGAAGATGTTTAATAAATGCTTATTGACTTCCTGACTCTGCTTCCCATTCATGATCCACATGGTTCTTCTGTTATAAGAACTTCTTTCTTGCATATGAGTTCTGGGTACTAGAAGGCAGGAATAACTCAGTTACTTTCCAATAAGTCAATATTTTGAGTAAACAGAAAGCCAACAGCAGATTTCCATGCAGTCTATATCCCAGTCTTATACTACAATTTCCAGGATGAGATTTACAGTAGGTTATACAGCCAGGAAATGTTTGAGCTGGAAGGGACCTTAAAGATCATTTAATCCAATGCTCTCTTTTTTCCAGGCTCTTCATCCAAAGTTCAGTTATGCAAGACCAGATATCACACTCAGAAAGCATGTACTGTAGTGTCTGCCTTCTCTTTCCTTGTGGTCACAGCCTTATTTTCCTGCTGTGAGCTACTTCTGAATTCTAAGGCTCAAAAAATTCAGACTTAAATATTAATAATGGGTACCATCCCCTTACCTCCACAGTTGTTTATGTCAGCCTCATGCAAATAGTTCAGCTTCCCACTGGAGGGCTATTTATCTTTCAAAACACTTCCAGGCAATTTCAAAAACGTCAAAAGGGCATCTTCCACCTTTAGGAATATGGAGAGGTTGTATGACAAATGCTACAAGAAATTTCTGGAAAGTCCCCAAGAAAGTGGCCAGCAGGATGTTTATATCTTATTGTTTGCTCGTGTTAACTGCCACACAAAATGGCAGGAGCAGCCAGAAAGATTTCCAGCACTCACATTGTGTCAGGGAGGTGGTGGGGACAGGGATAGTGTTTGACTGGACATTGCTGGTATCTGCACTGACTCAAAGCTGCTTCTTTGAAACACGTGGACATTTTAAAAGGAACAAGGGGTTTGCCTGCTACAAATCTAATCTTGAATGTTTTGAAGAGTGCAATGGAGGGATCATAGGGTTTTGAGCTATAGTGATCAAGTTCAATGTGCTTATTTTATAGATAAAGAAACTGGCACATAGAAACTTGTCCAGGATTACATGCTTTGGCGTACCTGAGACTTGAACTCAGACCCTATAACTCTCAAATCAGTATTCTTGTTCCTACACAGTTTGATTATATTATTTCAGGGAGTAAGAGTTAGGAAAAGCTTTCTATTTCTAGTTATTTTCCTTTGTGATAAGTGTTAAATTTCTTTAATAACTCCGGTCAGTTAGGCGTAGTTGACATTTTAAATCACTTCATTTCTTTTTTTAGTATTTTGTGACTCAAAGAGATTATATGGCCTTTTTTTTTCTTTAGGTTTTCACAAAAGTGAGTCTGTTCCAGGATTCATTCCAACTGGCAATTAGTTAGACAGAAATTTCCAATCTTTCTCTTGCTCCTTTTTCTTTTCTTTCTGTCTACTTAATTTGATCATGTCTACACTAGCAAAAAGAAAAGTAGCTATAAAAGCCCTGGTGATTATAGCAGATGACTTTTCCTTGGATCCACTATGAATTCTTGCTGAACATTTTTCCTGGGCCACACACTGACCACAATGCTAACTCATCCATGAGCATTTTCACCAGCCTTTTCATGGAGATGTAGAATTAGCCTTCCTACCGCACTTGCCAAATGTGCCTAGCAGGTTATGCAAATAAATTGCAATTATTTCAAAAGAACCACTGGGTAGATATCTGTGAAGGCACATGTTTCCCCATATAGCTAAAAATATAATCTTGAAACAATTTCTGAATTACAGCTTAGAAATAATAGAAGACATTTCTCTCATGCATATGTGAAGACCATATAACATTCCTTTACTCAGAAATCCTCCAATTATCAATGTCAAGGAAGGCATAAAACCAAAAGACATGCTTGCCAGAACTAAGTTGGAAGAGGAGATTGGGCTGGATTACATTAGGGGTAAAGTGAAGCACTTCCAAAGATCCCTAGCTAATCTCTGACATAAAAGCTCATCTTTTTAAAGTGTTAAAAACACTCCCTTGGTGACTTGATATGTCTATGAATCATGGAGCACTGTTATCTCCTAAAAAACTAAAACTAAATTGTGTGTGCCCCAGAGAGGAATGAAGAAATGCCTTCTGAGTATGAGCAGGCTCAAGGTCTAGACCTGTAGATTTACACCCTCAACATATTCGCTCTGGGCTTCTTCATCCACACAATTCCCTACTGTAAAACAGTGGAAATGATTTTATTCCACAGCAGACGGGAAGTAGAATGTGCTTCACTTCAAAATGATCACACCTGTGATGGCATTAACCTCTTTTCTGAAAGCCAAATGGATGCTTAGAAGACCTCATCCTTAGGCATCTTATTTCCTAGAAGGAGCATATTGTTCTAATTTCACACAGATTCTCCTGAATAAGAATTTCCCCTTTCTTCAGTTAATATAATAATATGAAAGAAAGGCTGTATAGAAACATGAAGGCAGAAGGTCAATCATATTGGCTTCTACTGACCTCATTAGATTGGATTGAGAAAATTCCCTGGGGTTGGTCCACTTACCTATTGGATAACTAGCTCTAGCTAGCTAGAGTATTTTATTAAGGATATACATTGTGTCTGGCACTGAGAACAAAAATATAAGAAAATACGGTGATCTCTATTTCTCATGCAGCTTCATTCTAATAGAGGAAGACGAAACATGAAGGGGAGCTTTGTGGGACAGGAGAGGAAGGCACACATGTCAAAGCAAGGTAGCTGGTATTGGAGGCAGAGCAAACAGGAGAGTAAGCATTTTGGAGGCCATTATTAGAGACTGACAATAGCTCACCTAAACACTCTTTAAACACTCTAAAAACAATGATGAAAATAAATTATATTAGCCCTTCATATACATAGGACACTATATGAAGGAGGCAAAGTCTCTTTGGGGACTTTCCTTACCCTTTTTTGTCCTTCATCACCCTGTCCCATTCCTTCTATGGATTCCAGTGCAATTCTGCCCAAGGTCTTCTATGCAAAGGAAATAATCATAAATTTAGAGCCTAAAGGAGGAAGTCATTTAGTCCAATACTCTTATTTTATAGATGAGACAACTCCACTCTAACATGCTAACTTTGTATATACGAAGTCATTTCAAGGAGAAGGCATTGATAGTGGAAATCAGGAAAGGTCTCATCCAGCAGCTGTGCCTTGGAGGAAGCTAAGAATTCCAAGGGAAAGAGGTGAGGAGAGAGTGAGTACATTCCAGACATGGGAGACCCTCTGAAAAAAAGGCACAGAGCCAGGGATGGAATCCAAGTCCAAGTAACAGTCCATTTGACTGGTATGGATAGAATATGAAAGGGAATAACATGAAGTAAAACTGGAAAGGTAGACCAGAATCATATTGTAGAGGACAGAAGGGAGTCATGTTATATATAAACTACAGATTTGTGTTTTATCCTAGTGGCAATTGGGAACGACTGAATATACTTGAAAAAGGGAATGCATTTCCAAAGCTTTGTTTCAGGAATATCAGTTTGTTAGCTGTCATGGATTAGAGAGTGGAAAGAGAAAATCAAGGAGATTAGGAGGCTATTGCTATAGTTCTTGTGAGAGGTGATGAAGGACTGAATGGATGTATCTCTGTGTTTTCATTTCTCAAGGAATCTTGTATTATCTTATATACTAGAGTGGCTCCTTATTAGAAGAGAGCTTTTAAAGCTGTATTTTATGCCACTGAGTCAAATGCTTTTTTTCCCTTTTGGTAACCAACAATGAAATAATAGAGTGGAATCTTATATTCCCTAAACCTTCAGTCAAATTTGTAGATGTCAAGATGTTGTCTTTATTAAAGAATTATTTGTACAAAAAGGGTAACATTGATAGGAAGGTAGAGGTTTCTTATAAAGAATTCATAAAGTTGATGAAATAGGCTTAAAGGTAATTATTGATGAGTGAATGAATGAAATGAAATGAAAAAGCATTTATTAGGAGTTTATTATGGGCTGAGCACCATTCTGGACAAACTGAAGAAGGAAACAGTCCCTGCTCTGAAGAAACTGATATTCCAATTGGGGGAGAAATTACATATTTCATCATAAGTGAAAAAAGCTTAGAAGTCTTGAGGATGCAGAGGAGAGGTAGATGGCAAGACCCAGAGGTTCTTAAAAGTACATTGATAGGTCATATAATAATGTCCAGGAGTCTGAAAGGAATAGTGAAAGGGCAGATGATGAGGCCCAGTGGTTCTTAAAGTATAGTAGCTGAGAAGATGGTAAAATCCACTGGTCTTCCAACCTACCAGAAGAATTTTAGTTGGCAACTCCTTGCTCATCCAAGTGTTTTGAGTGACTTGCAGCAAATGTAGAGGATGTGTGGAGAGGCCCAGCCCATAACCATTGAGAAAGGAAAAGTGGACTCAAGATTGAGAGTAGAACTGAGTTCCTCTGGGTCGTCCTCCTCAAGATGGAGATGGTAGAGTGTGACTCTCCATCCCAGAAAGGGAAAAGGGAAGGGACATTGGAAAGAAGGGTAAGGAAGGGTTTTCCATGGCACATGTTGCTGCTGAGCCCTCCAGCACTCAGTCTATCATTTTTGCTCTGGCTTCTCTTTCCTCCCTTCACCAGTTTAATCATATGCAGTTCTCTGCTTTTGAATCCTATCCCCTCCTGCTTTCACATCATGTAAATCCTTTCTTCTAGGTCATCTCCACTATGTGCCTTCTCCACTTCTGCTCTGATATAGCTAAATGCAGCAAGAGGAAGATGTGCAACGGGGTCCATTATAGCTTCATATTATCTTATCACAACTGTTCCCTTATGGCATCACTGCAAATGTTTTATTCTTTCTTTACTGACTGTTTACTACACTCCCCAGAGAAGATATTCCAGACTTAGTCTTCTTTAAACTTCCTATGTCACATTCCCATTCTTTTCTCTCTCAGCAAATAATCTTCCTTGCCTGAGAGAAGAGAGGTCGGTCACCAAGAGCTCTCTCATGGCCCCTACTCTACAATTCAAAACCTCAGCCTCTTCATCATCTCCTTTGCTCCAATCTATGAGAACAAGGCAGTCTTTCTCTTTGCCAAAGTCCATATTTGAATCCTTGATGACGAATTCCAGCCTTCTATCATTCTGTATCTGTTACTCTCTGTCTCTCCTCCCTTCTCCCTTCTTCCCACAAACATGTGGAGGACTCCCCCCTATACCTGAAAGTCCATCAGTTGGCTCTGCTACTCCTTTCAATTATTGTACCATAGCTCTTCTCCTTTACTGCAGCGGACTCCTAGAAGAGTTGTCCACAACATTTGCCTCTGCTTCCTCACCACCCTTTTTTCTCAAGCCCTTGCAACCTGATTTCCTGCTGCTTTTCTGAAACTGCTTTTTTAGAAGTTATCAGAAGCTAAATAATTCTTCATTTTCCTTGGGTTCTTTGTTACTTTCGACACCAGTGACCACTTCCTCAGAGACATTCTTTTCCCTTGGCTTCTGGGATATTGTTTGTCTCTCTGTTTCCCTCCTGCCTATTGGATGGCTCTTTCTTAATCTCTTTTGCTGATCATCATCCATCTCCAGCCCCCTGTTAGAGAAAAATAACCAAGTCAGGTATCTGTGGCTTTGCCTCATGGCCACAACTTTGCCCCAAGGCAAGGAAATTTAGAGGTTGCAGATAGCAACTTATACTAAGAATAAAAACAATAGCAACCATAATGGGTGTTTGGCAGTGCCCAGCTCAGAGTCAGGTTGATCATCTAACAGTTGAGTAGCCACAGCTCTGCTGCTGAGAGACTGAGAGAGAAACAGAGAGAGACAGACAGAGAGAGAGAGAGAGAGAGAGAGAGACAGAGAGACAGAGAGAGAGAGAGACAGAGAGAGAGAGAGAGACAGAGAGAGAGACAGAGACAGAGAGAGACAGAGACAGAGAGAAAATAGGCTAAGTTCTAGCTTGCTGCTGGATGGGGAAGAGTTATCCCTAGCTCCATGGAGCCAGTTTCCTCAATACTGTTAACAGTGGATAATGGTCTTGTTCCCTTTCATTGAATGGGGGAAGAATAGGTGGTTGGAGATAGGTATGGATCATTGAACTGAAAAGTGGGGAAAATAGTTGGGAAAGGACGGCGAGATGGATGGGCAGACTGAGTCAGGCAAACTTGGGGTTCCAGTCAGTCAACTAGCATTTATTAAGCGTCTACCATGTGGCAAAATAAGTAAAGGCAAAAAATGAGCCCCTGCTCTCAAGGGGCTTATAGTCTAAAGGGGAGGCAAAATTGTAACTGCTATGGATGCTGAGACTCATTGTCCTGGCCTCAGACACTTACCAACTGTGTGACCCTGGGCAAGCCACTTAACCCTTTTTGCTTCAATTTATTCATCTGTAAAATGAGTTGGAGAAGGACATGACAGACCACTCTAGTTTCTTCTGCCAAGAAAACTCCAAATGAGGTCACAGAGTCAGACACGACTGAAATGACTGCACAACAAAAATTCACAAACAAGGTATGTGCAGCATAAATTGGGAGTAGTTTCAGAGGCAAAGAACTTTGAAGGAAGACCAGGAAAGTCTTCTTGAAGAAGGAGTAATTTTATCTGAGATTTGAAGGAAGCCAAGGAAGTGAGGAAACAGAGAAGAGGAAGGAGAACATCCCACACATGGGGGACAGCTGGTGAAAATGCCTAGGGTTTGGAGATGGTGTCCTGTGTGAGGAGCAGCAAGGAGGAGGTCAGTGTCACTGGATCAGAGTATGCGGGGGTGAGTAATGTGTAAGAAGACTGGACGAGTGGGAGGGGACTAGGTTATGAAGGATTTTGATTACCAAACAGGGTTTTATATTTGATCCTGGAAGTGATAGGGAGTCACAGGAGTTTACTGAATGGGGGTTAGGGTGATATGATCATACGTGTTGAAAGCTGAGTGGAAAATGGATTGGAGTGGAAGGAATTTGGAGGCAGGGAGACCAACTATTGCAATAGTCCAAACTTTAGGTGATGAAGGCCACCAGAATGGTAGCAGCATCCAAGGAGAAAAGGAGACATATAAGAATGAAGTAAGGAAGGTAGACATGACAGATCTTGATAACTGATTGGACGTGGGGGTGTGGTTGTGAGAGAGTAAAGAGTTGAGGATGAAACCTAGGTGACTAGAATGGTAGGGAGCCCTTAACAATAACAGGGAAATAAAGAAGAGGACAGGATAGGAGGGAGGAGAAGAAAATGAATTCAGTTCTATATGTGGCAAGTTTAAGATGTCCATACAACTTCCAGTTTGAGATGTCTAGTAGGGAGTTGGAGATGTGAGACCAGAGGTTGGAAGAAGTGGATGTTAGGTTTGGATTAGGTTAGGTGAGGAATGGATGAGGTGATATATACAATGCTGAGTACAGTGCCCGGAACATTGTACTACTGAATAAATGCTTGTGCCTTTTCCCTTTCAGGAAGATGAGTCTTTTGGAGGAGCACCTGATGAGCACTTCCTGATGGAGAGAATGAACTTACCCATTAGCCCCTTGTTGAGGGGCCAAAAGATCTGTCATGTTTGGGTTTTAGAGAATGGACTTGCCTCCAAGGCGATCTGATTGGCTAGGACTGTGCAAAGGATGGACTCTTATTGAAGGAGCTACTTTTCTGAACTGATCGATGAAAGAGAGCTGGAGATTGCATTCAGCCCTTGGGAAAAAAAAAATTCACCTTTGTCTTCATGCTTTCCTCCTGGCCTAGAGGAACAGGTAGTGGAGAGACCTGGTAGAATGGAAATATATTGAGCATGGATTTTGCCAGTCTAACACATGGAAGCAGCTGGGGCAATCAATCCTCTTTACATCAGTATGTCAAATGAGCATCCCTCTGTGACCTTGGGCAAGTCATTTTCCCTCTGGGTCTTCAGGTTCCCCCTTTGCAAAATGAAGGCATTAGACTACATGATCCTTAACTTCCCTTCAGACTATGACATTATGTCATGAAAATGAAGGATTGGGAAGGATGCTTCCATACCATTTTTTATCTCCTTCCCCAAAATCATCTCTCTGCTGTAATAATTGGCACTCCATTTCCATCCTGCCAGTATTCAGGTTACTTGGATACCAAGTATGAAAAAAATCTTCTCTTAACACCTAGTTAGCAAGAATAATTAGTTAAAACAAGTAAGTACCAGATGGTGGATTTTCTCCCCCCTATTCACAGTAGTACCCCAATAGTGTCCTTAGACCTCTACCTGAAAGTGCTATTGTTCTGGAGTCTCTGTATCCAACCATACGGTGCTGTCCATCCAACCCCCTGAGTGTCCCCTTTATGACATTTCCCCCCAAATCTGGCTGGTGGTTCTGATCCCAAGCACAAAAATTCCTAGTTGTGGCACTACCTCAAAGGCAACTCTGGTTGCCTTTGAGACCTTTGATGGCTTCCTGTTCTTCTGGGGACAACCCTCTGATAATATTTATTCACCTAAGATCATGAAAGAACAAATACAAAAGCACCATGTTCAGAGATAGATGACTGGTGGGGGTGAGGGTTCAGAAATGACCTACATGACAACTCAAAACAATTATCTTTGGAAATTGAAAGCTTCCAGGGAAGAGGACAGAAAGATGAGGCTTGAACTCATAAGCACATTCAGGTCCAGCTCAGCCTTTCCTGAGTTATCAGTGCATCTGACTCCAGAGCCTATTAGAAGGTTTTTCATCACCACCTAGTATTAACCCTATTTCATTATGGCTGTAACCTGGCTACCCCCAAGTTTCTGTGTGGCCTCATACATTGACACCAGACAGGTACTATCTGAGCAAGTTTGCGGACTGCACCCTCACTGTCCAGTCCCTCCATCACATTTGTCTTTAAGTATTTGAATATCTGCCAAAGTGATTTTTCTTAAAGCGCAAGTCTGAGAAGTAAACATCAGATTAGATTTGGTCTCCTTGGTCTTAGAGGGCAGACGTAAATGGAAGTTACCAGAAGCCAGATATATTTTTGATAAAAGGTAAAAACTTCCTAGCAATTAGATCTGCCCCAGAATGTAATGGGATGCCTCAGAAGGGAGTGTGTTTCTTCTCTTCACTAGAAGCTTCTAAGCAGAGGCTGTATAACTACTTTTCTGGGATGTTGTAAAGACCTTTTTTCTGTTCAGATATAGAGACTGAATTGGATGGCCTTCTCACTCTGAGAGGCTCTGATCCTGTGATGGAACCAAAGAGGACTGCAGTTGGTGCTTAGAGAGTACACTCAGGGCTTATTAGCCTCTAGGCACATTTATAAAGATTGTGGAACATTTCACACCACTTCCTGCCATTATTCCTCACAGTCCTCAATGGGTACCCTCAGAGAACCTTAAGGGCTACCTAAAAGCTAAAGAACAATCAATAGGCCCATTCCCATCCACAGGCAAATCATCCACTTAGCTTTGTGAATTAGGAAGAGATGCTGGAAACATTAGAATGGTCAAATGGTTTATCACCCACTTCTACTGCTTGCCTCCCATCTGTGACTCGGTTAAAGAGGCCCACCTCGGGTATTCTCCTAGAGCAACACATCAAGTTTAATTTAGGACAGATTCCAGAGTTTGCCCAGTCCGGCGTTCTCATTTTACAGAGGGGGATCTTAAGGAAGAGAAGGGAAGGGTCAAATAAGAAGTGATGGAAAAATTCATTTCAATCATTTATTCAATGGCTGTTGTGTCTCTTTGGGGAAAGATACAAAGAGCTCGGATGAGATATAATCCCTGACCTCAAGAAATTAAGACACACAAATACAGACAACATCACAAGGACCTGGGTTCGTATCTCACTTCTGACACCATCTGTGTGACCTTGATCAAGTCATTTAAACCTCCCTGGATTTTCTCTTCTGAAAAATGATGATGCTGGACTAGAAAGAACTCTGAGTTTTCTTTTCACTCCAACTCAATGATCTTGATCAGACAGGATAAGCACAATGGCAAGATGCTATATGCAAATTACTTTTTACTTTTTTACTCTTTATGTCCTTGGGTAAATTTCTTAATATCTGTGGACCTCAGTTTCCTCAACTGTAACATAAGCAGGTTTTGCCAGATGGACCCAATAGTTCTTTTTAACTCTATATGACCCTATGGGAGATCAGAGAAAGAAGATCATTACTGACCAGGAATTTCAGGAACTAGAAACAAATCTCTTAATTCCCAGTCCTGTGCCCTTCCATCTCACTCCATTGCTCACCTAAATAGTGGTTAACTGTTCACTTCCACACAAACATCATCTGTAGCACCTGTAACCGTAGCCTGACAAGAGGTTTGAGCTCTCATTTACCTGTGCCAACATTAGAACTAATCGTAGAAATCAATGACCATCATTACTGTGTGTCAAACCTTTTAACCACACATGCACATACGGAATAGACTTAGAATAACTTACAGTCACACACTCAGAGTCAGGGCCATGCCTAGAATCTCATGCCTACCTAAATTTTCCTAAATGAGAAAGCCCTGGAGATTGTAAAAATTCTATTAAACACTGGCTTCATCTAAATCAAAGAATCCCTCTCCTGTGTGATTTAATACAAAGAGCACTGGACATTAGAAGATGTGGGTTTGAATGGAGACTCTGCCATTGATTTGCTGTGTGGCCTTATTGTACAAGTCATATCCCTCTCTGGGCCTCAGTTGCCTAATCTGTAAAATTAGGATATACTCCTTGCACTAACAAACTCATAGAGTTGTTATAAGGAAATCTGTCAACCTATAAAAAGTGCTATACAAATGGGAGATGATGATAATGTTTTACCGTAATATTTTGTCAAAGCCAAGTAGACAGATGGATAGATGACAGACAGACAGACAGATATAGATAGATAAATAGATAGAGCATTTATAAAATATTAACTATGTGCCAGGCACTGGCTATATGCTGGGAATACAAACAGAAAAAAGGCAGTCTGCTCCCCTATAAGGATATTACATTCTAGTGGAGGAAATTAATACATGAAAAATAGCCAAAAAGCAATGAGGGGAGTAGGGTACCCTCATGGCAGCAAAATGGAGAAATAGTCTGGGGCGTCATGGACTGGTCTGGATTTGAAAAGAGCATGGTGGCTAGCATGGGTATTTCCTTAAATGGAGGTTCAGAGAACTCACCAATTGGAGGCAGAAGACATGGAGCTGAAGCATTGCCGACCTTCATAGGCTGGAAGTGACCCTTGAAGACTCTCACAGTGAAGCATAAATGTTGTCAAGCCCTCCCAAACAGAAAGGACTTTCAGCATAGTTATATTAACACACGGTTCCTGCTGTCTCAGGACCAATGTAGGTAAGTAGAGAGAGATTTGAGGCTAGCTGGTTGGTCGCTAGGAAATAAATTCTTTGGCAATAGAAACCTATGGAACAAATCAAAATTCAAAATAGCCACTGGTCCCATTTTTGGCTTTTTTTTTTTTTGCTTCTGCTGTGACTATGGTTGAATTGTAGAAAAAAGGATAGATGGCACTCTTTAAAAATCCTTTTTTTTTTTTTGCTTTTTGGAAGGGGGAAGGTAGGGCAGTTGGGGTTAAGTGACTTGCCCAAGGTCACACAGCTAGTTTTGGTGTTGTGTCTGAGGCAGGATTTGAACTCAGGCCCTCCTGACTCCAGGGCTGGCATTCTATTCAGTGTGCCACCTAGCCGCCCCTAAAAATCCATTTTTAAGCTGTCATTAAACATTAATTTAACTGTTGCTACTCTAAATGTGATCTTCATCCAATGATCATGAGTCAACATACAACTGGAGGAAATGGATCATATCAACACTGACACTTGCTAAGATAGAGGACAGAAAGAAATTGCAGCTGAAGGGAAGAACAGGTTCTCCCTGAGGAAGTGAACAAAGGAGTTAGTGGAATTGGCTTCGTCTCATTCCCAGAAGGCAATAAGAAGCATCATTTCATGGAACATTCAGTCACTTCACCTTGGAGTGCCCATGGTGAGAATAAGGAAGACGGGCACTATAAAGACAGTTGTAGTTTATGTACCAAATCTATTGTAGAAAATAAAGTAGAAAAACTCAATGAACTTGACAAGAGTCTCCAAAGTTAATGTCTGCTTGGAGGCTCAGTGATTTCAATAGGAAGTCATGGAAAAGGGGAGAATGACCAACAAAAAAAAGAGGGGAGATATGGTTCAGATTAAGAAAAGAAGTCAAGGATTCTTAGACTTCAGAACTGGCGTGGCTATCGTAAGGGCTTTGTTCAAAAAGAAGGTCTGAAGGCGCCAGACACAGCAAACGCTAAGCGCACACACACGAAATTAATCATGACCCGAAGCAACTGACTACTAGTGTGGGGTTTATTTCTATCTCTGTTATCTTTGTGGATCACACCATTAATTTGGTAGAGAAAAAGCCAAAATTGACATCAAAGAAGAAGATGCCTATGAGAACAAACCCATTGCATTTTCAAGAGGGTTAAGGCACTGGTGGAAGTGGGATGTCCTGAGTTAATTCCCTACACTCCCACAACACATGGGGGAGGGGGGTATTGAATAACCTGAGGTGGGAGTGTTGTTCAGTCATGTCCAACTAGCTGTGACCCCATTTGGGGTTTTCTTGGCAGAGGTACTGGAGTGTTTTGCCATTTCTTTCTCCAGCTCATTTTACAGATGAAGAAACAGGCAAACAGGAATAAGTAATTTACCCAGGATCATGCAGCTAGTACATGTCTGAGGCCAGATTTGAACTCAGGAAATGAGTCTTCCTGACTCCAGGCTTGGCACTCTATCCACTCCATCATTTACCTACCAGGGTAGTTTGAGTTAATTTTGCCCCCAGATGAATTGACCTGGGAATAGCTGTAGGCTTTGGGCAAGAAGAGTATAAAATCAGTTTTCAGGACTTTGGTGGAGCATTCCTTAGATCCCATGGAACTTTCTTGCTGATTGTTTTGAACCTTCCTGCCAACAGCTTTGGTCTATTTTTATCGTCCTTTATCTTCCTGCTTTTAACCACCTTGGGAACTGCTTCTACCTGAGGGAATTAGAATATTTTTTTAGTAAGAACATTGTTGGTTTGAACCTCAAGTTCTGAGTAAATCATTGCACAATGTACAGAACTAGGACCCTGAAAGTTCTTACCTGACCTATATATTCAAGTTAATGTGTCTAAAAAATGGGAAATGGGAAATGGATAAAAGTAAAGATATTGATTCTTCCTAATATCTTACAGTTGCCACAAGTAGACTGAAAAAACTCAGAAACCACCCCAGCCAATAAAAACAGCCTTGTTCTCTTTGCCATGGAGAGAGGTATGGGAACCAAGGACAACATTGGTGTAAAGTACAGACTCATTTGAAAAACATGACAAAAGAGACCAGTAGAAAATTATAAGTTGCATTGCCTCACAAAACAGCAAAAGGAAGTAGAGGAGAAAATGACCTTGCCAAAAGTTTGATGTATTGCTGAAATTAAAAATAGAATAGGATTCTCTACTTTTTTTTTTGGTAAAGTTTGAAGAAGCAGTGTATTGTAAGGTTCTAGAGGAGGGAGTTTATGCTTTTTTTTTTAAGATCTCCGTTTGGTATTTTCATAGGTAAATCTAGTTGTATCTATTTATTTAAGACTAGTTTTGTCTGTTTCATAGTTGTTGAGCAAAAAGCTTGTTTGAAAAACATTATGGCATACGATTATGAAATGTATCACCTTACCAGAAAAAATGGGCAGGAAGTCCAGAACAAAATAAGCTTGTAGAGATTTTAGTGTGAAATCCAGCTGAATCGGATCATCCCGAAAGACTATTTATGAAACTGCAAAAGTAACAATAGATGCAAAACGGAAGTTACTTACCATTGTTTATATAACAATCTAGTCTCATCTTCTACAACAGTGGAATCATCACCTTGAGATTCTAAACATCTCCATGCCAGATTGCTACATGAGGAAGCAGAAATGGAAGTTGAAATCTGAAAGAACAATTGCACCTGACCAATTAGACACAAAAAAAAACACGTGCCAGAAGTGACAGTTTTGGAAGCAATGAGGTATTGTTTTTCAAAATGTCTGAAAGAAGAGATGATAAAAGAAAGTGAAAACAATTATATGGTGCTCTCATTGTTTTTTCCAAAAAGATTATTGAGAATTCATCAGTAGCTATTGAGACATATGTCTTTTTTCTCATCCTTACAAGAATGGTTTATTCATGTGTTTTAGGTATCCTTGATGAAAATCTGAGATGGGAATGATCAGTCTTTTGTAAACTAATTTCTATAGGAGTCAATCTTCACAATTCTACAACTGACTAAAAAGAATAAAAAACATAAGGCCTTTCTGTGCTTAATTTTTTTTAAACTATAAAAAAGCATTTGACTTGGTAGTGAAAGCCAGACTTATATACTCTTCTCCAAAAGGTTGTCTTCCCTAATATGTTAAGATTATCCAATATTTCTTAAGAGTGACAATCACAGATAAATTTTTTACTTTCCAAGCGTCAACATCAAGAGAAACAGACATAAAACAAGGAAATTTTCATTCAAAGGCATTCACCAGATTCATTATGGATGATGTCCTGTGCAGAATAAATGTTGAAAAGAGCTTCCTTGATGAGTCCTTCCCCATTCTTCAGTTTATGGAACACATTCTGCTGATTTCCAGAGTACTACAGGGCATCCTCAGTGGGATCCATAGGCTAACTCTTTTAACTCAAAGAAAAAAAGTCAAGTGAATGAAGAATGCATATAGCCCAGATTATAATGTGCAGTTAGATGGTCAACCATGTGAGTCCATATGTACCTATATCTTACATAGGCACTACAGAGAGACAATGAACTGACCCTAGAATTGAATAGGGGAAAAAAAAATCATCATGTTGACTTTCATCTGAAAAATTGCAGAGCACTTTCACCAATTCTAAACTGGTATTTGATATGCACAAATATTCTCTCAATGTTATGTTAATGTGAATCATGGTAACCTCCAAAGTATCAAAACTGTGGGTGACAGGAGTGCTTCAGGGAGAAGGTGCCCTATGAGTGAGGCCTTGAAGGAAGTGTAAGGATAGAAGTTGGTTTAGTAAACCAAACAAATCATGCTACCTCTCCTAAAATAATTAAGAAGACTCTATACCCTGATACTCAAGAACACCCTGAGAGAAAATGCAACAACTTTGCCAGTGAGAGTGAGGGGTAGGAACCACAGAAGATAGGTTTTCTGAACTGTGGATGTAATTTTACAGGTGGGGAAACTGAGGCATGGATTTTTTTTTAAGTGACTTGACCAAGATCACACACGTCAGTGTTGCAGAGTGGAGATCAGAGGTTCTGTGATATCTATCTATCTATCTATCTATCTATCTATCTATCTATCTATCTAT
>NW_027185799.1:8415556-8451328 GCF_028583685.1 Petaurus breviceps papuanus
TATCTATCTATCTATCTATCTATCTATCTATCTATCTATCTATCTATCTACGTGTGTGTATATATGTATGTATGTATTAATTTGTAGCCAGATCATTCTGGTTTGAATTCTGATTCTACGTTGTACTTTTATTACTACATATGTAACCTTGGCAAGTCACTTAACTTTTCTGGGGCTTAGATCTTTTGAATCCAAATCCAGTGAGAAATAGGGTGCTGCAATGGAAAGAGAATGGATTGTAGATTCTGGATATATGGGTTAAATCCCAGTTCTGATGCTCATGAAATGTACAATCCTGGACAAATATTACATCATGTAGTTCACCTCCCAAGACCTCAGTTTCCTCAAGTGTAAAATGGGGATTATAATACTTACACTATCTGCTTCTTTGGATTATAGTGTGGAAAATGTTTTGTAAAGTGAACAAGTCAATAATCATTTTTTAAGCACTTACCTTTTGCCTCAAATTGTGCTAAACTCTGTCTCTCAGAGCTTATATTTTAATGGAGGGAGACAACATATTAACAGGATGCTGAAAAGGTAGGGATGGGGAGGGAAGATAAAGACGTGAAGATAATTAATGGAAAGAGCTTTATAGACAAAGTTCCTGGGAGTGTCAGGGGTGGAACCTGGAGAGGAATTCAGACTGTGGCTGGCCTGAGCATCTCCCTTAAAATAGAGGTTCTAGGAGGAACCAGCCAATTAGAGCCAAAGGACTAAGGGGCAGAAGGTACTTCCAAGGTGTGAAGTTCAGGCATGAAGTTACCCTCCAGGGTGAAGAGATTTCAGGGCATTGTAGAGAAAGTCAACAAGAGAGTCAGGAGTACAGCAATGAAGATATGGCTGGCCTAGGTTTCTTCCTTAAAAAAGAGGTTCTGGGAAGAACCAATCAATCAGAGGGTGGGGCTTTGGGGGTAACTGTATTGTAGAAATGGGAATGATTATTATAATTTTTACTTTTGTCTCTGTAATTTTTATTTTGTTTCTGCCATTTTTTTTTACCATCACAATAGATGCTTCACTTTTCTTCCAATAAGGGCAAAGTGTAATTAAATACTCTTCTATTCCCTTTCAGGAAAAAAAAAAAAGACTGTGATATATTAGGAAGAGTACTGAACTGGAAGTTAGGAAATCTAGGGCCTACCAGGGGTGGGGAACCTGCAGCCTCGAGGGCACATGTTGCTTTCTAGGTCCTTGGGTGCAGCTTTTTGACTGAGGCCAAGTTTTACCGAACAAAGTCTTTTATTAAGGGGATTTGTCTTGTGAAGTTTGGATTCAGTCAGAGGGCCACACTTGAGGACCTAGAAGACCATATGTGGCCTCAAGACATCAGGTTCCCCACCCCTGGTCTAGTCCCTATCCTTCCACTGATTCACTGTGTGACCTTGTTCAAGTTACTTCCCCTTTGGGGTCTCAGTTTCATGACCTTGAAAATCAGAGGCTTAGATTGCTTAATTTCTAAGGTCCCTTCTAGGTCTGACATTTTGAATCTCCAGATTTAATTAACCTTTTTGACTACTTCTATTAAGCCTTTATAAATTCTGAATTGCTGATGCTGATGGCAATCAACTTTTAAAAAGTTATTGGAGAAAAATAATTATTTCTTCCTCAAAACTGGGAAGGAGTTAGGGAGAAAATGTTTGGTGTTCCAGGGCATGGGGTGGAGGGAATACATGAATGTATAGTAAACTTCACATGTTATGACTAAAAACAAAATATTAAATGTCCACAAAAGAGCAGGACAATAAGCAAATTCATTAATTAAACTTCGGTGAATTCCTCCAGTCATACGGCTGACTATTTGCTTAATTTAGACTATCTGCCTTAATCATTGGTTTTACTCCATGAAAATATTTGAAGAGTCAACTTTCCCCTTATGAAATTAAGACTTCTGAAATACAAACAGGCTTTTATTACGAAAGGTCTGAAATCAAAGCAAAACCTCTTAATTAAGCAATTAGCTTTAGGAATAGAAAAGCAAACAGGAAAAAAAGGAGTCATAAATTTGTTAATAGTCCTTCCCTGTTGTGGCTGGCAAAAAGCCTTTGATACACATTATTTATCTATTCATTGTTGACAGAAAAATACAAAATAAATCCATCTGATTTAGAAAAATTAGCAAAAATGTTATCAAGGACATTTGAACAAATATACTTTTCAATATGATCATATTTATTACACAAGGGAGACTAGAATGATTTTTCAAAGTCCAAATTTCTCATTCTTTTTTATGGTTAATAATTTCAAAGCCTATTGCTTCAAAATTTTCTTCATCAAATTTCTGTACTGTCAGACTTTCTGAATGATTTGCTGAAGAATCCCCATAATAAATTACTATTACCATATTCATAGTCTTCAATCCCTTAATAATTCTTTGGGTAATACTTAAATTACTTTAAAAACTCTCTTTAGAATTAAATCCTAAGGTCAAAGTGAATATAGTTTTATAAATAAGCAATGGCCAAAAACATTATTTAAGCATCTCAGAATGCAATGTGAAAGTGACAAAGAGTTTCATACAGCCATTAGCCAGAAGGAATGGATTTAAAATGTAGAAAAGAAATGGAAATGCTAAATGCTCTAATACGGCATCAAGCATATAATTTCGTTTTTTGTGTGTTGTTTTAGAGTGAACCAGTTGGAGTCTACAGAATAATACAGTGCAGATTTCTTTTTGTTGGGGCTATAATACCTTCCCCAGAATGATTATGCCTGCGGTTTGGAGAATGTCACAGCCAAACTGACATCTTCCCTTGGGACCCTCTAGAAAAATTCTCTCTCCCCTAGGGTGTCTGGCAAAGTGGAGCTCCTGCCTGATGAATAGTACTCCCTTACAGGAGCACACCATTCTTTGTTTTGATGCTATAAAGAGGCAGCAAATTTGGGCTAAAGCCCCCTTTCCCAAGCTGTCAGCTGTAAATCCGTACAAAAATACAGTAGAGCTCTGTTATAGTCAGAGATGCGAGGACCTGCTTGGAAAACCAAAGACTTACAAATACACACAAACACGCACACAATTTCATGGAAAATATGCTCCCCCTGACCCCCATCCCAAATATATTTTTTTGTTACTGTATTTTTCAGAAAGTAGAGGGAGAAGGGAGGAGTACCCCCATGTCTCCCCTTCTAGGCCTTCATATTTCTAAATGCTCCAAATACAATAATTTTAAGAGGGAATCAAGTTATGCATAATATATTTTATGTCTCTACATTTAACAAAATGACTTTAGATCTGTAAGAGACTGAAGCAATAAGTAGTATATCTATATCAATTCCCTTCCCCCCTCCATTTGCATTTATTTTCCCCTGCTTCCTCCACAAAACACTTTGCCTTCCATAGTTTCAGAACATTCACAAATTGTATATCTCTAATTATAACAGAGATTATTTTAAAGATTCAGATATCACAGATCTAATTATCTACTCCTAAAATATAAGTGCAAAATAACATTATATTGTCTGGCAAAATGAAGGCATTGTGCTGGCTCTAATGGATAGCATTGCATAGGGAAGAGAGCACTGGGTTTGGAGTCAGGGAGACCTGAGTTTGAATTCAGCTTTAGACACTCACTGGTTGTTTGACCCTGGGCAAATGACATAACCTCTTATTTTCTCATCTGTCCAATGGAACTAAACCTGACAGTACCTATATCAGACTCTAACGTTGTAAGGATCAGATGTTGCATGCACCAGACAAGGTAATTATGAAAAATGTTTTGCAAACCTTACATGATATAAATGTGAACTACTACTAAGAGGATAATTACTAGTAATAAATATAGTAATAATATGATAGTAGACAAATACTATTATTCCCTTGACACTAGCATGGGTAAGAGTTTCCATTGGAATTATGTTGAATGCTAAATTTTTCAAGCCATTGAAACATCTGGAATTGGCCGAACCAGAAGACTTACTGATATTTATTAAGGATTCAATCAAGAAGTATTTACAGGCACATAGAGACAAAACGGTCCATGTTTGCAAAGGGCTACATTCTAATGGTGGAGATAACATGTACAGTTATCTCTTTCCAAATACAGCAGACTAGAAGTGAGGCATCCCTGGGATCTGGAAAATCTGCATAAAAGTTTTTGGCCCTCCCTCAGTACCAGAGAAGAAGTCTGGGTCTTTTTCTTTTTCATTTATGGGGTATTTACGGTACCTTTTATAAAATTTGGGTTGGTGTATACAATATTATGCATATATTTTATGCATTTCTGAGTTTCTAAACTTTTTCCTATGTCTTCTGCTGGCCTTTGTATGTCATATGCAGCTTCCACAAAACTCCCCCAAATTTCCCATTTTATGTCTTAATTTCTTATATATCTAAACCAAGAAGGGGAAAGTTGCAATGTGTTAGGGACAACTACATATGGGGAGGAGTATACAAAGTTCCTTGGAGGGGAAGGGTCTAAAGCAAGGTAGAGGGACTAGGAAAGGCCTCACAAGAAGGCCTTGGGTTGATTTTTGAAGAAAACAACAGAACGAAAGAAGCAGAGGTAAAGAGGCATCGAATTTCAACCATGGGAAACAAACTACATTGTTTCCAACCAACTCAAAGATGAAGTTGGAGGGTCATGTGTAAGGAAGAAAGAAAGGAAACAAGCATTGATAAACACCTCCTATGACCCAGGCATTGTGCAAAGTTCTCTTTTCCAACAAATCTCCCCCTCTGTCTTTCTCTATCACTTATATTTAATCTCTCTCCCTGTTTACCATCTCCTTCCCTACTGGGTACAAACATAACCATGGCTCTTTCACTCTCATTTGGTCCTTTTATCATCAATAACTACTGTCCTATATCTCTTCTGCCCTTAGTGGTTAAACTCCTTGAAAAAATTGTACAATAGCTCTCTCCACTTTCTTTTCTCTCATGCTCCTCTTAATCCCTTACAATATGTCTTCTGATCTTATCATTCCATTAAAATTGCTCTCTTAGATGCAGCCAGGTGGCATAGTGGATAGAGCACTGACCCTTGGGTCAGGAGGACCCAAGTTCAAATTCCGCCTCAGACACTTGACACTTAGTAGTGATATGGATGAAGAATTAGCAAAGGATACTGAGGAATGGCCAGACAGGTAGGAGGAAAACCAGAAGTGAGCAGTGGAATGAAAACTTAGAGAAGAGAATTTCCAGGAAGAAAAAGGTGAGCAAAAAGTCAAATGATGCAGAGAGGTCAAGAAGGATGAGGGCTGAAAAACGGCTGGTAGATTTGGGATTTAAGGAGATCACCTGTAATTTTGCAAACAGTACATTCTGGTGAATCAATGAAGTCGGTAGCCAGATTGCAGAGGATTTAGAAGAAAATAAGAGGTGAGAAATGGAGTCAATGAGAGTAGAAAACTTCCTTTAGAAATCATGTCAAAAAGAGGAGGAGAGTTATGGAATGATAGCTAGTGTCCATCGAGTGAGTGTTTTTAAGTCTGGGGAGACTTGAGTATATTTGTAGGCAATGGTGAAGAAATGTATATAGAGAAAATTAAGAAGGAAGATAATTGTGGAAGCAATCTGCTGGAGAACGTGGGAGGGGATGAGATGAAGGATTTAAGGATAAAGAATTCTAAAGTCTCAGGCCTTCATTAACCATCATCAGAAGACTGGCGTGATTTGGATGACTTTGAGTATGTCTCTTTCCCTGAACTTAGTCTCTTGTATTAACCTTAAGCCAAACTAGCCTGATAACTCTTCTTTGATGGAGAGGGGGTATGGCATAGTAGAGAGTGAAGAACTTTGAGTCAGGACTTTGTGGGCAAATCCCCCCTCCAGCACCTAATAGCTAAGTGACAAGATGTGCTACTTAACCTCTCTAAGCCTCAGGTTTCTTATCAGTAAAATGGGAATCACACTAATTATCCTTATCTCATATGATTGTTGTAAAGCTCTAGTGAAATAGTCCATGCAAAGCTCTTTGCAAATTTGAAAACACTATGTAAATGTCAATTACTAAAATTTGACCTCATCCTGTTTTTCATCCCTCCTTGTCTCCATCCTCACCTCTGCCTTTTGAAATTTCCCTCTTCCTTCAAGGCCAACTTTAGATGCTACTTTCTTGATGAACTGCTAAAAATAATCTTTCTCCTCAAATTTTTCTAGAGCATTTTGTACATTTCTCTCTTTTTTACTTTTTACATTTTACCTTGTATCATACTAATTGTGTATGTAAATGACGGAGCTAGCACTTTAGCTCAGATCTCTCTTGATATCAGGTGCTACATTGCCTAAAAGAATCTATGGTTTGGGGGAGGCTAGGTGGTACACCAGCCCTGGAGTCAGGAGGACCTGAGTTCAAATCCAGCCTCAGACACTTAACACACAAAAAAACTAGCTGTGTGACCTTGGACAAATCACTTAATCCCAATTGCCCTACCCTTCCCTCTCCGAAAAAAAAAAAAAAAGCAAAGAGTCTATGGTTCCTAGAGTCTTTCTGGCCTTTGGCTAATCATTCTCAGAAGCACACAGCATGGTGTAGCCAGTTGGATGCTGGACTCAGAGTTGGGGAGGCCTGAATTCAAATCCAGCCTCAGACATTTACCAGCTGTGTTGACTTTGGACAAGGTGCTTAGCTTCTTTCACTTTCTTTGTTTATAAACAGGGACAATAGTAGCTATAGAACTTAAGTCACAGGTTATCATGAGGATCAAATAAGATACTGTTGGTGAAGTGCTATTTAAATGTTATTAGTTTTTAACATTTATCATTATTAGACAACTCCAGAGGGTACAAAATTAACACCCTCAAATAGCTGTCAATTTAAAACAAAACAATAAATTGGTGATATTTAACAGTAGTAGCAATCTGTTCTCAGGAATAAAACAATTCCATCATTAAACATGGTCCTATCACATTTAATTTCCTTTCTCCTTCCAGGAATGTATGGTATGTCTATTCTGGCTCAGGCCCTGAAGGGGCCTCATGCACACCTGCATTATTTTTTATGGGTAAACTTGGTGGACTTTACACTAGCTTTGTTTTGAAGCTGGGATAGGGTTTCTGTGATACCATCCTTTTTCCAATATTTCTTCCTCATTCTGGGCATGGCTTAGCTGCCTCTTGGAGATATAAAAAATAAAAAGAAAATGTCTGGAGGCTGATATGATATAAAGGTGGGGGAGAATATTACCTATAGAAATAAGGCAAAGAATTAGCAGAAAAGGCACTGACTGACCCCAACTTGCTCACCCTGACACAGAGTAGAATAAGCAACGAAGATTTTCTCCTGTTTAGGATTCTTCATATACAGAGATCGAGGTGAAAAGAACAGGATTTCAGAGCTGGAAGGAACACTAGAGGCGGTCAGTAACATCCCCCACAGATGGTCATCCAGCCTCCACCTGTAGGTCTCTGATGAGAGGCACACAACCTCTTGGGACAACCCATTTTATTTTTGGATAACTCTATAAGGAATTTCTTTATTTTAAGTGAAACCTTCCTCCTTATGACCTCCACCTAGGATTCTAAGTCAACCATCTATGGGAAGGCACCACTATACAAATCCTTCTTTCACTGGACAGCCCTTCATGAAGACAACAGTTGAAGTAGCTTGCTTAAATTGTCTCTTATTTAAGCTATCAATATCCTCACTTCTTTCAACAGACCTTTGGTTTTGAACCATCTCACATTCTGGTTATTGTACACCATTGACCTCCAGCTTATCAATGTCCTTCTCCAAATATGATGCCCAGAAACTGGACACAATACTCTTAAGTGTGGTCTGACCAAAACAGGGTGCACCAGGACTATCAACTCCCCCATTTCAGGTACCATGACTTTCTTCCTTCGCTCTAAGGGCCCATTAAGAGTTTTGGCGACTACTCTGCTGACTCCTAGTGAGCTGCATTACAGTTGGCTAGAAGCCCCAGATCTTTTCCAAAGGAACTGCAGTTTGGCCACACCTACCTTTGTAAAATCTTTGTAAGACCAAGAGCAGGACTTTCATTTATGCCTATTTAATTTCATCTCAATAGATTAAACCTATTATTCTAGCTTGTTAAGTTTTTTTGAATCCTTTCAAACCTATGGGAATATAACAATGATTTCCTCAGTGGCTATCTCTCTCCTGGAATTTCCAGGAAGTCTTCATCAATTGGTGATGTCATCTTTCAGTCATGTCATGTCCGACTCATGACCTCATTTGGGATTTTCTTTGTAAAGATACTGGAGTGATCGGGGCGGCCAGGTGGCTCAGTGAGTAAGAGCACCGGCTCCAGTGTCGGGATGACCTGGATCAAATCCGGGCTCAGATACTCAGCACCACACCCAGAAATAACTGGCTGTGTGACCTTGAGCAAGTTACTTAACCCCGAGTGCTTTAAAAAAAAAAAAAAGAAAAAAAAAGATACTGGAGTGATTTGCTATTTTCTTCTCCGGCTCATTTCACAGATGAGGAAACGAGGCAAACAGAGTTAAGTGACTTGCCCAGGGTCCTACAGCTAGTAAGAATCTGAGGCTAGCTTTGAGCTCCAGAAGATGAGTCTCCCTAGCTATAGGCCTGGAGCTCTATCTATTGTACCACATAGCTGTCCTAAGGTCTGTCTTAAGAGCCTAAAATATACCTCATCCACCTCCCCAACCACTATCTTTTGAAGTCTTTCCCTTTTTTCAAGGTTCCACCCCTTCATTCATGAAACCTTCTTTGATTGCCCAACTCCAGGTAAAGATAACCTTTTTCTCTTTGAATTTATCATAGGACTTTTCTTGGACCTTACCTTTGTATTTATTTTACTCTCCTTTGTATAACAAGTATTTGCATACATTTCTTTCTGGCTATTAGTTTATAGAGATGTATGGAATGTTCAGGAAGCACCAACACCTCTGGTATGAGGGCTTGTCAAACCCTTTTTCAGGGCTTCTCATCCACCTTTGGTGTTCAATCTACTATCTAACGCTCACATGTGATTCCAAGAAACTAGCATGCACAGTGGCAACAACCCAGTAAAAATGTCTCAGCAGATGGGCTAGGCCAGGCTGAGGATAACTGACAGGTCTCAAACCCATCAAGGAATAAAGGGATGTCTCTAAGCATGTGGAGACTTAACAATGGATAAATGAGATCAATCTGTACCAACAGCCATGAAGGTATCTAGAGTAGGCACTATGGTGCATTTAGAGCTTGGTCAAAGACACCACGGTCATCCATTGCATCCCAGGCTATTGACAGTGGTCCTAACTTTTGTCCTGCCACTGTACTTGGATGACTCTGGAAGAGAAAATGAGGTTGGCGACCTTGTGTAAAGCTGCCTCACTTAAATCCAATTCATGTGCAAGTCAAGACATCACCCTCTGATGTCATTGATCCTCTTCAAAAACAACAAATATTAGTTTATACGCTTTTTGACAGTAATTTCTAGGTATCTTTGTATGACCTGTACCTAGAACCATGGCTTGAACAAAGTTGGTATTTAACAAATGTTGATGAGGAATGAGGAATGAATGAGGTCTTGCATTCAACTTGGGCAAGACTAAGGCTAGATAACTCAAAGACAGGGTCTGGAGGGAGTTTAGCCAGAGAAAGAAGAATAGACTAAAGAAGTTAGATCTGGCTCTCCCTACATTGTCATGGAAGATCAGAGTTCTTAGCTTTCAAGGTTTCTATAGTTTTTACTTTTTTATATGTCTTTAAACTCTTATGTATTTTCTCACCATTAGTAGCAATAAAATCCCTTAATAAAAATGTAATAGGTTGTGAGTTGATTATAGAGAGCAGGGCAAAAAAAAATGGTAGAAACATACATCGCCTTCTGCAAGCTAGGTAGTTATCATCCTAGGCTAGAGAACGCTTAGAAACAAAATAATTCCAATAAAGGAAGCTATTGAGTTCAGCTCGATGTTTTCTGGTGGAAGAAAAGATGGAACTCACGATGCAGCAGGTCTGCCATGGCACACCATCTTTTGGTAGATATTTATTTCAGTTTTGCTTACACATAGCACTATCTTTGGGAGTCCAGAGATTTTAGGAGTCCTAAGTCCCAACGCCATTAACTAACCTTTTACTTCAGCTTCCCCATCAACAAAATGAGAGTAACAATGCCTGCCTGATCTACCTCATGGAGTTGTTATAGAAACTCAACTATAACATGCCAGGGTTTCATGACCTGTGACACAAGAATTCCTGTAGAGAACAGCAAAAAGCTCAGAAGGTGTAGAGAAGGAAGCACTTCTCGTTTATCGTGCAAGTCATCATTGTCCCAAACATCTTCAGTATTTTCTGTGTCCCAGATTTGTTACTTCACAGCTCAGCCTGAGGCACAGAGTTCCAGAGGAACTCATATCACCCACATGAACATCTGGGACAGATGTCACCGGCATTCTCACTTCCCAACAATTACATTGCTCAACAACAAAGAGGTCTCACCGAACTCTTTGGCTTTCTGTTTTATGTGCATAGTTCTAGTACTGAGGTAACATAGTTCTGCCTAGATTCCAGTTCAAAGACCTTGGCCGTCCCTGATTTTATCTGCTGCTCAAGGGCAACCTTAGAGAGGGAGAGTTAGTACCTATTAGAGTCATTAGAAACAATTTCTGCCTTTTTTTCCTCACAGATCCACTTCCTTGATTATGGAAACATAATAGCTATGAGAAGGCTTTATACTCTGCATAAAAACACTGTAAAATGCAGGTTGTTGACATTATTTTGAATTGTCAAGCATTACTTTAGCCAGGAGAATAGAAGACTCAGAGGGAAACAAGGTTGGTTGCCATATGCAAATATCACATAAGAATTAGGCAATTTCTCTATAGCTCCAGAGGGCATAGGACTAATGCATGAAAATTATAGGAATATAGATTTTGACTCAACATAAAGGAAAACTTGAAAATAGCTAGAGCATCTCAAGAAGAGGACAGAATTCTCCATGCAGTAGCCAGTTCTCTGTCAGCAGAAGTGTTCAAGTCACATGTTAGGGATATTGCATAAAAGTTTCACTCTTATAATAAGGGCTGGACTACATCAGGGGTGGAGAACTGGAAGCCTTGAGGCCACAAATGGCCTTCTAGGTCATTGTGATCAGCCTTTTGACTGAGTCCAAGTTTTACAGAACAAATTCTTCTATTAAGGGGTTTTGTTCTATGAAGTTTAGATTCAGTCAAAGGCCTGAACTTGAAGACCTAGAGGGCCATATGTGGCCTCAAGGCCATAGGTTCCCCACCCCTGGACTACATGATAATTCAGGTCTTTTCTATTTCTAGGATTCCAGGATTCTTCTTTGAAAATACACTTCAAGCTGACTGACGCTTTTGGTCTTTCTTTGGCTTTTTTGCTCAAATAGACACCTTAGTTTCCAATACCAGCAAGATCTATATAAACAGTTCATTGGTTATAAACTCAGAAAACACTGACCATCTGGTTGCGTCAATGCAATATTTACAGTGCCCATGATCATGATCTTTAAAGACTGTGACTATGTGTCACATGACATTCCATCACAAAATATACCAGACTCTCCAGATAGAGGATAGAACTGAAACATTTATTTATACACCAGAAAACCAAATACCAAAACCAGTAAGCCGATTCCATCATAGTACCAAAGATATTCAGAAGCCATGATAACGCTGAGAGTCATAGCATCCTTCAGCCTTCCCACAAACCAATACAAGATCAATATCTACTCAGGAACCTATCTGACTCCTTGTCTGAGGTCCTCCTCTCCCCGCCACCCTCTGGCTAGCTCTGACTACCAGCTTCCTGTGGGCTCTGCTTCCCTTCAGCAAATTCCCTCCAACACAGTCTCCATGTGATTACATTCAGCCTATTAGGGGGCAGAATTTACTTTCAAAGCAGGGGAGGTCTTCAAACTCCCCCCTAGGTCCATTTAGGGGCAGGGAAGATCTTCAAATTCCCATTCTCATTACACCAGTGTCGCACCTATTTGGCAGTTTCTTTAGGCAATCCACTGCATTTAGGATAGTTCCATTCATTTGGAAGTTCTTTATTTTTTAAATTCATATTTATATAGTATTTACTATATGCCAGTCACTGTGCCAAGTACTTTGCAATTAGGATCATTGGATCCTCACAACAAACCTGGAAGGTAGGTGCTGTAATTATTCCCATATTATAGATGAGGAAATTGAGGCAAAGAAAGGTTAAGTGATTTTTGCAGGGACACACAGCTGGTAAGAGTTGGAGGCTGAATTAAAATATGGGTCAGAATAAGTCTAATCCCTGTCCAAAGGAAAGATATTGGACTAGATAACCTCTAAGTTCCCTCATAGTTCTAATTTGTGATTCTATGATATCCTTAATTACAATAAATGATTGGCACCTCTTATGGTGTTGTAGCAGCAAGTACTCTAGCATACCCAGGATGGCTGCTAGCACAGGTTCTTTGATCTGCTTTTCTAAAGGAAAGCAACTCAAAAAGGATTAACAATATTACTTTAATCAAACATATATCATTTACCTAGTTTGGGGGGAAAAGTCAGCACCCTAAACTTCAGAGAATACAAACAGAAGTCACAAGAGAAAATAACATAATTCAGCAGACAGGGCTTCCAGCTGTCTAACCATTATATCCATACCTAGTTAGTTACCAGAGAGAGAAGCACCAACATCTGGATTTTCAAAACTGGGGAGCTCAATGGCTGCCTAGAGTCTCATCTGACCAAATCACACAACTTCTAAAAGTGAGCCCCAAAACATAACCTCTCCTCAGAGGTATATATAGCCTTCCCCAGGGCCAGAGAACATCACAACCTTCATGACTCACTTGACTACAAAGTAACAAAAGTTGTGCCTTCCTGAAAAACAAACCTCCTACCATAGGCTCCAGTTGACCACATGCAGCCTAGTAGGGGGCAGAGTTTGTTTTCAAATCAGGAAAGTCCTCAAGTTCAATTTAGGCTTATTAAAGGGCAGGGAAGATTTTCAAATTTCTATTACTATTACAGGTATCTGAATTGTTATCACAGAAGTTTGAGTTCACACTTTCATAATGGCTAATGTACTTGAAAGCATCTGCTTCTAAAGTGTCTACTAACACAATCCAAAGAACTGAAAGTAAAAATAAAACACAGAATGGGGAGACAGACACAGAGAGAGACAGAGACAGAGAGACAGAGAGAGAGAGAGAGAGAGTCAGAAACAGAAAGAGGCAGATACAGACAGACAGGATGGGATGAGAGGAGGGGATTAAGAAAGGGTGAGAGATGGAGGGAGGAAGAAAAAGAGATGGAAAGAGAGAGGAGGGAGGGAAGGAAAGAGAAAGAATGTAAGGGGAAGAGAGAGGGAGGGAGGGAGAGAGAGAGGGTGCCAGCTGCAATCATACTATACTGAACAGAAAATCCCAGTGCTGATGGTTATAAATAATGCTTAATGAGGTTTAAAGTGCTGTAAATTAACACCCAAGAGGGGCTAAAAGCTTCCTTCTTCATAGGACTTCAGCTGAACACCCTAGATTTGAACAAGCTTGATCATGTCCCTATCCTTGGAATTTATCTCCACTCCCTAAGAACTAGAATGAAGAAGATGGATCTTCCTTCCAACTTCTCTGTGAGCTAAGTAGCTCTGTGGGGAGAGGTACCATAGTGATTCGGTGAACTGCACTGAAAGAGAAAAAGAGATAAATGATTCCATATAATTCCTTTGATAGATAGATAAATATTGACTAAGAGTATCTATTAAGCAAAGGTGTTCAGCTCTGTCTGGGAGATTTACCCCCTCCCCCGTCTCAGTCACTTTACCTGAGTGAATTGGGCTCTGTTGTTTCTCTCGGTAGGAGCTGCCAACCTAATGACACAGCGCAGTACTTTTCAGCAGGAGGCCCTGCCTCATGTGGCACACCTGACCTGAGACAATTCAGGTCTCATTTAAATTAAAACCAATATTTTCTAACTTGTTTTTTTTAAGTTAAACAGATTTGTAAAATATAAACAATAATAATAATTTGACTGTACCATTACACGTGTCAAGCCCAAGTTTAACATATCAGATAAAATAGACTTTCAGCTTCTCTTTCAGGCCTTTCAATGATGAAAACAGAAGCTTCTGAGTCCTGATTGTCCTGACTTAGTGACCCAAATGGTAGCGTGCTCTTTGTTTTTCAACTGTGCTGGTTTGTGTTTCAGACATTAAAGATGCCTTTGTGGCAAGAGGCTCAATGCTTTAAATGAAAATGAAAAAGAAAGACATGGAGTTTGGAGAATGAATTCCACAAGGATATTGGAGCCAGACTAACATCCCATGTTCTCCAATGGCTTCTCATATGACATCAGGAAGCACCAGACAAAGGTCATGTGGCAAAGTCCTTTGCAGGGAGATAATCACAAAATTGATCAAACATCATGTGTCTTTCACTGGATAAAGCAGTGCTGGGCAATGGGAAGAGTTCTGGATTTGGAATAGAGGACCTGGGCTTGGTTCTTCTGGTTCTTTCAATTTAATACCTATGTGACCTTAAGAAAATTACTTAACCTTTCTGGTCCTCATATTTCTCATCTGTAAAATGAGGCCTTGAACTAGATAATCTCTAAGACCCCTCAGGGCTCTAACTGTACAATGATCTTATTATGATCTTCTTAATTATAATGAATGATTGGCACCTTCTATAATGCCAATTAGGTGGGCAGCTAGATTCCTCTTCCTGAGTCCAAATCTGGCCTCAGACACTTACTAGCGGTGTGACCCTGGGCAAGGCACTTAACCTTGTTTGCCTCAGTTTCTGCATCTGTTGAGAGAGAGAGAGAGAGAGAGAGAGAGAGAGAGAGAGAGAGAGAGCACTTTGAGAAGGAAATGACAAACTACTCCAGTAATCTTTCCCAAGAAAACCCCAAATAGGATCATGAAAAGTTGTACAGAACTGAAAAATGACTGCATAAAATCATGTCTAAATTATTATCATTAGGGAAAATTTGAATTAAGTGCTTTTAAAATATAGCCAAGATAGTAGAGAATCATAGATTCAGGGTTGGAAAGGAACACCAAGGTCATCCCTGGTCTATTTGTATTTGAGCAGGAATCCTCTATTAAACATATACAAGTGATTATCTAGTTTCTACATGAACACTTCCACTGACTGGGAGTTCAGCAGCTCCCAAGGCAATCCACCGCACCTTAGACAGTTCTAATCATTTGGAAGTTTTTTTTAATAGTGCATTAAAATATGCCTACTTTCTGGGGTGGCTAGGTGGCGCAGTGAGTGGAGTACCAGCCCTAGAGTCAGGAGGACCTGAGTTCAAATTTGACTTCAGACACTTAACACATAAAACTAGCCATGTGACCTTGGGCAAGTTACTCAACCCCAATTGCCCTCCAAAAGCAAAAAAAAAAAAAAAAGCGCCTACTTTTTAACTTCCTCTCATTCATTATAGTTCTATCTGGGGTCAAGTAGAATAAGTTTAAAACCTGTTCCCTACAATAGCCCTTTTAATATTTGAGGACCCTTATCTCCCCATCTACCCTGAGTCACCTCTTACAAGTTCTTTCAACAATATATGTGTGTAAACATATAGACATATATTTGTTGTTGTTCAGTCATTTTCAGTCATGTCCAACTCTTCATGATCCCATTTGGGGTTTTCTTGGTAAAGATTGGTATGCCGTTTCCTTCTCAAAGCTCTCTCTCTCTCTGTCTCTGTCTCTCTCTCTCTGTGTCTCTGTCTCTCTGTCTCTCTCTCTCCCTCTCCCCTTCCCCCATGAGGAAACAGAGGCACACAGGGTTAAGTGACTTGCTCAGGGTCACACAGCTAGTGTCGGAGACCAGATTTGAACACAGGGAGATGAGTCTTTCTAGCACTCTATGCTACATAGCTGCCCTATATACATATATACATATCCACATACATATATACATACTATCTATAATGAGACTGGGTCTTCCTATCTCACCCAGACTGAAAGTACGGCAGCCATGTAGGGGCTTGTATCATTTCTGATTGGCATGGGAGCTTTGACCTGCTTGGTTTCCAACACGGGCTGGTGAGCCCTTCCTTAAGCAGTCTAGTAATGTCCTCTTCCCTGGTGTCTCACAATCAGCTTAGCCCACTGTAGCTCAGAACTCCAGCAATCTACCAGGCCAGGGTTCCTGGGTTGCAGGGATAGGCATGTGCTACCAAGCTGGCTTCAACTGATCTTTGCATGGCTTATTTTAGTTATCTAATTGAGTCATTATCCTAGGATGCCCTTTTTTATCCCTTCCCTATCATGTGCCTCCCAAAATGTGTTCAGAATTTAATACCATATCCCAGGTATGGTTTGATTAGGACAGAGTACAGCAGGGCCATCACTTGCCTTTTCAGAAAACTATATATAACCCTCCTGATGTCATTGGTTCTCTTTAAGAATGAAGGATGAACAAGAGCAACACCTATATTTCTACTAATGCAGTTGAAGTTTGATTGGCTTCTGAGGATCCTCTTTCATAAGGTTAATTGATATTGAGTTTTCAGTCAATTAAAATTCCCATTTGGGTATAAGTACATATATCCAAAATGTTAGGTAGTATGTTCAGTTTTACAAAATGCTATAGATATATGACATCCTTTGAGTCTTACGACCCTGGGAGCAGGTGTGTTCAGAGAGCTGATTATTAAAGTATGACTATTTACACCTCAGACATTGACAAATGCCACAGATCAGGGCTTAATGTATTGTTCTGTTGTTCATCTAGACTTAAGAACATGGGGATGAAAATATTAATAATGCCAATGAAACTTAAAAGCATTTGTATCTCTCCTCCACTCCCAACACCCAGCCAATTGTTCAACATTTATTAGCACACTGCTGCCTGTATCATAACTATACTCTCAGTATATTTAACCACTTTGTAGATAAGAAAGTTGACATTTGGGAGGTAAAGGGATTTGACATTGTCACATGGCTCAGAAGTGTCAGAGGAGGAATTCAAACCCAGATCTCTCCTTACTCTGTTCACTAGAAAACACCATGTGATATTAGATAGTCCAATATTAGATCTTTAGAACTGCTGTCTTGATCTGTGGTTCCTGGAAGGATATGGAAGAGGTTTAAATTGGACCTCACATGGTACTTTTTTTAGCCTCCCTAGTGGCTATGTCCTATAATATCGTGCATTGTAGCTATCTGTGTTTATGTATTCTTCACTTTTAGATTTTAAGTTTTTTGAGGTCAAGTATCCTAGCTCATTTAAACTGTATTTCTAGTGCCTGGAAGAATGTTCTTCATACAGTAGGAACTTACTAAATGCTTGTCAATTGAGCTAAATCAAATCATTTCAGTTTTAAACTTGGAGGCTAAAGACACAAGAGGGTACAAAAGGAAGGTGTTATATGTTGATTAGCTATGCCCATTGTGCCAATTGGTCTGGACTATACCTGAAATTTTACAGGAGTTTAAAAAAAAATGACCACACACACACACTCAGCAGGCTAGCGCCCCTTCAACTGTTCTTGTCTGTCCACCTACAGGAATATGAGACAGTAGCCTTAAGCTTTAATATCATATTGGGGGAAGGACAATAGAAAAGGATTCTGTCTGTCTCCTTGGGACAGAGTGGGGCATCAGGAAACACCCACCTGCTTTCCATAAATCATTAGATGTCCTGGTAAGTGAGTATCAGCAAGGCTGGGTTATACGATACAGTCATTATGTGCATTGTATACTCATTAATGTGGGGGCTTTAGGATCAGCAGATGGACTATACACCACTGTGTCCATTTACAACTCTTCCTAAATGACTCATAATAAATCACAGTATTTATTATTCACATAGGCTGGCTGAAAGAACACTGAACAGGGAATTAGGGGGACCTGACTCCAAGAAGGAAGGTGGTAGGAAGGAGGTGATGATTTGATGAGATAATGTCTCGAAAGTACTTTGATTCTGTCTTCTCCCTCCTGCCAAAGATGCCCCACTAAATACCTCAGAGGGATTATGTGAGAATTTGGGATAATGTCTCTAAGTAGTGCCATGTCATGAGATAAAGTAGAACTATTAGAAAAAAATACTTAGAATTTTAGAACTTAAAAGGAACATATTGTCCAGCTCTCATTTTACAAAGGAATAAAGAGGAACTCAGTGTCTAAGACATCTGTCCAAGGTCACAAAGATACATAGTAAGAGTTGGGTCTAGAACCCAGGTCCTTTGGCTTACAAGCCAATGTTCTGGCTCTCTCTCCCTCTCTCTCTCTCTCTCTCTCTCTCCCTCTCTCTCTCTCTCCCTCCCCTCTCCTTTATTTTCTCCTGATCTCCCTCTTTCCTATTATCTCTCTCTGCCCCCTTTATCTCTTTGTTATACTGTCTGTGTGTGTGTCTCTTTCCCCTCCCCCCTTTATTTCCTTCCTTTCAAAAGTTTTATTAAGACCTCTTGTTTTTACATCACAGTCATTTCTGGATGTCTATTGATCACCCCTACCCCACCCCCACACAAACACCACTCCTCTCACAGTCATCTCTATGAAAAAAGCCAAACAGCTAAGCAAAATCAACACTTTTGACTTCATCTACAAGAGTATGCTATATTCCATGCTCATAGTCCCTTACCTCTCCAACAAAAGACAGGAGGTACATTTCCTCTTATCTTCTCTGAGGTCATGATGATGCCCTTCTCATTGCAGCATGTGACCTCTTTCCCCTAAAATATTCTACCTTATCAGTAATATTATAAGTGGAATATTTTAAGAGAACACAAAAAGTGATGGTTCATCATTGCATTTCCTAAAGAGGGGCATATCAGCTATTGTTGGGTATTCTACCATGTTTCCCTGATAATAAGACACTGTCTTATTAATTTTTTGGACAGAAAAACACCAGAGGGCTTATTTTCAGGGGAGGGCTTATTTTAATGAACATTGACAGCAATGACATGTGACTCCTCTACAATTGCTTTCTTATACTCAACAGTATAGCTCTTCCTTTTTGTACTCATGTATGGGGGTCAAAACAGACAGAATAATAAAATTATGACCTTCTTTTCACTCCATCATGCCCCCTGAGTTCTTCTTTTTTCCTCCATCATGCCCTTTTTATCCTCCATCATGCCCCCTCACTCCCACTTATATACCGGGTTTTTATATTGTCCTGCCTCAGCTCTCCTCCGCGGCACTGCTCTCAATGGCGCCAGCAAGCAAATCACTGGGGAAGAACAGGATGACGCGCTCACTGCTGCAGCTCTGATTGGATGCAGCTCGGAGCGCAGTGTGCGTTTCACGGGGGGGGGGGGGGAGGACGGTGCATACAGAGGGTACCGTAATGTAGCGTGTAGCACAGGGGATCACCTTCACTACAGTAGCAATCTCAATAGGGCTTATTTTCGGGGAAGGGCTTATTTTAGAGTAATCTTACACAGTAAGGGGAGGGCTTATTTTCGGGATAGGCCTTATTATCGGGGAAACATGGTAAGTGTGCCTCAGTGAGATCAGAAACACACAGCAAAGGATTTGGCTATCCATGGGATCTCAGAGCTAGAAAAAAAATCTTAGAGATTATTTAGCCCATTTCCTTTGTATTACAGATGTAAAATCTGGTTACTCTAGGGCTTACAGGTCTCTGGGGTAGGTTTACAAATGCGGTGCACTTTCATAGTCATTCTGCAACCCCTTGCCAAAGGCAATGTTACACAAAGAAGGAAACTAAAACCAAGAGAAGCTAATTAAGGCTTGCCCATGGGTGTGTAACCAGCATTTATTAAGCACTTACTGTATGCCCAAAATCGTGCTAAGCATTGGACATAGAAAGAAAAAAGTCACAGTGCCTTCCCTCAAGGAACTCACAGTCTAATAGTGGAGACAGTAACAAGATGTATGGCTGAGACTGGATTAAAATCCATCCTCCACACAACTGTCAGTGATTTTCCCAAGGTCCAGGTCACTCAGTAAATGACAGGTGCTACCTATTATCTCTAAGATCAAACATGAAACCCTCTGCTTTACAAAGTTTTTACTATCTGATCATGCCATGGTCAGTAGGATGCAGTTAAATGGACCTTCTTATTGCTGTCTATGTGGGCCATTTTCTCTGCCTTCTCTGTGTCTTCTTAGCACAGGCTTAGCAACTACTTACTTGCTCCTCACCTCTTTTTCCCAAGCTTCCTCAAGCACCACTTACATGAAGTCTTCCTGAACCTAGGAACATAACAAAAAGCAGTTCAAACAAAACATTCTCCCCCAAACTGGGAGTTCCCTTTCTTTTTTGGAGGGCAATTGGGGTTAAGTGACTTGCCCAAGGTCACACAGCTAGTGTTAAGTGTCTGAAGCTGCATTTGAACTCAGGTTCTCCTGACTCCAGGGCTGGTGCTCTGTTCACTGAGACACCTAGCCTTTCTTACAAAGAATGAGGCCATGGGAGGAAAAATGGGCATAATAGTAACCAGGCACACATGAAGGAAACTTCTGTGACCCATGCAGCTCACAGCTTTTGAACTGCCCAGCCTCTCTTTTTTTTTTCTCTCCTGGATGGCTGGGACTATCCTTGCAGAATACAAAGTGCATGGCTGGGCATCTATACTCCACACCACCTCCAGCATCAGGCTTGGCCCCAATGCTCAGCCAGTCATCCCCTTTCAGAAGGAACAAAGCCCTTTAACCTAAGATCTGCAGAAACCTCTGTGGTTCTGCTCCCTCGGGGCCTTATCTCCAGGATTTGTCATTGCCCTGGCAGGAAGTGAGAAAACAGAGGTATACTCAGGCAATACGAATTTATAAAGAGCCTGCTTTGTTCTGGGGACTGTGCTAAGTGCTTGGAGATACAAAAGCAGATAAAAGACAGTCCATGACCTCAAGGATTTCACAGTCTGATAGAGGGGAGACAACACACAAACAACAATGTTGTTGAAGGGATATTAAGACAGTAGCATTGAGGAGGGATGGAGGATGTTTGAGGAAGAGCAAGGAGGCCGATGTCAGGGAATCAGAGAGTATGCAGTGGGAGAATGAGGTAGAAGACTGGAAAGGTAGGAGAGGAACAAGTTATTTGATCCCAGTGGTAGCAGCCACTGGAGTAATAAACCAATAGATATGGGGATGACCTGATCTGACTTGAGCTCTAGGAAGATCAACTGAACAACAGAGGAGGACGGGCCGAGCGGCCTGAGGTGGGGCCATTGTCAGAGGAGAGATCTCTCTTATGTGAGAGATGCTATGAAGGTAAAATCTGTAGGATTTGGCCATGGAATGGATGTGGGGAGGTGTGGGGTTCAAGGATGACATCTAGTTGTGAACCTGGTTGATTGGGAGGATGGTAATGGACTTGAGACCACTCTTCTAGGTCCTGGGTTGGGCCCCTCAGGGAAAGAACTCCCTTCCCTAAAGGAGACTAGGCAGTCCCAAATCTACATTTCTGCAAGGTCACAATCAAGCAATAATCTCCTAAAACTACTAGGATTCAGAATTTCTGAGTTTTTTTTAAATTTTTTTTTATTTAAAAAAAATTCTTATGTGTTCCTATGGATCCATGCAAATGAATGACTAAGAAAAAGATACTGTTTCCCCAGGGTGTACAAGTTCATTGTTCTTCCATTTCCTTTTCAGGTGAACTAGTGCCAAGCCTCTGACGATATCCGTTAGGGAATGGAATGATTCAATCACCAATCTAAAGTCTTTTTTATATTTCCTTGCCCATGATGACCTGCAAATTTGCTAAATTCTAAAAGGCAGCACACTTTTACACATATATCCCTACATGTATACATAATTGTAAATATTTGTAAAGTACTTAGCACAGTTTCTGGCATACAGTAGGTGCTTAATAAATGCCTGTTCCTTTTCTCCCCAGATTTTAAACTTCCCTAGGATAAACTGTGTTCTACCTGTGTCTGTATCCTCAGAACCTAGCACCATACTTGACCCACAGTGCTGTTCAGTTGTGTCTGACTCTGTGACCCTGTGGACCACAGCATGCCATTCCAAAATCATATCTTTTAGCATTTTAATACAGTCCAGGATTTTCTTGGCAAAGCTACCGGAGTGCTTTTCCATTTCCTTCTCCAGTGGATGATCTTTTGTCAGAGCTCTCCACTAGGACCTGTCCACCTTGTGTAACCATGCTCCCAAATAGCTCATAGTTTCACTGAGCTACTAACCCTCTGCCAGGACCAAGCAGTGATCCAGGAGGGGCCACAGTAGGTACTTAAAAATGCTAACTGATCAGTTTCCTTTTGAGCCCAAATTCAGTGCATCTTCTACTACACCACACTGACTCTTTCTATTTCCACATAGGAAAGAATAACAGGGTGCGCTGGTGCTGTGTTGCTTTTATCCTTTGGAAATCTGGCAGATCTGAAATGCAATAGAATTCCATTAGCATTATAATTTTTCCTGGCATGCTGGGAGTGGGGGGTGGGGAGGAGGTGGAGAGGCATAAAGTTGAACATGAGTTATGAGATCTGTTTCTAAACAAAGACACTCACAGCATAGTTACATCAGTACTGCTGTTCATCAACTGGAACTATTCTCAGGTAGAAGGAACTGAGCAAAACCTTTACTCAAACTGTCTAAAATGGATGGTATAAAAAGGATTTTTTTCTCTTCCCAAGTAACAAATCTCTCATAATCACTGAGAGAATGAGGTATAATAATTTAATAATAACTTTTAGTGCCACTCCAGAGACATTTCTGTTGCCTTTATTTTACTTTTAAATTGGGCAAAGCATTTTAAGTTTCCAAATTCCCCATTCTGCAACAAAGCAGAGAAGAGGAGGGGGGCCAGAGAATGAGATTCCATCTTCATTTTCAGGCAAAGACTCTTCCTCCATCTGTGCAGCTCCTGAGTTAGTTAAGAATAAGGATATGCACTGGCATGGTGGCTGTTCACAAAGTATTGGAGAGGGTACTCACTCTTACCCAGGCAGGACTGGAAGCAATCTGGCAAGCAAGACCCAGTTCCTCAGATTTTCAGTCCTGCCCCTGAGGAAGAGACACACACAATCCTTTCATTACCCCTCCCCCTCTCTCTCCAGGCACCCTGCTCTCTCAAGCATAGCAAGAGAAGACCATCTCTTCTGACAAACACCAAAGACAGGTCCTGGCGGTAAGACAAACACACCAACTCACAGAGAGGACCAAAGGAGAAAAAGGGCTCATAGATTTAGAGTTGGAGGAAACTTTAGAAAGTCCAACACCCTCATTTCATAGACAAGGAAACTGAGGCCCAGAGAGGTAACAGGCAGAAGAGCCAGAGGCAATTTCCTAGGGCTCACTCTTGTGTATGTTTCTTACACTTAGGCTTACACAGAGTCTTCATTCTCCGGCAGCATTCCCAGCAAAATGGGAAGGGGAGATGAAGCAATGAGGGATAGGGCAGGTATTCAGATCACTGATATCATACAAGCTTGGGAGAAGCCCCCGACCTTCATTAATATATCCCTGGGCTAAGTGCTTTCTGTAGGAATAACAATATGTTAATAATAATAACACTAACTGATGAGGGCATGGTCTTACATGTGGCCTACAGGCAGCACATTAGGAGGTTTTCTGACTTCAAATCCAATGTTCTTTTCCGTACACTCAGTTGCCTTTCCTGCATTATTAAACTATAAACATCTTGAGAGCAGGGATTTTTCCCCCCATTTCTTGCCTAGGACAATACCTCATACACTATTCTATTAGAACAATTATTCTTTGAGTTGGATTGAGGTAAAGTATTTACATATTGAACTATAAGGAACATAGCTTTAGTAACTAGTTTGTTAATTCCTCAATAGGGAAAAAAATGATGGATGAAGATGTAGAACAGGCAAGTAAAAAAGTAGAAGAAAGAAAATTCCAATTTTGTCATTCCAATTCTGAACACAACAAAATAGTAAAGCACCAACGTGGATATGTTCAGCAAGGAAAGGACTTAGTGACATCAGAAGTGATAAGCTTGCTCAGAGCCTGGTGACTCTCTGACCAAAGGCTAGGTCCCAGGCGGTAATAAAGAGGCATTCTCAAAACACATAAAAGCATATGAGTGACTGTGTGAACTCAGATTAGAAGCATAGGTCCAATTTCTTTTCAAGTAACATTTTTTTAAATAAAAAGTTCAGTTGATTGATTTTTGCATGTGTGGTTTACTGTAATAATTACATTGGACTTGTTTCAAGGAATTGAAGAGTAACTCGCAATCTGCTCCAGAATAGAAATGCACATTAATGGGAATAATGGTGAAAGATAATCAGAAAGAAGTCTTATTCAAGTTATTTCCATGATATTCATGTTAATGACTCATCAGCCTATCAGGAAAGTGCATTTGGGATTTTCTTGGCAAAGATACTGGTTCACCCTTTCCTTCTCCAGCTCATTTCATAGATGAGGAAACTGAGGCAAATAACATTAAATGACTTGCCCAAGGTCACAAAACTTATAGGTGTCTGTGGTCAGATTTAAACTCAGGAAGTAGAATCTTCTTGACTCGCGGCCCAACACTATCCTCTGCACCACCTAACTGCCCCCTGCCATAGAACTAGAGTCACACTTTCAGAGATGGAAGGGATCCTAGAAGTCAGTGATCCCCAGTCTGGACAACCCATGGCATTTTTTCCCAATGCTCCAAAATTTTGCTACTAAGCATCCTAATCATGTCAAAGTTTTAAATTAAAAAATAAAAAGAATCTTGATGTATAAGGTAAGTTGCATCCTAACACAATGTGGTTAATGTGAAACAGAATCTAACTCTTCGTTAATTTCTTGGATGAAAGGTTGTGGCTACCTCACACCTTGATGGGAGATTTTGTTTATTGTGCCTACACACTTGTGATGGTCCTCCCTTATGTTTTCAATGGATCACCAACTAGCAGACAGTAGGAGATATTTATTTCTTAGTGTTATCATGGAGTTATTTTAATTATGGTAGCCTAATATTTATGGATTTACTTCACATATTCCTTTGAATAATGTAAATTACTAACTGAAGGATTTCATGTTTGTAAATTGAAAAAAAAATTACTTATCAAAGTTTTCTTATTACTTACTTTTTAAAGGTAGTCAGCAAGAAACCACTTTGACAACAAATAAAACCAAAGCAAAGCAAACAGGCCCCTTTCTACATCTTTGAGCTCTATCTTCAATCCCAAGGACAGAAAAATGCAGTATTAAGTGAGAAAGAACAGTCACACTGATTTTTAAAATTTCTATGATGAGTTATTGCTATAATACTTATGTACTGCTATTTGAATGCTATTTCATAATGTATACATCTGTATTTCATGGATGGGGATTTTTTTCTCCAGTTATATAAATTACAAGTCATCCAGAGCTGCCCATTCTATGGAATACTGACTCATTCATATACTTCCCTAAGTTTGTCATAGACACGATGGGGCCCTTCTTGCTTTCTGCTTATAACATGAGGAGAGCAGTGGAGCACATGGTCTGGCTGCTTTCTCCACACAGCTACATCCATCCTCCACTCTTTGATGGCTTACTTGACTCCACTTCTTCTTTGTAGTTCCTTATTAGGAGCTAGCTGCCTATTTACACCTGTCATGCACCTCTCTGTGTGATACTCATCTTATTTCTTTGGAGATGCTAGTGTTCTGTTACTTGCAGCCATGCGACAATACCAGGATGAAAAAGAAATGAAAATTTTAAAGAAAATATTACTGTCTATTAAATATTTTAATGAATACATGTCCATGTACAACCTCTACCAAAGTCTACCTTCGAAGCCTCATTGTAGTAGGGTAGAGGGGCCTTTGAGTTCTCAAAGATAAATTGCAATGTGAGCTTTGATTGACTCCAGTTGGCTACAAAGTCTTAGAATGCTTAGTATACAATATTCTCTGTGTTTGAGATACAAGAACCAATTATACTCAGAAAATATAGAGACTCATCAACAAAAGGCTGACCATTAGGTGATAAAATCTTGAAAGGCCACAGTGCGAAGCAGTTATAATCTGTGTGGTTGGGGAGTGTAGCTGTACAAAGTGAAATCACACTTCTTTAAATTGAGTATGGTGCAAGTATGTACTTACCTCATATAAATCATTACTATTTTATCTATCTGTTATATATTTAGGTAGATATTTATACACATATCTGTATATGAGAAGCAATATGACCTCAAAACAAGGAAGACGTGTTCGAGTCCTGATTTTTTCATCTACTGACCATATGACCCCACCATAAGTTGTTTTAACCCATTACTGTATATAATAATGTATACATTTACATATACAATATAAAAATAAAATAAATATGTACATAACCCTATACTGTAAGTTATATATACAATATACATATAATACAATAATATATACAATATAAAAATAAAATAAATATGTACATAACCCTATACTGTAAGTTAGAGAATGGCTGCTGATCAGCATTCATAAAAGAAGTTTCTTCACCAGAAAGTTCCTTATACTGATGGAAGAATAGGTCTAGATACAAAATTTCTTTTTCATTATCTGTATACATACATACATACATACCCAAGAACATTTGAGGATGAAATTAGAAAGATAACAAACATAAACCTACACACACAAATAGTAAAACTCTTTCAAGACTTCATTAGCAAAGTAATTTCTTCATCCATTACAGCAAAGCCACTACATTTGAACTTCTCTGCTAAATGTCCTCTATGAAAGTAGCAGCCATCTTTGTTCTCTGGAGAATAGTATCCCATTTAGAGTGCCAATTACTTACTTAATATTTGTGCAGGGTCTAAAAAGTATGTGATTCTTAGCACTCCCTATAAAATGTGAAACAGATCTATTTACTACAGAAAAAAAATTTAGCTACCAACATATATACCTACTTCCCCATGTCTACAAAACCTTTATAAGAATAAGCTAAATATATATTTAGGGCATCTTTGTTAAGGGTATGAGCAATACTTTCATATAGTTTCATATATATGAAATGTATGTATGAAAATATTTTCATATATTCAATAGCATATCACTTCTTTACAGTCACACAGTTTAGAATGCAAGATTCTGGGGTGGCCAGGTAGCACAGCAAGTAAGAGCACCGGCTCCAGTGTTGAGATGACCTGGAGATCGAATCCCGGGCTCAGACACTTAGCACCCACCCAGAAACATCTAGCCGTGTAACCTTGAGCAAGTTACTTAACCCCAATTGCTTAGGGGCAGCCAGGTGGCTCAGCGAGTAAGAGCACCGGCTCCAGGGTCGGGATGACATGGATCAAATCCGGGCTCAGATACTCAGCACCACACCCAGAAATATCTGGCCTTGTAACCTTGAGCAAGTTACTTAACCCTGATTGCTTTAATAAAAAAAGAATGCAAGATTCTGCCATGCTTATCATCTGTATGCTATAAAAGAAAAGAAAAAGAAAAAAGCATTCGATACAATAGAGAAAAATAACACCTTAAAGGCCCACCTTTTGGGGAAGAATTAAGATTGCTTGAAAGTGCAACAAGTGGGGGCGGAGCCAAGATGGCGGAGTAGAAGCACGACCCTCCCGCAGCTCCGGCTTCCACCCTCCCCAATCCATGTAAAAAGGGGACTCTAAACAAACTTTGGAGCTGCAGAACCCACAAAATAACACAGAGAAGCTAACCTCCCGCTGAGAACAGCCTGGTAGGCCGGCAGGAATTGGCCAGCGCAGCGCTCTGGGAGCCGAGCCCAGCCCCACTCCGAGGCTTTAGCCCCAGGGCGGGCCTGACCAGCCGCCAGCCAGAGGGACTCCAGATCAGCAGCAGCTGTGGCCGTTTCCAGATTTATCAACACATAGATGCGAAGGACAAAGTGAGAGGCCAGTGCATTCTGGACTTTGGGACCCAGTAAGTGGGAGTACATGGCTTTTACCCCCGGGGCGAGAAACTGCTGAGACACTGGCACAACCTGCCAGTGCCATGTGGCGGCTTCAGCTCCTGGCCTGCAGAGTGTAGGGGGACCAAGCACCAGTCTGAGGGGTCATCGCTCTTGCTTTAACCTGCTTGGATCTGGATTGCAGTCTAGGGTGGAGGTCCTGGGGTGTGTGTCCAGCTTGCCAGAGCATGTGGAGACCTCAGAGAGGGCACCCATCTAATACCTCCGGCAGCTGAGAAAACCCCAGCGTTTGGGACGAAAACTCCCCTGTCTGGTGGCAGAGTCCTACTGTGGCAAAAAGCCCAAAAGTCAAATCATTGAGTGGCAAAATGAGCAGGCAAAGGAAACAAAGCAGACAGAAGATTCCAACATTACACTCCTATTTTGGGGATAAGAAGGAGCAAGGCATGGAACAGGAGGAAATCAGTGAATCAGAACTCCTGCACCAAAAGCTTCAAAGGAAAATACAAGCTGGTTACAGGCCATAGAGGACCTTAAGAAGCAAATAAGAGAAGTGGAGGAAAAATTGGGAAGAGAAATGAGAACAATGCAAGAAAATTATGAAATGAGAGTCAACAGCCTGACTGAAGAAAATAATACCTTAAAAAACAGACTGACTCAAATGGCAAAGGAGGCTCAGAAAGGCAATGAGGAGAAGAATGCCTTAAAAAGTCGAATTTGCCAGATGGAAAAAGAATCTCAAAAGCTCACTGAGGAGAATCATTGCTTCAGAATTAGATTGGAGCAAATGGAAGCTAATGACTTTATGAGAAATTAAGATGCTGTTAAACAGATCTAAACAAATGAAAGAATAGAAGGCAATGTGAAATATCTCATGGGAAAAACCACTGACCTGGAAAATAGATCCAGGAGAGATAATTTAAAAATTATTGGACTGCCTGAGAGCCATGACCAAAGTAAGAGCCTGGAAAGCATCCTCCAGGAAGTTCTCAAAGAAAACTGCCCTGATGTTTTAGAATGAGAGGGCAAAATAGAGGTTGAAAGAATTCACCGATCACCTCCTGAAAAAGATCCCAAAAAGAAAACTCCTAGGAATATTATAGCCAGGTTCCAGAATTCCCAGATTAAGGAGAGAATATTACAAGCAGCCAGGAAGAAACAATTTGAATATTGTGGAAACACAATCAGGACAACCCAGGATCTGGCAGCCTCTACCCTGAGGGATCGAAGGGCCTGGAATGTGATATTCCGGAGGTCAAGGGAGCTGGGATTAAAACCAAGAGTCACCTACCCAGCAAAACTGAGTATCCTGTTTCAGGGGAAAATATGGTCATTCAGTGGAATACAGGACTTTCAAGCATTCTTGCTGAAAAAACCAGAGCTGAATAGAAAATTTGACATTCAGATACAAGAAGCAAGAGAAGTATGAGGAGGTAAACAGGGAAAAGAAATCATAAGGAACTTACCAAAGTTGAACTATTTTTTTTTTTAAGCAATTGGGGTTGAGTGGCTTGCTCGGGGTTGCACGGCCAGTTGTTGTTTCTGGGTGTGGTGCTGGGTGTCTGGGCCCGGATTTGATCCGGGTCGTCCCGGCACTGAGGCCGGTGCTCTTGCTTGCTGAGCCACTTGGCCAAAGTTGAACTATTAACATTCCTACATGGAAAAACAATAATTGTAACTTATGAAACTTTTCTCAGTAGTTGAAGGGATTAGAAATATATATATATTATATATATGTCTTTATATGAGGGTATGCAGGCATATGAATACATATGTGAATGTATGTATATATGTTTACAGGTATACATAGATAGAGGGCACGGGACCAATTTAACAGGAAGGGATGACACCTAAAAGGTGAAATTAAGAGGTGAGAGGGATATAATGAGAGGAGATGGGGAGAGACAGAGTGGGGCAACTATCTCATACAGAAGAGGCAAGGGAAAATGGTTACAATGGAGGGGAAGAATAGGAAGGCAAAAGGGAATGGGTCAACCTTATTCCTATTGAATCTGGCTTGAGGAGGGAGGGAAATACACACTAAATAGGGGATCTCACCATCCAGGAGAATAGAGGGGGAGAGGATGTGAGGGGAGATGATGGAAGGGAGGGCAGGCTGGGGGGGAGGGAAGTTAGAAGCACCCACTTTTGAAAAGGGACAGGATCAAAGTAGAGAATAGAACAAGTGGGATGTGGGATAGGAGGGAGGGAAATATAGTCAGTCTTTTACAATATATCTGCTATGTTATTGTTTTGCATTAGCCACACATGTACAACCTATACTGAACTGCTTATCTTCCCAGTAAGGGTAGGTGATAAGGGAGGAAGGGAATGAATCTGGAATTCAAAGTTTTAAAATCAAATGTTTAAATATATATATACTATTATCAATATTGTTTTACATGTAATTGGGAAATATAGAGATCCACCATGCCCTACTGGAAAAGTTGAAATGGGTATGGGAGAAAATATGGGAGAGAGCAGATCAGAGGTGGGGATATCCTGTGGGACTGCTGTTTTGGGGGGATGGGTAGGGGAAAAACGGGGAGAAAATTTGTAACTCAAAATCTGGCGGAAACGAACGATGTAAATCAGAAGTTAATAAAGCATTAAAAAAAAAAAGAAAGTGCAACAAGTAAGGTGGCTTTGTTCAACAACACTGAATATTAATGTCAAGGAAGGAAGAAAACAGGGAAGTGTATGCTTTCCAAAGAGGTTTGCCACTGCTATGAAAGATTTCCAAATTGAAGAGATATTCCTAATAGATGGTAAGGTCTTCCAGATATTTCTTTCTGTGGATGAGATCATATCAAACCCCAAAACATTGTTGAGCCTTTACATGAAGAACTATGACCAATCAAAAAGTGTCCTGAATAATTATCCACACAGAAAAACTCAAGTCAATGAAGATCATGATATACAGTTCAGTAGAAAATCTATAAACACCAGGTGTAGAGGTATATACCTGTAATCCCAGGTATTAGGAATACTAAGACTGGCTCAGGAGTTCTGAGCTATAATGGGGCTAAAGCTGATCAGCCATCCACACTAAGTTCAGCATTTACACAATGAACCCCTGGGAACCTGAATATACCAGATTGCCTAAGGATGGGTAGACTAGCCCAGGTCCAAAGTGAAGAAAATTAAAGCTCTTATGCCAATTATTAGTAGGATTAGGTCCTTAAGCAGCACCTGCATTTCCTGCCTAGGTGAAATGGTAAAGAAAAGTCTAAGAAGAGAAGAGAAGAAAAAGAAGGGAAAGAAAAGAAAGAAAAACTCTATATGTTGTCTGTCATTATACATATTTGACTAGGTACTGTGGACAGAAAATGAAATTGGTCCAGATTTTCACAGAAGGACAACAGATTATATAGCCTTTGAGAAATTGCGCATTACTTTTAATGACTCTGAAACAAAGGCCTATCTACTCAATATTCTTACATTGAGACTTTAGAGGGAAATAGCTATGAATGATCTATTAATACTTTTTTTTTCTCATTTCCTCCAAGAATTTCCATTCTGATGCCTATTGTGGTCTGGAGGTGATCCTGGGATCCTGAAGGATATGTCAGTGTAGTAAAAATGCAGATAGGTTTTTACCATTTTGGAAGACTTTGAGTATGGTTCTGGCAATAGACTGAGTCAGCTTTCTGAGGACGGGATTAGTTAAATACTTGTCACAGGTAGACTGGCCAGTGGCTGGTTAATTTTTTTGTCTCTGGTAGTCCATGAAGTAAAATTACAAAATGACCTTCAGGAAGGGGTACTAGGGTTTTAAAGATCACGCTATTTTAGACTGTTTATAAATTTTAACTTAGCTACTGCCACTCTAAATGCGAGGTCTTTGTCCAAAGACCAACAAGTAGACATACTTCTGGGGACAATGAATGGTACTGATTTTGACATTCTGGCTAGTACCAAGATCAGAAGGTAGAAGAAGTAGAAGGACAAGTCACAACTTCGCCTTGGACTTACAAATAAAGGAATTGGCAGAATTGGTTTTTATCGTGTATCTGAAGGGAACAAGAAACATCATTTCATGCACTATTTGGTATTATAATGCCTCGCTCATGGTAAGTAATTTTAAAAAGACCATGATGAAAAGAACTGCAATCTGTGCACCACCATCTATGGCAGATGATGAGGTAGAGACATTGTTACAAAGAGCTTCATAAGATCCTCCAAAGTGTCATAGCGTGTTCTTAAATGCTCAGTGAATTCAAGATGAGGATTAGAGTAGGAAATGTTCTAAGGATGGTGGGAAAGTTTGGAAACTATGGACCAAGAATAAGAATGAGAAAAGCCAGAGATTTATAGACCACACAGAAGACTTGTGCCTATACATCAAAATATTTTCTTTAAGAAAAGAATTAGGATGTAATAGACCTGGTGACTACTGAATAGCATCACAAAAAAAGTGAAATCGATATTAATGGATAGGAAACAAAGATAATAATAGCTAGCTTTTTATATAGCACCTACTTTATGGCAGGCACTGTGCTAATAAGCACTTTATTTGATCCCCACAACAACTCTGGAAAGAAGGTACTATTATTATCCTCATAGAGGCAAACAGAGCTTAAGTGACTTGCCCAAGTTCACATAGCTAGCAAATGTCTGGGGTAAGAGTTGACCTCAGATCTTTCTGATTCCAGGACCAGTGCTCTATCCACTGGGCTGCCTACCTGCCTAGGAAATGATTCATTACTGACATGGAAGTCATTCCTAAATCAACTGTCTCTGTATAATCAGACCACTTACTTGTTAGAGCTAAAACCAAAATAAATACACTACTCTAAAAATAAAAATGAAAACATGCAATTGAAACTAGTTGACCTACTTTTAAAAATTGCTAATAATGAAAAATGGGATGTGGTTGAAAGAAAAAGGCCATTAATACTGATTACAATAATATCACACAGATGTCACAGTAACTAGAGTTCTGATCTTTGAGTTATGAAGATGTGAGTTCCAGTTCTGCCTCAGATACCTACTAGCTCTATGACCTTGTGTTCTCTGTCTCAGTTTCCTCAACTGTAAAATGGGAATAATAGTAACACCTAACTCTCAAGGTTGCTGAGAGGATAAAATAAGATAAGAGATGGAGGAAGGAAAAGAAGAGAGCATTTATTATGTGCTTACTATGTAGCAAACACTGTGCTAAGATCTGGGGATACAAATTTTTTTTTATTTCTTTAAATTTATTTTTATTTTATTTTTTGCTTTTTTGGAGGGCAATTGGGGTTGACTTGCCCAAAGTCACATGGCTAGTAAGTTTGTCAAATGTCTGAGGTCAGATTTGAACTCGGGTGCTCCTGACTCCAGGACCAGTGCTCCTCTATTCAATAAGCCACCTAGCTACCCTTACAAAAAATTTTAAAATTTTTATTTTTGTTTTTTTTTTGCTTTTTTTTTTTGAACGGGGAAGGGCAGGGCAATTGAGGTTATGTGACTTGTCCACGGTCACACGGATAGTAAGTGTTAAGTGTTTGAGGCTGGATTTGAACTCAGGTCCTCCTGACTCCAGGGCCAGTGCTCTATTCACTGTGCCCCTAGCCACCCTTTTGGGGATACAAATAAAACCTGCCATTCTAATGAAGGAACTGATTTTCTGATGGGGGTGGGGAGAAAATCCCTGGCCCTGGAGTGTGGTTTTGGAGTCCACAGGGAAGAAAAATAAGGCAGATGAGCCTGCGCCCTTCCTTAAAATGAAGACTCCAGAAGGAACTTTCCAATGGGAGGAATGGGAGTGAGTGGTGCAGAGGACTGTCCGAGGATGATTGTGAAGACGGGCAAGATAATATTTGTAAAGTACTTTGCAAACCTTAAAGCATTCTATAAATACTATCCATAGTTACTATTACACTTATTTATCATTATTATCAGCATAATGAGACTAAAAGAACCTACAAACCATTTTAGTCAGTGCAAGCCTGACTTAACGTGCTAAGGGAAGAGATATGGCAGCCACGGGTAGCATCTGTTGAGAATATTAACTCATTTAAATGCTCCTACAGAGAAAGATTCATAGACTGCCTTTCCCACTCCTTACCTGTGGGACCTTAGACAAGTCATTTCCTTTCCTTGGGCTTCATTTTCCTCATCTGTAAAATGAGAGTTTGGATATAGTCTGAGGCCCTGTCTAACTTTAGATCTATGATCCTATAAGTTTGAAAGCAGCAGCATTTAATGAGACAAAGAGAGGGTAAAACCAGAAAATTGAGTTAGAGACTCAAGTAAGTAAATATATTCCATGGGCATTTATTGATGAAACCGGAAGAAGGAAAGCATAAAGATGAAAAGTTGAGCAGATCTAGAAAGATTTTGAGGATAAGTTATTTTTACTATAAAGGAAAGTGAAGACTCAACACTAAGGGTATGAGATGTTTTTCTGGAAGTAGAGATGGCTATAAACAGGACAAAGACGGGAATAGCAGTTGGATTAGGCCAAGTGTCCATAGAGAAGGTCCATGTTGTAGTTGACACAATTATGTCATTGAAGTAGCATTTTTTTTCAATGTATCTGAAGGAGGGGAAGACCCCAAAGACTTGGGAAAATATTATTGTTATTAAGTCATTTTTCAATCATGTCCAACTTTTCATTGGAATTTTCTTGGCCAAGATCCTGGAGAGGCTTTTGCCATTTCCTTCTCCAGCTCATTTTACAGATGAGGAAACTGAAGCAAACAGGGCTAAGTGATTTGCTCAGGGTCACAGAGCTACTTAGTGTCTGAGGTCACATTTGAGCTCAAGTTTTCCTGACTCCAGGCCCACCTACCTGCCCACAGGATCTGATTACAATCTTGAACCCAATTAAATAATCAAACAATTAAGCAATCAATAAGCAAGATTTACTAAGTACATTAACTATTTTCTTAGAACTGTATTAAGCAAATATGAAACACGATTTACCCTCAGAGAGACTATATTCTGTAACAGAAAAAAAAAGATCAGAAGAACATCAACTATGATTGACATATATTCTTTCTTTTCCATCTATATAAACATTTAATGACAATAAACAACACACATTTAGGGTATTCTTGATGACAGTATTATTTGGAAACAGACAGGCATTCATAAGCGACAGTCCATAGTACACCACATCTTCCCTATTATTCAATTCAGTGAAAAACGTGGAAAATACAAAGTACTTTGTAGAATAGTTTTAAAATGTGAACCAGTCAAGCAAAACATTGCCTTAAAGGTGATGTTTAAATTGCCTTAATTGCCTCAAAGGCTCCTGCAGGGTGTCTCCAATGCATACATCAACATTTTACAAGATTGCGTAAAAGATATAACAGAAATAATCTTGTTTGATGAATTTCTGTTCATTAATATTAGGTGAGGCATAAAACAGGGGGATAGGTGTATACATGCCAAGGACATTTGCAATTGTCTAAGAGATCAGGGGTAGAATCTACATTAAAGAGGAATTAGGTATAGATGATGACATTCTCTAGATATTTCCATTTGCAAATGACATTGTGATAGATTTGTGCTTTTAAGATTTTTATCAATGACTTGGATACAGTAAGAGATGGTATGTTGATCACATTTACAAATAACATACATATAAAGTCTGACAGTTGGATTTAAAGAGTCAGCTTCCTCATTACAAAGTGAGAGAAATGATGTTAGCTAATTATTTGGAAAATGAATTGTAAGGACAACAAAAGTACACAGTATGAGATGGAGTCAAGAAAATGAATGAGATCTTTGCCTATATTGAGAGGCCTAGTGATAAGAACTAAGGTGGTGTTAGTTCAGGAATGTGCTAGTAAATGTTTAACAACCATCTCTTGGGGGGGAGGGGAGAAAGTAAGCATTACAAACTTTAAAAATTGAATCTGAATTTTAATGTTTCCCCCATCATTTTCTTAAGTCTAGAAATCAATGAAACAATAAATCAAGCCTTGATTTGTAGCATTTGTCAATTTCCAAAGCATAAATGTTCAACATTTAAAATTTAACAATCAGTTCTCTGAGTCAGTTTGAATTAGCTTAAGCCCACCCTAATGTATTCTTTCTTTCTTTCTTTCTTTCTTTCTTTCTTTCTTTCTTTCTTTCTTTCTTTCTTTCTTTCTTTCTTTCTTTCTTTCTTTCTTTCTTTCTTTCTTTCTTTCTTTCTTTCTTTCTT
>NW_027185799.1:8451338-8486367 GCF_028583685.1 Petaurus breviceps papuanus
CTTTCTTTCTTTCTTTCTTTCTTTCTTTCTTTCTTTCTTTCTTTCTTCCTTCCTTCCTTCCTTCCTTTCTTTCATTCTTTCTTTCTTCCTTCCTTCCTTCCTTTCTTTCATTCTTTCTTTCTTTCATTCTTTTGCTTTTTGGAGGGGGGAAGGTAGGGCAATTGGGTTAAGTGACTTGCCCAATGTCATACGGCTAGTTTCATGTTAAGTGTCTGAGGTCGAATTTGAACTCAGGTCTTCCTGACTCCAGGGCCGGTGCTCTATTCACTGAGACACCCAGCAGCCCCTAATGTATTCTTTCCTGATCAGACCACACTTAAAGTATTTTGTTCACTTTTGGGTACCATATTTTAGGAAGGACACTGATGATCTGGAGAATATCTAGAGAAGGGCAGACAGGGGCTCATGTTTTTTACAAGGGAAAGCAGAATTAGTTGAGCTCAAGCTAGGGATTTACATGCATACATACATACATATACACACACATACATACATACATACATATGGGATTGATATGTGCTGACCTGGATTTTCAGAGAAACAAATTGTATCTGTGTATTCATACCATTCGAGAAGCCTTCTAGCTTTGGGCTTCATACAAACCTTGTGTTCAAATGCCACGGGAGAACATTGCAGGCATAAGACAATGTGCCAACACACCACCACTCAAATTTTTTTTTCCACGTTAAACTAGAACATTTTGCACTTTCTTCTACAATTCTTTCAAAGCAACTCATTTTTCCCTGCTGGAAGAGTGCCCATTGTTCATTTGACGCTAAAGATAGGTCTTCACTGTTTTCTTTTAAGGCAGCAATTGGGGAAAAAAAAGTTAAGCTTTATTATGCTGGCTTGTCAAAAAGATACAACATTATACAAAGGAATGATGTGAAACAAAAATTGCTCTCTTCAACCTTCTCAGACTCTTTCACACACAGATTTTAAGGCATTTTCTGCCCTCTTGTATTTCTGGCATGGCTCAGAGAGTCAAATAATTTAAGAGAGAGACAGAGATTATGCCTTTCTGCTGTCCACAAAATCCCATCTGCTGCCAGTAAAACAAGGTAGGGAGGTATTGTATGTTCTTTCAGTGGGGGAACAAATGAGGAAAACATACTTCAACTTGCTTTTATTACTGGGCAAGTTGATGCTTGTTATTGTTTTCATAAAAGAAATGGAAAACCTAAGTCTTTGAAGTTTTCTGTGGTGGATTTTTTTTAAGGGTTAGATGCCCCCTCCATATCCGTATTGTCCTAAGTATTCTCCTTACTGCACCAAATGTATGTCTGAAATTGTAGATGAGGTATTTGGCTTAGCAGGGCTTAGAAGGACACAATAATAAGCGAAGGAAAATAATAGTAGACATTTGTATCGCACTTTACATACATAATCTTATTTGAGAGATCATCCTCTGAGGTAGATACGATAATTATTATCCCCATTTTATAGTTGAGGGAACAGTTCCAGATTAAGTGACCTGCCCGTCCTTAAACAACTAAAACGTGTGATGCTATGATTTTAAATAAGTGTCAGAGGTAAGATCTTCCTGCTGCTGGGTCCCCTTCTCAATGCGCTACAAACAAAAATGCTGGCTTGGGACTCCAGCAGTCCTGGTGGCCCTGACCAGAGGGAGCTTGGATTCTGCAGAAAGCAAGGACTCTTAAGCAGGCTTAGACCTTATCAAACAATGAGCCATATACAGTAGAACCTCAGTTTAAGAGTAATCTGGTTTATGTTTGCTTCGCTAGAAGGGGAAAAATGTTTTGCGACATTTGTCTTGCAGTTTGCGGTATGAACATCGCATTTGCTCACCACTGGCTCAGAGGTGCTAGCCAGAAGCTGCCGCTCTTTCGGTGGAGATGTCATCGTGGGAGTAAGGCAGAGGCAGGGAAGGCTGTAGGGCTAACTGGCAGTGCTCCGCTAGCCCCTGTGCCAGTTGGTAACTGTGTCTCACCCAATTCCTCACCTAGCTCCCGAGGGCCCTCTGGAAGAGGCACTGACCCATCCTGAAGGTAGTTCAGGATTGTCCCAAAACAATGAGCATTCTTGTCAATCAGCACCCAGCCTTCTGAGTCCATGAGCACCTCCATGCAGCCACTGAAAATAGCTTTGAGATTGGTGTCCTCCTTGGTCAGGGTCTGCAGCAGGGTGTAGTGGAGCCAGACCCCACTTTCAGCTTCACATACTTGCTACTTGTCCAGCGAAGCATATGTAAACCCCTACCTGCACCTACGGTCTTGAGGCAGCGACTGGCTGGGGGGCTCAGGACCTCAGAGGGGAGGGGGCGGTCAGGTATTCCAGGCCCGTGGCCTACATTCTGGCCACTCCCTCTGGAGGTGGCAGAGTGGCAGCAGCAGAAGTAAAATCCCTTCCCAGGCCACCTCCCCTTCTCCGATCCCAGTCCTAGCCACAACTTCTGGCCCTGGTCCTCAGACCCCAACCCTCTCTGAGAGCCCTTCAATTCCCTCCCCCACCTCCCCCTGCCCTCACCTCTCCTCCCTCTTACCTCCCTCTTACCTCCCTCATGCCAGCCACGACTCTTCTCAAAGGTAAAGTGCAGGTTCATTTGTTTTATTTTAGATTTATATTGTATACTAATCATCGCTATTACATTTCAGATGCATTAGGGACAAAAAACTTACTTAAAATTATAAATAATTATTTTTATATGAATATTTTGGGGATGTGGTACTGATCATCCAACTTTACATTATTTCCTGTGGGAAAATTTGCTTTGTATACAAACAAATACCATGAAGAACAGAATCTTGGAACGAATTAAATTTGTAAACCGAGGTTCTGCTGTACTAGTGTTAACCTCCTACAGGTACTAAAGTTAGGTTGTGCAATGGGATTGTGAAGGGAACACTAACTAGTACAGAGGGAAAGAAACTGAAGATCTCATTATTGGCCACTGTCTGTGTGACCTTAGGCAAGTCCCTGAAACCTTTTTGGATTTGTTTTCTCTTTCATAGGTAAGACAATTTCTTGGTGGAGACATATATCTGTATGTATGTGTATATGTACATAAATATATACACATATACAATTAATAAACATTTATTAAGGCAATTAATAAACATTTATTAAATGGTTATCATGCGCCAGACTCTGTGCCTAGCACAGGAGTACAAAAGACAGACAAAGCTCACTAAAATGGCTCCTGCCTTCAAGGAGCTTATGTACTATTGGGGGAGCCAGCATGTAAATCAGTGTTACATAGATGATGCATACAGAAGAGAGGAAGGTAATCTTAGAAGAGAAGGCTCTAAGTGGTATTTGATCTGCACTTCGAAAAAATCCAGAGATGTAAAGAAGCAGAGATGAGGGAAAAGAGAATTCTAAGCCTATGCAAAGACATAGAAGGAAGGAAACAATCATTTATTAAGTACTTACTATGGCCCAGGCAATGTACTAAGTGCTTTATTTCATTTGATCCTCACAACAGCCCAGGGAAGTAGGTGCTATGATTATTCCCATTTTAGAGTTGAGGAAATTGAGGCAGACAAAGGTTAAGTGACTTCCAGGGAATCAAAAAGGTAATAAGTACAGACAATCCTGGCTTCACATAAATTTGTAAATTCCTATTACCCAAATTTGACTTCATGTAAAGAATTCTAGAATTGGTATTCCAAAAAACCCCAACAACACTATTTTAATTTTACTGTATAGTACTCTGTGCTCTCCACTCCTGTCCCTCCACTTAGCAGCCTCCCATCCCCCACCAAAAAAACAAAAAATAAAAAGCCCAGCCCTCCATTCAGGACTCTACAAGGTGACAGACACTCAGAGTCCAGCACAGAACTACACTTAAGGCAAACTTCAGGAAGCTTCCAGAAAGGGAGGAAAGTAACTAGGTGCTCTGAGTTATCTCTTTGAGCACATGTATTCTCTGAGTTTAAGCTCTCTCTCCCCAGGAATCTTGTGCATAGAAGGAAGAGAATGCTCCCTCTTAACTGGGGTCTTTGTTTTGCAATTATTATTCTCACTGTATTTTCTTAGTAAACATCACTTTTGTAAAATCTAGTTGATGTCAAGTGGGTGATTGGTATTGGGAAGCATATAAGGTGGAGGCTTGTGAATGACAGTCTTGTTAGAACTCCCCTATGACATTAAGGGGAGAAATAGTCAATTGGGGATCCAACCTGCAAGTGTAAGTGGGATTTGGGAGACGAAGTACAGAGCAGGAGCTACAGAAGAAATGCTCATTAGATCCAAGACTCAGATCTCCCCTCATCCATGACATGTTCCTGTGTGTGTCCATTCTTCTCACTGAAATTGCTTGTCTGTAAGACCATGGATTTAGAACTGAAAGAGAATTGGATATAGTCCAGCCCAATATTAAGTAATTTGTCCAAGATCACACAGGTGGTAAGGGACAGGGGTCACATTGGAAACTAGTGCCAAATTAGGGGTACTTTCCACTATACCGCACTCTATATGCCTTCGTATGGGGAAGAAAGAGTATGCCTTAGGTTTGTGTCCAAAGTATCTTGTTACCACATTTCTTGCTATTTTACTTTCTTAAATACCTTTGCTTTGAACTAATTGTGTCCTCTGGCTGACTAGCAAATGTAAACACATAGGTGGAAGCTCATAAGCTGTGACTCTGGGTGACTGTGAACTCACCAGGATCCTTGATCCACATTTCTTTTTTTCTGGGGGACTCACATATGAGTTGAGAAGGATGAACAGGCACTAACATCTGGAGTGTAAGCTCCTTTGAAGGCAGGGACTGTTTGGTTTTTGTCTTTGTGTCTCCAGGGCTTAGAATAATTTCCTCTACTGATAAGTATTTAATAATTTAATAACCCTTAATAAGTATTTGTTGATTTGAACTAAAATTCAATTGACTTGAATTCTGTTAAATTAGTTCGTCCTGGAGGAGATATTCTTAACCTTGTTTTTTAAATATTTTGATAACTATTTCAATATAATTGGCTTCCTTTGTTATTGTGTTTTCTTTTAATACATTTAAAAACATCGTGTTGAGAAGGCGATCCATAGCATTCCCCAGACTGCCACTAGAGTCCAAAACAAACAAAAAAAAGGGTAAGAACCCGTGGCCTAGACAAAGTCTACTGTCCTTTCTCTATATAGAACATAGCATCACGGGATGACCTTTGAACTTCCTTAAGGACTAGCTCCTCATCACCTTGTTAAACTCCCCTATGATCACCCACCCCACTGGCAGGCAAGAGACTTTTAAACAGATAATAGAGCTGAGAAGAGGCAAGTCGAGGCTAATCGTTTGGGTGGCTGAGTCTCCCCTCTTCACTTTGTTTGCAGACCTTTGGGTGTCCTTTTGAAGCCCTGAATGTTTCAAGCAGGCACATTGCCTGGTCTCTTGTTCGGCCGGCCATCTGAGGCTGTCACTTTGGCTGACATGGCTACTTTGCCTTCTTGACTGCTCTGTGACCTCTGAGCATCAGGTTTCATGGGGGACGAGGGGTAGCGGAGGGAGGAGGAGGCGGGGCGTGCAAGCCACAGGGCGAATGTGCCTGGGAGGCTGCAGGGGAGCCCTCTGAGAGGCTCAGAACCTGCCTCCCCTCCAGAAAAGCAAACTGGATCCAGATGCCCTGCACATGTCTGAGCCCACGATCTGACTGGTGGGCCCTGCCCCCAGCCCTGAGGTCTGCTGGTGAGAGTGAGCCGGACAGTCTGAGAGCTGACATTTGGGGCCCTGAGGAAAGCGAGAAAACCAGGCCCCTTGTGCGAGCTGTGGTTGGTGAGGGAGGGGCACAGGCCGGCAGGGAGCTGATCAGGCAAACAGCAGACAACACATAGGCATCTGTTTGTAATTCTTCAAGGAAGTTGCCCTGTTCTTTGTTGGGGTAGCCCAAAGAGCAGGCGGGACCAAAGGTTAGACAGGAGCTGCGTCTTAGGATGGATTCAGAGAGACAAGCCTGCAATGGCTTCTTTGATCCCAGGCATGCCAGAATGAGGCCAATGTCACATTCTTTCTTTATTTGGCTATCTCAGTCGGACCCCCAGTCATACCTGCAATTTGGTGCGCTGCATGCATTACCGGTTGTCACAGAAGTGCTATAATTATTTTTTTTTAATGACAAAAGTTTTAAGGAATAAGTAACGAAAGGCTTCTAAAAATATCCCGTTGAAGCCTTGGAGGGAGAAGAAAGCTCAGTCTCGGCTCTCCCTGAGAGCTGCCTCTTTATCAGCCAAAAGGTGGCAGTAGTAAATTGCAACCATTACCTTAAGCAAGGAGATATTCTCCCTCCAGCCCTGCCCAGGATCCGGGGCTTGCACCTTTCCTTCCTCCTCTGCCAGCTCACTGGGATCTTACTTATCAAGCTGTCCCCAGATCCATCTGCTGCTCCCATCTGAGGTCAAACCCCACCCCCACCCCCTGCTTCCACCTCCCCCACTTCCTCAGGTCTTCCAGCTCTTTCCCTGATAGGCACATGTCTCTGCACTCTAGAAACAACAGGGCTCAAAAGCTCACCCTCCAAAGAATGACAAGAGCCGGCAGGCCAATGCATGACTGGATGGGCGGGGAGCAAACAAAGGGGCGGCCAGTGGCTGGCTCTGCACATGCTAAAGGGAAAATAAGATGCATTTTCTAGGAATCCAAGAGGATGTTGCCTGAGCAAATGCTTGTTTTTTGTTTTTTAAGGGGGGGGGGGTTGCTTTTTAAAAGAAGCCCTCTAGTAGAATAGTAGAAAGGATGGTGGGCCAGGAAACAGAAAACTCAGCTTCTAGTCTTGGTTCGGACAGACGTGACCCTAGGGCCTGAGAGTAAGTCCCGAGCTCTCGGATCCTCATTCAGCTTCCCCATCCGGAAGATGGGTTCAGTAACGCTTATTAAGAAAGCAATTTCGTACACTATAGAGCCCTGTGTGAATGTGCTGCTGCTATTTATAGGATTACAGAGTTAGAGTTGGGAGGGACATCAGAGGCCATCTAGCCCAACCCCCTCATTTTGCAGATGAGAAACCAAAGAGAATTTCAATGACTTGCCCAATGCAGCAGGAATTAGATTTGAACCCAGATCCTCCAATTCCAAAGCCAGCATATGTTATAGAATCATAGATCTAGAGTTGAAAGAGACATTAGAGGTCAACCACTACAACCTTCTCATTTTACAGATGAGGGAACTGAGTACCAAAGAGATTAAATGACTCGCCTAAGGTCATATAGGTTGCAAACGGCAGACCTAGAATTTGATGGCTCCAAAGCCATCATAGTTTCTACTGGTTCATACTGCCACCTTCCAAAAGAAATTCATTAAAGTTCAATTCAATTTAACAAACATAAATTAAGTGCCTATTATTGGCAGAGTACTGCAGATTCAAAAGAAAAAAAAGACTATTCCTGACATCAAGGAGCTTACATTATAATTGAGGCAAGGAGTACAAGTTTAAAGATGAGTAAATCCAAAGTATAAATAAAGCTATGCCAACCAATTTAAGATGAAGAAAATCAGAAAATGTCTCTTGTAAGGTAGAGGTACTGAGGGAACACATTTACAAGCCGGAGGGACCATCTATAGAGGCAAATGGAGATGTGATGTTGTGTATCTGGAACAATAGCTATTATGAAGAGTATACAAAGGGGAGTCCTATAAAATAAGAGAATGGTAGCTTGGAACCAAATTGTTAAGGACATTAAATGCTAGGCTGAGGGTTTTGTATTTTATCCAATAGGTAATAGGGAGCCACTGAAGGTTTTTGAGTAAGAGTGGCATAGATCCATGTTTTAGGAATGCTCATTTGGGAGTGATGTGGAGAGAATTGGAGAAAAGAGATGTTGGAAGTAGCGAAGACAATTCGATGGCCATTGGGATAGTCTAGGCAAGAGGTGATGCTGCTTGAACTAGGGAAGGGGTATCTGAGCAATGGGTTTGTGGTAGTTTGGGACATTTCTCTTTAAACACTTCCCTCTTTCTACACTCTCCTCCTGACTAGTTCTCCTGTGACATAGCAAAATAGCCTGTTTGCTTGCTTACCTGCTGCCACCCATATGGAGTTATCACTTTCCAGCTGTATAGCTTACCTCCCTCGGTATTTGTAGCCTTTGAACAGACAAAGAGTCAGTGCCCTGACACTCAGGATGGAGTACAGTCTGGTTCAGGAGTATCCCGGCTATTCTAATAGGAAAGTGCCAACCTAGTAAACCATCTCAATAATATATTCAATAAGTATTCAATGTATTCAATAATAAAGCAGCTTCAGTGCATAAAATAAGCACCAATCACTGATAAAAATAATAATAATTGGGGCTGTAACGGATAATGAAAGGGGGGAAATCTTGCTGCCCTGCTATTAAGTTAAACTCCCACAAAAATCATTGCCTGATCACTCATTCATGCATTTAAGATCTATTAGATGTGAAAATATAACTCATTTTTCAAGAATATCAGCCTAAGTATCAATCATTGACAAATATAAATTGATATTTAATATGTATAATTAACTTCTCAAGTGTTATGCTAGAGTAAGACAATAATACACTGTTGTGGGGTGTGCAGAGGGCATGGTCAGAGTTACTAGAGATCATTTTCCTTCCAATCTCAGTGAGATAGATACACACATATATGTATCTGTATGTATATGTGTACATACAAATCCCCCCCGCCAATATTTTATTTGTAAGGCTAGTTTGCAGTACCTAGATTCATAGCAATGACAAGTAGGTATGATTGGTAATTTCACTGGAGTAAGTTTCCTTCCACCCTTGCTGATTGCAACCCCTCTAAGTTTGCAAATAGTCTCTATAAATTGCTATGGTTGAAAAATTCATCTCCCTGCAGCCAGTCTTCTTGTGAGGAACCTCTTTGATCTCAGCTAGGCTAACCTTGGACAACAGACATTTGGTCCACTGGTGATGAATCTCTTTGATCTCTTAGGCTGGTTCTTGGATGACAGGCATGCAGTTCGATGCCAGACACTTATTCCAAGTCTTAATGCTAGAAAGGACATGCCAGAACTTTTGTTTGGTTGGCATAGCTTTTGAAAATGCAAGGCAGCCTTTTGGGCTGTCCCCATACCATGGCAAAATGTTGAAGAAAGACATTAAGGTAGGAGAAAGTTATATATTTAAGGGGGAAAGAGAAAATCAAGAGACCCAAGGGTAGCTAACAGAATTTTGAAACAAGAAGGGGTAAGAGATGGGTGTAAATATACAAGAGAACTTGATGAACCCTCGAAAGAGATACAGAGTAATGATTAGTACTCTTGTCCCTCTCTACCATAATTACCTTGCTCTTAATTTTTCATCTACTTATTTGTCACATCTTATCTTCCTTTTTTCTCCTAACAGGATTAAGCTTCTTGAGGGAAGGAATCGCTTCATTTTTTTTTTTCTTAGTAGGCACTTGATAATGCTTATTTGTGGGAAAAGTTGGGGCATATGAATGTAATGAGATATTTTTTGTGCAGTAAGAAATTGCAAACAGGAGGAATTAAGAGAAACATGGAATCATCTAAACCGAATCAAAAGAATAAGTGCCCTGACTGCAACAATAAAACCACAATGACTGCAACAATGTAAAAGGAAAGATGACAAAAGGAAGTCCATTGTTGAGTAACTTTAAAAAAATGATCTTCCCAGAGAAGTGATAGTGAAAGGTACATTCCAACTCACAATAGAGAGGCGGGAGACTACTGGACTAAATACTGTATACATCGTCACATGTGATCAATATATTTTTTCCTTGAAGGCCAAAGTGGATAATACCTCTGGAATCAAGGGATATGAGTTCAAATCCTTTCTCAGGCATTTACTAGCTGTATGTCCCTAGGCCAGTCATCTAATCTTCATCAGCCTCAATTGCCTTATCTGTGTAGTCACTGAGTCATTTCAGTCTTGTCTGAGTCTTCATGACCCCATTTGGGGTTTTCTTGGCAAAGATACTGGAGTGGTTTGCCATTTCCTTCTCTAGCTCATTTTATTTATTTGCTCGTCATGGTTGACTCTTTGCGGAAATTACTTATCTATAAAATGAGGTTAAAATAGTGCCTGCATCACAAGGCTGTTGTAAGGATCAAATGAAGCAATCTGTATAAAGAGCTTTGTAAATCATCATACCTTCTAAACATTAACTATTAATTTCCATGAAGAAAGATAAAAGGCATCAATAAACCATATTTACATTATATGTATGTATGTATGTATGTACGTATGTATGAAAGGCAGCTCAGTGAATCTAGCACTGGTCCTGCAGTCAGGAAGACCTCTGTTCAAACCTGGCCTGAGACATCTACTATCTGTGTGACCCTGGTCAAGTCATTTAACTTCTGTCTGCCTTAATCCACTGGAGAAGGAAATGGCAAACCATTCCAGTTATCTTTGCCAAGAAAATCCTATGGATAGCATAGTCTATGGGGTCGCAAAGAGTTGACCATGACTGAATGACCAAAGGAAAACAATACATACACATATGTACATATACACAAATACATGTGCTTGTTGAACTTAATTTAACTGATAAAAAAAATTATAAAACCTGGAAAAAAAAAGGTTAGAGGAAGCAGGTTGTATAGAATGGATGAAAAAGTTCACAGGGACCCAAATAAAATCTTCAGGGCAATGGAAAGGGTCTGCTGCCACTACCTTCATATTTACCAATAGATTACATTCAAAGGGAAAGGGCTAAGACTGTACTCTGAAGATGTAAATGAGTTATAAAGATGAACTTCCTGAGACTTACGTTGTGAGATACCAGTAGAGGCAATGAAATCACCTTCCTTGTGGGTCTTTAAGAACAGGATAGGTATTCATCATTTCAAGGTAGCTAAAAAATGATTGATAAATGATGTTTTGAAAGTAGATACTTCTCAACACTAAAGTAAATCAATTTCATTCATTCCCTTGTTTATTTATTAGTATATGAACCTTAACAAAATAATGTTTGCTTCTAGATATCCTCACAGTCTCTATTTCTTCTGGGTCAATTCTCAGCTTCCAAAGCTACTACTGTTGCTTTTCCCATAGTTCTTAATCATTCTGATCCTACTTTCTCTGCGTCACCTCACTTCAGTCTTCCTTTTTTTTTTATTTGCCATTTCTTTTGGTTTGGAAATCTCTCATTACCCAGTTTGTTCATCCTTTCTTTCATGTCGGATACATGGACATTTCTATTTCTTTTTTCCCAATTTCTTTTGTTATTATGAATAAAGGGACTAGGAGTGTTTCTATTCAGCCCCAATTGTACATTTTCATCCTCATTTCACATTCCTCTTCTTCAGGTAGTTGACAATATGCATTTCAGACAAACTAGATTACTATCAATTCTTTGAACTTGACATTCTATCTCCGACATAAATCATTCCCTCTTCACCTCTGCCTTTCAGAATCCTGACTTTCTTTCAAGGGTCAGCTAAGGTGACACCTCCATGAGGTCTTCCTTAATATCAGTTCATTTTTTATATCAGCACTCCCTTCTGAAGTGATCTGCTTATTTCTCTATATACATCTTGTATCCTCTGCATTTCCAGTAAAAGGTAAGCTTCTTGAGGGCAGGCACTTTATTTTTGTCTAGCACCAAGAACAGTGGTTTCACATGATATGTGAAGTTGTATCCCCTGAGTCTAACACAGAATATTGCATATAATAGGTACTTAGTAAATATTTGATTTTAACTCAATTGAGTTTAGGTATAATTTCATCTAAAGAATGAGAGAGGGAGTTAGATTATTGTTATCTCCTTTCCAGGCCTCTCTCTTTATCAGGAACCGATGGAATGCTGGAACAGAAGTGAGCTTCTATAATAATGATTACAGATTTCTAAGAAACAATAAATGGAGACTGGACTGTTAGTCTGACGAGCAACAAGATGTTGGAAGGGCAATAGGGCTTGGTCATAATTCAGGTGATTTGTAGATGAAGCTAGTTAGTATAGTGGGTACAGTTCTGGATCTGGAGCAGGAAGACCTGAGTTCAAATCAGGCTTCAGATACTCAGTAGCTAGTTATGTGACACTGGGCATGTCACTTAACCTCTGTCTGCCTCAGTCAAACTCTTACCTATAGAGTGGGGATAATAATAGACCTACCCCTAGGGTTGTTGTGAGGATCAAATGAGATAATATTTGTTAACTGTTTCATAAACCATAAAGTGCTATACAAAAACTAGCTGTTTATTGTTGTGGTGGTGGTGATTTGAGGGGAGAGCAGACCGGGACTTGAGCTTCTTGGTGGTCATGTATATAAGGAAAATACTGAACAACATTTATCCAGTTTGGGCAGTAGGTCTTTGCCATGTTTCCTAACATAAGTTTCAGAACTGGGCACAGGGAAACATGCCTAACTCTCCTCCCAACACAGGCCGGTGAACACCAGCACAGCAGTTAGAAGTTATTTATAGAAGGTGAGTAGGGAAACCAGCCACCGATTTGTCTTCACCCCATAAGAGGAAATGTTGCAAGGGACCTTGGGCCCTCAAGCTACTGAAGGAGTCTGGAAGGATTTCCTGAGGCATGAGTCTCTGTAATCAAATACCGAGGAAGGGGAAAAAGCAAGCACCAGGAAGTACATTTCATTCCTTCAGGCTACAGGAAGAATAAAGATCAAACACATGATGTACATCGACATCAACCCTTCCAGGATATGCAAAAAATTAATTTTCATTCTCCATAGAAATTCCTTTAATGAATGCATCCAAGCACCTGGGACAAGAGTCGTATTGCCCATCATCCACTTGGTTTCAAAGCTGAAACTCTAGACAGATTCCCTTGCCTGCAATTAGCCAGGTGGAGTACAGACAAGTTAATATCAACAGCTTGTCTCTGATGCCTACACCATCCCCAAAACCCTCAGAAAGACTGTTCCTCCTCTTAATCCTTTGTAGCCGGCCAGATGGTACTTACAATCCAACCCTGCACCTGGGAGATGTTTTTCACGCTGCCAAATAAGACCTGTTTTCCCAGTTGTGTCCACTAGTTACACCTGCATAAGGTCAAAGGTCTTGTCTGGAACGCAGTCCATCTAGTCTGTCACCTCCTTCCTTCCCCCTAGCTATGTAGGAGCTTCTCCTTTCAGGACCAGGAAGGTTTGCAGATCCAGATTCCCTGCTGAACTTTGTCTTTCGGTGCTCTGAGGGAGCTCCCAATTGAGAGCCACCCACTAGTAGTAGATGAAAATTTCTCTGCCTAGTGAATTTTGCAACTGTAGGAGGTTTGAGGATGTGTCTGTGACTATAGGTACCAGCAGCCCCTGAAGTGCTTAGAGGCCTTTGATGATAATGGGTCCTCTCCGTGAGCATGCCATGGGGCACTGGGCTAAGAGGAGGTGTCCTCTGCAGATATAACAGGGGAACTCAGAATTAACTTATGCAGTATAGTTTTGCCCAATAGTATGCAAGCTCCTTATGGCAGGGTCTTTTTCATTTTGGTCTTTGTATACTCAGTGAATAGCACAGTGTCACATATAATTGGTACTCCACATATACTTGTTAACCAATTGATTTAGGTAGATGAATGAAAAACAGTTTTCATTTCATTCTCACCTCCAGGTTTTCTTTGCAGATTTGTGCAGAGTTTAATTTCAATTGTTAAGGAGAGAAGGTCCAAGGTATAAAGGTCAATGCTACAAACATCAGTTTTGCAGAGATTAAGATATCTAGATCTCAGAAGTATATTTAGGGGGGAAAAGAGTGAGATTTCAGAGTGCCAGAGGATTTCAGCAAACAATTCAACAAATATTTTGTATCTTAGATGGTCTAAGAATAAACATTATCTTAGCAGTTGATATTCTAAATGTTAGATCTTCATCCAGTGACCCAGCAAATGGATATACAATAAAAGGGAATGAATCATTATTGATCTTGACATTCTCACTATAAATGAAACTAGAAGATAGAAGGAAGTTGAAACTAAGTGGAAGTCAGGCTCACAGATTCACCTTGGAGAGACAAATAAAGTAGCTGGCCGAGTTGATTTTATCGCATGCTCTTCCTCTTTTCTGGCCCAATTAATCTAAGGATTTCAAAATCTACCCTCCCTTCTTCCCCATCTGATCTCTTATTTTTAGTAGCTCTTTAGGTCTGTGGCTACTATCTATGTTCCAAGTATATCTCTTCCCTGTCTTCCTCCATCTTTCCATCAATCAATCAAGCTAATATTCCAACAAGAAAGTCAACATGGACATATAACAACAACAGCAACAACAATGACAGCAACAAATGACGGCAAAAATAATAATAATGATAAAAATAATAATAGTGTTTATATTATATTTTAAGGTTTGCAAAATGCTTTACAAATATCTCATTTGACCCTATAACAATCCTACAAGTGATATTATCCCCATTTTTTATACATAAGGAAATTGAGGCAGAAAATGAATTATGACTTGCCCAGGGTCACACATCTAGTAGATATCTGAGTCTGGATTTGAACTAAAGACTTACTGACTGTAGGTCTGGGGGCATCTAGCTATCTTATATGTCAATCAATAAGTATTTATTAATCACCTGCTATATATATTTGATTTAGTGTTAAGTGCTAAGTATACAAAAAATGAGACAGACTCTGTTTTCAAAGACAGTATATTTTAATGGAATTCTCTTTCCCATATGATAAGGTGAAGAACCTCAAAGAACATCTCTTTAAATTCCAGGGTATCAAAGACAATAAAATATGCCTTTAAAAAATCGGGCTTCAATGGGGATAAAGAAAAAGGATCTAAAGTGGAGGAAGGGAATTTGACCTTTGTTAAGAACTTAGAGAAGTCACACAGAGGAAGAAGGAAAGGAAGAGAACTATGCACTTGAAGTTAAAAAAACAAATTCGAGGATCTTCCAGAAAAGGAGGAGGTTAGATACTCGAAGAAGGAGGAAACAGTTGGTTTTCCTTCAAGGAATGATGACAAAAAGCCACAGAAGCTGTCAGGTAAAAGGTCATTGAGGAAGAGTCAGAGGAAAAAGAGAAGAATTGTAATGGCTGGTGACTGTGCTCAGGGATACTGAGGCAGCTGTTTGTGGGAAACAATAGAGAGGTTTGTTGTCTTCTTGGATCATGTATCAAAACCCTAACAAAGAACCTCCCAAAACTTGTCAAAACAAATGACTCCCTTTTTCTGGCACAAATAATGCTGCCAGAGTGAACCTAGAAAATATTGCCAAAGGTTACAACATTTTGGAAAAAAAACTGAAGACAAAGGAGGTAAAGGTTGTATTTTCCTCACTGCTACTGATTGAAGGCATAGGACACAGAATATATTTATATATATTTTAAATCTGAGACCTGAAAAACTGGCTAAGAAAGTGGTGTCTGAGAATGGGATTTGATTTTCAGGACATGGCTTAAAATAAAGGTATGAGGGACTCCTACTCAGGGTAAGAGTGCACCTAATAAAGCCTCATAAGATTGTATTTGTCCTTTGTTGCACAAATCTAATCAAAAGGGCTTTGATATTTAGTTTCAACTTTTCAAACTACTGTGTTCCATAACTTACAGCCAAACCACAACACTAGTAAATTGTGGGTATTAAGAAGATAAGTTTTTGTTTCTGAAAGTAGCTTGAGGCTAATTAAAGGAACTTTGCTATTTATTAAAGGTAGTCAATCCCACTTTCCTCCTCTAGCTTAATTCTGGCTCTAGTTCATTATCCATTTATACTATCCACCTCAAATATACTTACTCAAGGACAGGTTTTATATGTTATCCATCTACTTGCATATTGTAATTTTGGTAATAGATATTTTTCATCCATTTGATGCTTCCTGTGTAGATGATCAAGGATAGTTCATTTGAGTCGTTACAGATATCTTCTAGAAAACTCTGCAGTGTTCCAGGCTTGATGAAAACAGTTTGATGTAATCTTCACAAAAGTATGGAAAGACTTCACTATTCATAGGGAAGTCTTCTTCAAATTGAACTCTGTACTGTATCTCCTCCATCACAGTGGCAAACACCTTTGCTGAACATGCATTTCTCTGTTTTATGCCTCAAATAAAGATTATCGTAGGTCATTTAAATAGGGTTGTTTCTATTGTCATATCTTTCCAAGAAACTTGAGTGATTTTGGTGTGTGGATGGGAAACAGCCTGTCAGAAAAGAGCCTTTAAGATGATGTTTTACTTTATTAAATAAAATGGTTTTATTTATTTATTGTAATCAGCAAACATCACAATAGGCTTTTATTTTCTATACCTTTCAGTCAATTGCAAAATGGTAGCAATATTGCCCATTGGTGAATATTGCTTGAAAAAGCTTATTTAGACACTACTAATACACTCTTCAAGTCTGCTCTTGCTTTGTTATGCTTCAACAAGAGACAAAAATTATAAAGATTTGTACAGATAGGGAAGATATTTGATATAATAAAGGCATAAATATTTGTATAAATACAGGTAAGCTATTATTCTTTTAGTCAACATTTTTATAAATGAAGTTCAATATTTTTTTTCTCATTCTTTTGCTATCTTCACCTCCTTCTGATATCTTGTGATTCTATCTCTCAACACCCTCACAATTTGTTTTGCCTCCAGCACAATTCCCTTTGATATACACTTTTGGTCCAATCTGGGTGTTTTTGTGAACTGTCCTCTTTAGTCCTCTATTTTTGCCATACCTTATATTAGAATACAAGTGTGGTGGCTCTATTTACATCCTGCCACTTACACCTGAATTCCCACATAATAGGCATAAAAAGGCTGCAACATATTACCAACAATGAATTGCCCACAAGAAGTGCCATAGAAGATATCTTTAGAGATATATGAGAAGAACAGGATGTGGGCTGGTCATGTAATGAGAACAATGGATTACAAATGGGCAATATGCACTCTGTATGTTAATAGACCTAGAAAAAAGCTCTTACCATGGTGGGTGAACGCTCTGTTAAGAATTTATGGGAGGACATGGAGGAGAGCCACAGAGAATGAGGTGTGGAGAATGCCTCCACTGAAAGGACTATCCATAGAGATGAGGTCATAGATGTGTTGAAGCTCTGAAGAAACACTCCTAAACTTGGCTAATCCAGAATTTGATATGAGGTGGGACCATCTTGGATTCTCTCCAATTGGACTTTACTCTTGGAAACACCAATATAAAAACTATTGCACTTGAACACAGTCCAAGAACATTGACTTTTATATGGTGTCCAGTCTAGTCTAAATGGTGTCAGTGATCTGGTGCTCCTCTGGGTTTCCTACTGGATTCTCTAGAAATCCAGAATGTAGAACGTCAGAGCTAGAAGGAATCATAAAGACCATCTTGTCAGTCCTTTCATTTTATGAAAGAGGAAACTGAAGCCGAGAAGCAGTCACTTGCTTAAGGTTACCCAGACAATTAGTGATATAGTAGGGACTATAGAACCCATGTCTCCTGACTTCCAGTCTGTTCTCCTTTCCACTGTACTGAGCTGATCTTTGCCTTGTTAACTCTTTATCTCATCTATAATCTCAGCTGTTGGAAGCATTTATATATACATACATCCAATTTCATCTTCACCATTACCTCTTAATTTATCTCCTCATCTAGTCTTGATTATAGCTTCTCTATCTTGAATCTTTTCCAACTCACTGAAACATTTTGGTTTATAGGATAAGAGAAATACCACAAACTGAAAAGTAGATCGTGCAGCATTATAACTTGCTCTCTTCACCAGGAAGTTCCTACAGTACCAGAAACTGCATATTTAACCATTGATAGATACCTAGTCATAACTGTACACAGCTATAGTACTTTTTTCTGGGTCTGTTGACCAATATATATGACACTTAATCACCCGAGAGACAGGGACTTTCACTTTCAATTCTGGTAATAGAATGGAAAAAAAAAGAAACATATATACTTACTATTCAAAAAAAAAATGAAAAATGCCTCCTTTTATATACTCAGAGAGGTTTTCTCATTTTCCCTTTGTTTCTAAAAGAAAGCTACAAGAAAGACTACACTGAATCAGGGTAATAGGAGTCAGATGGTACAGTGGCTAATTCTGGAGTCAGAAAGAACTGCTGTGTGACCCTGGGCAAAGCTTCTGGTCTCTCTAAGCCTCCATTTCCTCACCTTTAAAATGGGGATAACAATAACTATGTCACTGAATGGTTCTGAGTATCAAATGATGTAACATGTGAAGTATTTTGCAAACCTTAAAGCCCTATGTAAATGCTAACTATATAGTCCTAATTTCCTCTTTTCACAGTAACATTCATTCATAAGAATGATTAGTTTAAAAAAGAGAAAAAAGAAAAGACATGCTCTCTTCAAGTATTTAAAGGTCTGTCACATGTTAGAGCAGTGTGGAAGTTATAGAAAAAGCAGATTTATATTTCATCCAAAATTGAGACAAATCTCTGCTAAATCACCCCAGAGGATATGGTACAGGTCCCATACCCTGTTCTCTAACCAGGCATGCAGTTGGGACTGAGTTTGTCTTAGGGCACTTAGCTCTAATGAAAGGGGGCTGGGCTCACTGTCATCAGCTCATTGGCTTGCTAATTTCCCTATCCTGGTTCTTCAGAGGCAATTTTATTTATTAGCTCATGTCTAAGGTTTCCCTCAAAAGCAGAGAATGGCAAAAAAAAAAAAAGTACTCAATGTATTGTTTGAATCAGGCATTGAACAGGTAGCTTATAGCCCAAAGAACATTTTCTAGTTCACCTAACTGGAATGGAACTGAATATCTTAAAATAACTACTATTACAATCTAGAAGGAGGCTAATATTTAAACCTCATCAGAACACAGAGAAATCTGCAGGACTAGGCAAGTTCACCATGAGGCCCCATGTTTGTCATCTATTTGGGAAAGGAAACACAAATCAGAAAAGGCTTCCAAGGGCCTAGATGCAAGCTTGATTCATTAAGCTGCCCCACAATAGCTGCCTCATGGGTACATTCACCATGTTGGAGTGGAGAAAGATCAACTGCTCCTCACCCCTTCTTGGAAATTGTAAAGTTGTATGATAATACCCAGTGAGTCTAAGACAATGAGGCCTACCTGAAAGCTGTCTCCTGCTATAGCCAATGCAGCACCCCATACCCCTGCCACTGTCACAGGATGGGGTCAGAGTGGGAGTAGTGGAGAGCCAAGTAACCTCTTAGGGCTTTTTGCATCATAATAAAATGCCAAATTCTCCTGACACTGGGCCACCACATGGTTGGAAACAGTCCTCAAAATTCCAATGTGGTTTAGTGTAACCTGGGAGGGCAATTCCAAGCATGGCCCTTGTCCAATATTTCTTATGGAGAAACAACATGATATAGTGAGTGGAACATTGGCCTTTAAGCCAGAAGGAGCTGGATTTAAGATAATCTCAGACACTTTTTGGTGCTCAAGGCATTTTCTGAGACTCTAAGTTTCAGAGAAGTTGTTGATCTGCATTGCTATAGAGATTTTCCTCACCTGGGTGTTCCCTATACCTGTGAAATAACAGGTCCAGTCTCTATCCCTTCTTAATGATCAGAACTGTTAAAAACTGAAATGGGCTGGCTCTAGAGGTGATGAGTTTAGCCCTCACTGGACCTCTTCTAGCAGTTCAGATAACTAGTTGTTAAGAATGTCATGGAGGGAATTTCTCTTTAGGAATAGGTCTGCCTATAGATTTGAGGTCCCCCTAATTTGAAGACCTTATGACTTCATGATTCTATAGTTCCTAGGAGACTTTTGATGGGAAAAGCCTCAATTATATTATTTACCATTCTTAGGAATGTACCCACGCATGCATCTTTAACTTACCCTTAATGATGTGAGGTCTGACCAGATTTTATTTTAAGTAGTATGCCCTTCCTTCTTGGGAAGTCAGGATTCTAAAGAAGTTCCAGCTTTCTGAGAGACTGCTGATAAATCATTTGGAGATGGATTAGTTTTTGTCTAAATTTTGTATTTAGCTCAGTGCCTTATGCAATCCTCTGTATACAATAGATGCTCATTATGTTTGTGATGGTAATTTGACTGGAAGAGCTTCAAAAGTACTTTGGCTAGAATAACTTAAGAAAAAGGACATATACTTAAAGTTGGAAGGGACCTCAGAAATCAACTAGTTAAATCCCTTCATTTTACAGTTGAAAAATGGAAGGCTTACTTGCAAAAAATAATTTTCCCAAAGCCAAATACCTACTAAGTGGCAGTGTGAATATTTGAATCTAGGTCCTTTGACTGCAAATTCAGCACTGCACCATAATACCTCTTGAAAGCCATTCATCTTTTTTTAAAGACTTCTGAGCACCTGCATGCTTTATTATCATATTTACCAGTCCTTATGGATCCACCCACTGCTGTCATTCTAAGACCATAAACCACCCTCCTCGTCAATTTATTCCACCCTTTTACCTGTTTGGTGTCAATTTAAAGAATCACACTCTCTTTCTTGGGAAATCAGTATTTACAATTTCACTCAATTCTCATGAAGTACATGACAAGTATTATCAGAACTACCTGTTCAATTTTTTCTGCCTCTTGGGCAGATTTTTCTATGGGGAGAAAAGTTAAAAAGTTAAAAAAAAAAAGGAGTTAGTACCACACTTACCAGAACTTAGTTTTGTCTCATTTCAGTACAAATTAATTTATCTTGAACTCTAATCCCACTATTATGGCTCCAATCTCAGGAAACTGAAATCTGAAAACCAGGTCCAACCATTGGGAATTGTTCATACGTATTTCAAGATGTTAGACCAATGGGTGAGGCTTCTAGGGTTATGACTGTCAAGGCTAAGACTTCCAATGTTTTATTTTTTTTTTTATGCTGTGTGCATTGTGGAATGAGAGGCAATCTGGTATAGTGGGCAGACATCTGGGCCTGGCCTCAGGAAGACTTGGGTTCAGATGCTACCTGTGAAACTTACTAGTTATATGACCAGAAGAAAGTCACTTAATGTCTTTTTGTCTCAGGTAGTACCTCGGGATTTATCTACTAAGTCATTGACAGGTTATATGGTGAAAATTTCCATACTGGGAGTTGGAAATTACAAATCTTTCACATATTTGTCTATGATTCAGAACATGTGTCATGGTAAATTGTTGTCCTGTCTCTGTTGAGTGTATCACCCAGGTTTACAACCTAGCAGATTGCCAATCATTCTCAGTTCTTTACTCACTAACCCTCCCCCACTCCATTTCCAATTAGTTTCCAAGCCTTGTGAATTCTAGTTTCTTGATGTCTTGTATATACGTACCCTTATTTCCACTACCATCACAATCCTGTTAGTTCAAGCTTCTATCGTCTCTTGCCTGTACTGTTGCGATAGCTTCCATTTAGGAGGTCTCTTTGCATCTAGCCTCCCCTCTCTCCAATCTGTCCTCCATACAGCTGCCACACTGAGATTTCTAAAGCATAGATCTCACTGTCTCACTCCCATTTTCAAGAAGTTTGACTCCCAAATAACTGTACCTATAGGATAGACCCCATTTGGCACTTATGACCCTTTACAACCAGGTTCCAGCCACCTTTGCGGACTTATTATACATTATGTAATGCATTCCAAAATGATCTTCTTGCTTCACACACACAATACAATGTCTCTCATATCTGGGCAATTGTATAGGCTGTTTCTCATGCTCAGATTCTTCTCTCTCCTTACCTCAGTCTTGGAACCTCAGCTCCATTCAAGGAGTGTCCTCCTCTACAGAAAGACTTTCCTAATTCCCCAGTTATCAGTGTCTCCACAGAGTATTTATTTATTTCATATGTGTCTTGTATTTACTTACAACTGTACATGTCATTTCCTCTTAATTAGAATGAAAGCTCTTTGAAGGCAAAAAACTGTCTTTTTTGGTATCCTCAGCACCTGGGACAGTACTTGGCACATGGTAGGTGCTTAATAAAAAGCCACTGAGTCAAATTGAAATGCAATTTATATAGATCTCAGATATTTCAGTCATTCAATACACATTAATTAAATATCTACTGTGATGAGTTATGGGGGCAATACAAAATTCAGGTAGCATGAGGTGCCCCCTCTCATATGTAACTTAAAATCTGGGATGTAAAAGTTAGAGATGAAAATGAAAAGCTGGCTAAAAACAAAACATAAAGAAAATACAAAACAAAGCAAATGATCAAAAATCGGTACGTAGATGAATCAAAAGAGGTCAAGAGAGAAAAGACACCTCAGAAAGCCAAATACTCTGTTCCAGCTGCTAAATAACATGCTCTGACTGAATAACACATGTCCAGACCCTTTGGCAATGTTGTCCATCAAGGCCAGACCTGAACATAATAGCTAACATTCATAGAAAGAGCTTCAAGGCTAACAAAGAACTTTGCATATAGAACCTCATCTTACCCTCACAGCCACCCTGCAGGATAGATATCATAGCTGTATTCACTCACTTTATTTTTTTTACAAAGGAGAAAATAGAAGCAAGGAGAGGCCTAGTGACTTGCCCATGGTCATATGGTTGGTAAGTGTTGGAGAATAATTCAAAACTAGGTTTCTCCTGATCCTTAGTGTTTATTTCACTAAGTGATGCTGCCTCAAGGGGGTACAAAGTACATGAGAGATCATCTCAGGTATCTGGGTGGAAGTGTGACACCCCCTAAAATGTGACCAGAGTCCTTTCTGCTACAATTGCCTCTGGCACAAAGTTATATATAGTAGTGTGCAAATTACTTGGGAGGAGGTAAAATAATTACATTTATTGACTTGTACAACAAATCTTACAAATTTTTATATCATTAAAAACTTTAAAATGTCTCCTTTAGTTTTAATCACTTTTAAAATACAATTTGGCATTTAGTTAATATTTTATACACATTCTACATAGTCTTTAATTCTTTGTTGTGAAACCATAATTTAGATTAGATATTAAGAATTTCTTTAATGAACAGTACATTTTCCCAAGTTCATCCTTGATTATAGCATATATTTTCTCGATATGGTTTATAATAGATGAGTTTCTAGGTCATTGAAGCATGTTTCTCTCTCTCCTGGATAACTCTTTGAACCTTTCATGGTATAATAACAGGTTATGTTGTAACATTCCATCTCCACTTGGGAATTTCTATAATTCTGACATTATCCTGCTTCTTAGTATATCATATTTATCAGATTTCATCATTCCTTTAATGGAGTTAAGCTTCCAGACCCACTAAAAGTAAAAAAAAAATCTCCAAAATATTTTTGGGTGAAAGTTGTACAGTCTGATGAAGTTGACCAGATCTTACTGAAACATCTTCTGACAAGTTTTGGGTTATCCTTGAATGAAAAAAAAAAACAACTTATATTTATGTAGCACTTTAAGGTTTGCAAAGCACTTTAGAAATTTGATTTCATTTTATCTTTAAAACAGCCCTGGGAGGTAGATGCTATTATTATCCCTATTTTATATATGAGGAAACTGATGCAGACAAGGGTTAAATGACTTGCTCAGGATCACACAGATAGTAAGTATCTGAGGATAGAATTGACCTTGGGTTTTTCTGACTCTAGGTTCATCACTCTACCACCTGCACCACCTTGCTGCCTCAGAAAAAGTATAAAAATTGAGTTTCATCAATAAAATTACCTTTCTCCAATCTTTAGTACTCCAGTCTTTGTACTGTTTTTCCCATGACAAACTTTTTTTTCCTTAATATAAAATATTAGTAGTAATTTTTTTACCAATAGTCTTTTCATTGTTCTTCCAACTTCAAGAAATTATACTGCACTGGAAAGCAATGGTTCCCCAAAGTTTTGGCCTCAGGATCCCTTTATACTCTGAAAAGTTAGAGGACTGCAAAGAACTTTTGCTTATGTGTGTTTTATCTATGTGCACTCTCTGAAAGGATCTTGGGAACCCTAAGGGGTACGTGGACCACACTTTGAGAAATGCTGCTATAGAGGAATTAGTTTCAAACTGAAGGTCTTTGCCTGTTTTATTAGAATTAATTAGGTTGTCTTACAGCAACAGTTCATCAATTCTTGGTGTTTTTGTTTGTTTGTTTTTGGTCACACTTTCCTTTATATTTTAGAGTAATTAACCTTGTTTCATTGTGGGCTTGAATAATTCTTGCACTATTTAACTCCCTCACACTTATAGTCAATTTTATATCTCTAACAGTCATTGAAGAGTGCTCTTTAAGAGTTATGAATTTTGAACATTTCCTTGGAAAACATTTTCTTGAAAACTACAGACAAAAAATACAACAAAAGAGCAATGAAATGTATGTATGGCACACAATTAATATGAAACAAAGAACTTGCTTGTCTCTAAAATAATTTGTACACCAATATAAGACTTCCTAGATGAATGGTTGCAGTATCTGACACATAGTAGGCATAGAACAAATCTGACGACTGATTGGCTATAGATTTGTAGTCCACTCTGCCTTCCTCAGCTCCAACATTCTTTCTTCTCTCCTTCTCTTCCACTGCTTCTCCTTCCTCCTGTGAACTAGTTAATTAGTTCAAGTGACCATCACCACTCAAAGAGAAAGTGACAACTTTGGAGCTCAAGGCCGATCTCACTATTAGTTGCTGCTGTTTCCTTTCCCACATCTCTGGCTCATGCCCTTGTCTCTGTGACCAAGCCACACTCAAAGCCACATTCAGGAAAAACTGGGCTAGATTACTGGAAAAATGCCCAGATACCCACTGGGAAGGTCTGACCCCTAAACTGACAGGCCAAGTATTTATTCAGAGATTCTCTGTTTTCCTAAAATTGCCCATTGGTCTCTGTTTTCCATATTCATTTGATATTTATTCAAAGAACATTTATTAAGCACTACTCTGTGTTGGGGCATGTTCTGAGGAAGTTGCAAAGGCCAACAAGACAGAGTCTCTCATCTCCCAGAGCTTCCGTCTGAGCACCAATAGAAACCTCAGACATACCTCATCTTTTCTCAATTTTCAGCGCACTCCCATAGTCCCAACATAGCAATCTTCCTCTGAATTCTCTTCAGTTCCTTCTCTCATTCCCAAACATCTTTTTTCAATGCCTGAAACACTCTTCCGCATCTCAGGCTCCATGAAATGTTTTGCCCTTTACTAAAAACCAGACTGAGCCCAGATGTCCCAGTAGAGCCAGGAAACATGTTCTTCCTCCTCCTGATATAGAGAGCAGTAGTTGCATTCTCTCACTCACTGCAATCCATATTCACAAAATATGAAACCAAAAATAAAAATGAGGACAAAAGACAGAAAAGATTTCTCTGCATTTATCTGGCTTATTGATTTATATCAGGAGTTCTTAACCTAGGGTCCATGGGCCCTCAAGGGATTTGAGGATAGATTCTTGGAGTCCATAAATTTGATTGCAGAAAAAAATACTATTTTACTTTTGCTTATCTCTAACTGAAATTTAGTCTTTTCTTTGATTATTAATGTAGACAACAGACATTGTTATGAGGAGGGATTCAACAAAGTACCAAGGGTTCCATAACACAAAAAAAGGTTAAGAACCTCTGCTTTCAAGGGCAATTCTGCCTTGCCTATGTTTCTGCTTTCTATCAGAAGCAGGAAATGCATAGTGATGAGAGGGGAACGAATTTGGAAGTGAGGCAAGAGCTATAGAGGCCACTGGGGTTGGGCAGAGAGTGCCTTCTAGATGGACAAGGGAGGATCAGAAGTGAATTCTTAGTGGATACCATGCAGAAAGGAGATATCAGGTCTTGGCACACAGATAAGTAGATTGGGTCCAAAGTCCCAGATTTTAAGATCAGGCAGGAATGCCCAAATGAGAAGCAGGTTCTAAGTACACAAGCTGAGTCTGGAATCCAAGAATTACAAGCTGCTGATTTGCAAAGTCTCAAGAGGACAGGCTAGGTCAGAGTCCAAGATGATCAGGGGAACAGGATCAGGAACTCAGCCTGGGGAACACCAAGAGCTTGTGTCTGTGTGACAGATATCAAAATACAGTCTTAACCTGAGCATCACAAGTTGGAGACTCTAGGTCAAAGATACTATGGGGTATATATTCAGAACCTATTCAAAACAAGAAGGTATGACAATGGGGTCAGGAAGCCCAGGCACTGAGTTACTGAGCAACTGATTCAGAGCTCAGCAATGGAATGACTGGACAGTGACAGGTATCAGAGCTGAAACCAGAGGGAAGAAGCGATCAGCCCAAATCCAGAGTGGACTTTGTTGATAATAACAGCAAAAACAGCGATAAGACCGACAATGGCTGAGCTGAACTTTTTGTAGAAAATTTACATTTTCTTTATATGCTCCCTACCCAAGACCAAAACAAAAATCGGTATGAAGGTGGGAATGAGCCCACTGGCAAGGGTGAGCAGGTACACCTCATCTGAGTGTGAGTTCCTGGGGGAGACCAGCTGACCCAGCAGCGTTCAAGATATTGTGAATGCTCAATAAATACTGAGCAAAGAAAAAAAATGAATCATTCCTTCAGTCAGTGTATGCCCCCAAACTTGGTCAAATTATAGTGCCTCAAAATTCAGCCATGGTTTCTCAGAAAGTACCAGGTAAAGGGTGGGAGTGATCATCTAAAAATATTCATGCGATGTCCCCTAGTATTTTTCCTATAAGAAAATTCCATCTTAGGTTGGGCCTTAAAAATATTAATGTGATTATTTAATTGAGGATCTCTGAGACATCTTTTGCATGAAATCAACATCACCACCTCTTTACCTGTGCAAATTAACCACTTGTACACTCACCTAACCTGCATTTCCCCCTGTTGATTGATCCTGTATCCAATTATGCTCTGCTCCTTGAGTTCTGGAGTGCGTAATGGCAGTGTTTATTTGGCAAGGTTGACATTGATGAATAAGTAATTTTCTTCTTAATTTTTCTCCTTAAAATGAGCAAAAGAGAGCACATTTGTATCCTCCTGTCACTCCATTAACCCTGTTAGAGTTTGTGGGCTGGGGTGATATGTCTGTTCCATGACAGCTATGGAAGCTAAGACATCTTAGGTAGGTTTTGTTGGCTACCACAGTGGACTGTGTATTTCAGTCAGTTACTTGGCACAGTTAGGAGAAAATAGGGTTTCCTAGTAACTTCATACCTGTAGCAAGAAAGAGACATAGGAATCCCTCATTACATCCAAGGTGGATGATTCCATTTCATGGAATGATTATGCCTTGTGGCAGCCCTGGAAATTTCCAGCCTTGGTGGGATGGAGAGTTTCATTTTTTAAATTCAGCTGTCTCTAAAGGATAAAATGCAGCAGCCACATGATTGAAATATAAATGAGTATTAAAAGATTATAGAGAGGCAGACTGGCATAGTGGATAGAGAGACTGGTCTCAGAACCAAGAAGACCTGAGTTCAAATCCTGATTCTGACACATACTGGTTATGTGATCTTAGGCAAGTCACTTAATTTCTTAGTGCTCTAAGAAACACTCTAAGATTATAAATTGCAGAAAAGACACTGACCTGTATTGGTAGAGGGAGTCCTTAGCATAGGACCTGGCATATAGTAAGCACTTAAATGCTTTTTAACAGACTATAAACTCATAAATTTGGAGCTGGAAAAGAGTTTGGATTTTATCTAGCTAAACTCTATTATTTTATAAATAATGAAACTGAGTCACAAGGGTAAGTAGTAGAGAAAAACTCAGGTCCTCTGACTAGTTCCAATGTTCTTTCCAGTATGCCAATCAGTCCACAAACAATTCAATGTCTGCTATATGCCAGGTACAGAAGAGGAACTAGGGTTTCAAAGATAAAAATAATGTTTCCATGTTCGATCATCAACCACATATTATTTACCTCAATTTTTTTTTTTTTTTTAGAGTATTGTGCCAATAAGGTACGGACCAAAGGTTTGACCTTTGTAGGCCAGTTACTATAACTATGTTTGGTTTCATGGTCATAGAGGGGACCTCAAACTTCCACCAGACATTTTGCAAATGTGTGTCATGGGTTCTGAGGTGGCCAGAACATCAGGCAAAAGAATGGCAATGATTCAATATACATATATATATATATATATATATATATATATCCATCCCCACACTGGAAAAAATAGTTGAGGCAAATCTCCAATTTTAGATGAAGAAATTGGGTCCTTTTCATTCATACATTAGATGCTACCATCCTTCAAAAGGGTCATTTCTCAAAGTGCTTACAATCTAAGCAGCCAGACACAGTATACACAAGGGTAAAGATGAGATCATGTTCAATATACAAGTAGGTGTCAAAAAAAGAGGAGAAGCCAACAAAGTTTTCTATTCTCACTTATTCTTGTCATCAGATACCTTTAGTGGGGGGTGAGGGGAAGATGGTGTTTCTAGAAAAGTGTGAGGGAGTAAAAAGGAGCATTACATGGTACTGAGCATGGCACAAAACATATATTTTGGCTTAATAAGTATTATTTGATGATCATTATATTGAAGTTGCTTACCATATGGAATACTGGAAAATGATTCCATGTTCATAGAACTGCATAGGAAAATACATATCCAAATGGGAGTGGGAAGATGAGATGAATTTTTCAGTTAAGAGGGGTGCTGAGTAGGTTCCCAGAGTGGGTGATACCACCCCCTGAGGGGCACTGGAAAAATCCAGGGGGGTGGTAGTAGCCTCAGGAACAATTGGGAGCATTGTAAAAAAATAAGGAGACAATGGAAGCATAAGGAAAGAAGAGAAGATAAAATTTTGATAAGTTGTTTGTATGTGTTCCATCTGTTGTTACAGAGTTAAAGTCATAGTGATTACATTATTTTCCAAATAAATGCACAAAGTGCAAGTTATAACCCATTGGTGGTCAAGTCTGTAAAATGGTCTTAACAAATAAGTGCTGGTAGGCAAGTATGCATCAGCCAGGATATGTGCATGTAATAGCTTATTTACAATACAATACCATATGGTTACATGATGCAATATTGCATTATCAAAATTTCAATGCAGGAATAAAACCACAAATTTAATTAATAAATTATGAAATGTAAGAGGCATCATTTAAAAATTTTTATATTTTTTGAAATCACACAAATTTTAAAAAGCATTAAAGGGTTAAAGAAAGTAGATTTCCAGGGAGGTGTTGAGTAATTTATTTTATTTTTAAGCAATTGGGGTTAAGTAACTTGCTCAAGGTTACGCGGCCAGTTATTTTTTGTGTGGGTTCCAAGTATCTGAGGCTGCAACCGATTTTGGGAGTAATTTTTTTTTAAAAAAAGGGGCCAGTAGTCCAAATAAGTTTGGGAACCTTTGGTATAGAGTATTGATAGAAATAACCATAGCACCTGAATGAACTCTAGTGAAAAGCCACTTCGAGCAAAAGAGAGGGCCCAAGCTGTTACCCATGGTAGCAGAGCAATTGGACTACCAGGTGAGACACTGAGGAATTACACAGGGTGACTGGAAGAGTCTTACCTTGCCTGGCACAATTGCAAGATGGTCTTTCTGAGATGTAAGAAGTATTTGGAAAGGAATAAAAGACTCAGAAACTCAGTTACGATTTTGAACCTGAGCAAAATGTCACAATTCTATATGGCCTAGAGGAAATGCACACAACTCCTTCCAGCCCACCATCCTCTTTCGTAAATTAAGACATCCAAATGGCACCAAGCCACATTCTGTCCTGAAGGACTTGTGCATATGTCCCCTTGAAGAATTAGAGCTTGGATGTTTGAATTTGTACCTTAACAAGCGTCTGGAGAGAGTGGAACCCCTATGCTTAACAGAACAGTGATTCTGAAAGTGTAATGTGGGAACCACTTAGGGGCACTCAGTAATTCTGCAGGTGCTTTATAGCATAATACTGGGCCATATACCACATGGTGGCAAAGCCGTAATGAAGGTGGGGCAAGTGGAGTTTTTTCCTAGGATGCTGAATTTAGAGAGTGTAGAAAGTTCTTGTGGCCCTTTGCAGCTTAGGAATAATAGAACTTATTATCTGCTTTGCAAGTATGAGCAGCTAAAATAGAAAGCTACTAGATGTCTGGTAGGAGTGAGTTCTCCCACAGAAGTGGCCTCACCTTGGTATCCAGAGGTCCCTTTCTTCTCTATGTTGGGTGGTCATATGTCCCCCATTCTATGACTGCTTCATTTTGTTTTTGCTTACTACTCTAACTGGTAATGCTATTTAAAATATTACAGTGATTATACATTTGTCTTTGTTCTGAAATAATTTCCTTAAGGTTCACAATAAGTGGGGCCCAGTGGGTAGTCAACCTTAAAACCAGAGTCAGGAATCCATGACTTCAATAAGGGCCAGTCTCTGTGTGACTCTGGGCAATTCATTTAACTTCACATTGTTTCAGGTAACTCTCTAAGATTCTAAATTGCAAATAAAGGGACAATCTGTATTGACAGAAGGGAAAGTCCTTTCCCCTGGGAGTTCTCTCTATCAGTGAAATCACAGGTCTAGTTTCTTGCTCTATCCTAATACTTGAAAACCAGATATTATTGACTTTTCACCAAAGGCAACACTGGTTCTTCCATTCAATGTAACTAGAAGGTGTTGAGTTCCCCCCGACACACACCCCAGCTGTGTTCAGCAGAAGTAAGTGGGTTAAGTAGTCTTGTCTGAACTTTAAAAATGTAGAAGGTCTGGACCACAATAGATTAATGCTTGAATATATTCAATCAGTTGGGATGAATTACTTTTGTTTCAAAACAGAATCCAAAGGAATTGTATAGCAGAGAGTTCATCTCTGGGATATATTTTTAACTGGTGGCTCATCCAGACTAATTTACACCTACAGCTTTGGTAATATAAACGTTGGCTTCATTAAATTATGTTGCCACTAAAGACCATCTGCTCATTAATTCACCAAATGTTTATTGAATGCCTACTATGTGCAAGGTCTTATGTGGGGAAATGCCCATCAACATGTGCACTAAGGTAGTTAGTATACACCTTTAAGGCACAAAGTACAAGCACCCAGACTCTCCTGATATGACTCTTGCAGTTATCTCTCCCACCACTGACCCCCTTCTCCCTCACTCTCACTTTGCCCTCCCTCCATAGTGTTCACGCTTCACCTTGACCACCAAGAAATTAGAACCTTTAGTATTTTGCAATACACTGTAAAAAAAAAAGTCAGGTTGCTAAAGCTTCAGCATCCAGATGTTCATCAGAAAGTATGTCAGCTGGGAATTCTCACCAGAGTTGCCTCTTGATGCCCAATGGCAACTGGCATCAATTTAAGCTCATGCACTTTAGACAGGTTGTCACACGCCCCATCCTTTACTGCCTTTGGCTTTGTGACTGTCCCTCGTGTTCCCAGTGCCTTTGCAGGCCAAAGGGCTCCACCAGATCCTAGGCTGTGGGTGTACTTAGCTCTTGGGACACCATGAATGAAGGGAGGAGGAAGGCCTCTGGGGCCACTAGACACTAGGAATCAAGATTTTTGAAGAGCCTTGGATGGGCCCAGTCTTGAAACCAGTTGCAGTATTTAGAACAGCCCTGTAGTGCAGTCTGTCTCAGTTGCAGGGAAAGGTCAGCATTTCAATCTAGTGTTTTCACACATCTTAAATTAATTTCATAGGCCGGGCTCTCGAGGAGCTTCTCTCTTTAAACAATGTGGTTAAGCTGCCGCACTTTTGCTCATAGGCAGCATTCCGCTCACATTATGATGTGGTTTCTGGAAGTCATGCATGCAGCTGGCTAAACTAAACTAAGCTGTTTCATTAATGAGAGTAAACTCAAAAGAGAATTTGTGAGTGTAGACAAGGCATCTTTGCTTTCTACCAGTAATTCAAACAGCCAGGTAATTAGGGGTACTGGAGAGAGGAAATGTCTCTTTGAATTGCAGTAGCCGACAATCTCCCTCCCCTCCCCACCCTCTTTCTTGCTCTCTCTTTTTCTCTTTGTTTTCTTCCTCCCCACTTCTTCTCTTCTCTCTCAACCCTCCTCTCATTCTCTCTCTTCTCCTTCCCTCTTATGCTTTGGGTAATATGCATTCTTAATCCTCTCTTTTTCTCTCTCTCTCTCTTTCTCTCTCTCCCTCCCTCCCTCTCCCTCCCCCTCCTCTGCTACCTCCTCCTTTCTCTTCCCTTCATCCCCCTCTTCCCACTTCTCTCCATCCCCCTCTCCCATTCCCCTCCATCATCTGTATAATATGCATTCTTCATCTCCTTCCATTTTTTAGTCAAAATATAATGTGCTGGATGGTCATTATAAGATTTTTTTTTTGTTAGATAAGCTTACTGGGTTTTGTTTCTGCAAAATTAATAAAATATCAAGATTAAAACAAAACACCCACAACAAGAATAGAATTATTTTCCTTTTAGGATAAAGCAAACCAACCAACCAAACCAAGCCTACCATTTGAATACCAAAAAGAGAGTGGGAAGGAAAATCTTGACTTCAGGAAGACTCGGTTTTCTTTCCAACCATGGTTTATGCCATCAGTTTTTTTTGAGCTTTCATCTTTATATACTATGGTGGCCAACCAAGCCTATTACTCACCATTGCAGCTGAGGGGGTAGAGAGGGTCCAGCATGACCCTGCCACTTACTAGATATTGTGAACCCTTTGTCAGGCTTCACTTCTGACCTCCCTTATCTGTAAATTGGGGATAATTCCTCTTTTACGTGTTTCATGGACTTGTGATAATTTTATGGCATACTCTATATAGAGCAATACACCCATGTCAGACACTATTGGGATCCATCTCAGAGTATAATGCCTATAAAAGAGAAAGTGCTACACTTGTTACCACTCAGTTTTAAGTAAACATGGATTTCTTTGCTCCCTATCTATACATCCCCAGTTTATTTATCAGGGACTTTACAGGGCATCACAAATTGCCTCCAAAATATCTTTTCAAAAAATGATTCCCCATTATTCCCACTTATACTTTCCAGCCAAGCTGACTTTCTTTCTGTTCCCTGTGTATAACAGTGTATCTTCTACCTCCATGCCTTTGTATAGGCATGGATGAGATACATACATACATATATATATATGCATACATATAAAAGGTACATTACAATTATGAATGTGTGTTGACATGCATACATACACACATATATGTATGTGTAATTTGATTATCTTTGGACATTTTGTTTTCCTTTAATAGAATGTAAGGTTTGTGAGGGTAAGGAAATATATATGTATATGCATGTATATGTATATGCATATAGTATATATGTATATGTGTATACACACATTTATCTGTCTCTCCCACTTCCCCTCTACCCCAATTGAACAATTATAAAAATTAAAAATAAAACCCTCATTACACCCATGCATGTATGTCTTATTCTGCATTTTTAGTCAATTTCTCTGCAAGTGATTGCAGTGTGCTTTACCTTCTGTCTTACATTGTGATTTATCATGGCATTGATCAGAATTTTAAACGTTTTCGAAGCTGTTTTTCTGTATAATGTTATCATTTTAGAAATTATTCTCCTAGTTTGACTTACTTTATATTTACTCAGAGGTCATCTCAGTTTCCTCTGAAATTGTCTATTTTGTCATTTCTTATGGCATAATGATATTGCATTACATTCATATAAATATATATGTATATGTTTATGTATCTATATATGCATGTATTTGTTTAGAATATATATATATATATATACATACATACATACATACATATATATTTGTTTACAGTTAATTAGTCCCTTAGGAACTCTCTTAGCTCATAGCTTTGGGCTACTATAAAAAGAGCTATTAATATATTTTGGTGCACATGGATCCCTTTCCTCTTTTTTTGATCTCTTTATGTAACTGGCTTAGAAATGGTATTGCTGAGTCTAAGGGTATGACCATTTTGGTGACTTTGTGGGAATAGTTCCACATTGCTTCCTAGAATGGCTGGACACATTCATAGTTCCACCAATAGTACATTAATAGACCTGTTTTGGGCAAGAATTGCTTTCATTTTTTATTTTGTATCCCCAGAACCTGGCACAGTTCCTGGCAAACAGTAGGTATTTAACAAATGCTAGCTGAATTGAATGAAATTAGTTTAATTTTCCACCCAGTACAGGAATCCCTTCTATAACACGGGATGAAGAGTCATTTCAGTTCTCCACATTGTCCACCTGCCATCTTTTACTAAAGACAAGAATTTGTGTTACTCACTAGGATATTATTTAAATGTTTCCCTATTTTTGAATCAATGCCCTCTGCCTATTAGGGTCTGTGTTTGATAGACTGCAAATGGTCTCAGATCCAGTAGTGTTTTTTGAAGGAGGTTAGGAGAAAATATTATTAATATATTGTCTCCTTTGTTATAACAAATAGAAGATGAGGAAGACAGAAGATATGCTACCTTAATTTAATAACATTTTTATATACCTAGAATTGCTAATTGATTTTTACACCCTGAAATGGGTGGCTGAGGAAGATTGTAGATTACTCTTCAGAGGACTTTAAATATAGACTATCTTCTCATCTTCTTATAGTGGTTTAAATGTGGTCCTTCCTAAAAGCAGAGGCTGGCCAGGATAACCTTTAAAGGTCTCTTTCTGTCTTAAGATACTCTGATACATCTTCAAAGAAAACCCAGAGCTTCATGCAAAGGACATTTTTCATCTACCAAACTGCATATTTTTACTTAGTTATTTTAAAAGCAATATCAAACCCAGAGAGAAAAATATAGCATTGATGCCAGATCTGATGAGAGCTAACACTTAGTATCAACATGAATACATTTGAATATAAAGAGGTTGGCTTCATCTGACAGCAATGTGTCTCAGGGCTTCGTTGGGGAGGGGGGGTGAAGTATGAGAGAGAGCAGAACTCTGGTTCTTTCTTGTTTTAGCTTCTGTAGTTGTGTTCTTCCACTTCTGAGCAGGTGCAAGTTGCTACAGAACACCCCTCCCAATTCTTTCCCTGCTTTCTCTCCTTTGTCCCCTCTTCCACAACCTCAGGCTATGGATTGTGGCTGGTCTGAGAAGATGACTGGGGGGGGGGTACCAATAATTTCAGTTTGTGGTTTTCTTCCCACCTCAAGTCTTACCTCTACTGAAGCTCTTTGTTTTTCAGATTCTCCGACACAGGATCAGACTGTGAGGACAGATTCAGGAGTGTGCTGGAGTCAGCTCAAAGCTGGTGGAAAGACCAGGTGAAATTTCAGGATGAGCATTTACACCTTGGAAATCAGCAAATGCTGTAAATAAGGGTTTGATTTATTGATATGGTGTTTGTCTGGAATTATGAAAGTGATGGAGTAAATGTTAATAATGCAGGATTATATATGTATATATATGGAGAGAGACAGAGACAGAGAGAGACAGAGAAACAGAGAGACAGAGACAGAGAAACAGAGAGAGA
>NW_027185799.1:8486467-8488269 GCF_028583685.1 Petaurus breviceps papuanus
AGAGAGAGAGAGAGAGAGAGAGAGAGAGAGAGAGAGAGAGAGAGGAACTGCTTGTTATACATTTACCAGTACACTCCTGAGACAGATAGTCTTTGCCAGAAGGAAATAGCAATTGTATTACTGTCTAGTAAAACAAATGAAGGTGTAGCAGAAAATGGAGTGGAGTTTGAGTTGAGTGATCTGAGTTCAAATCATAGCTCTAATACTTGCTACCTGTGTAACTTTAGGAAAGTTATTTCTCTCTGGGTTATAGTTCTCTCATTTGCAAAAAGAAGATATTGAAATAGACCTTCTCAAAGGCTCCTTCCAACTTTAGCATTTTATGGTCCATTTAAGAAAAACAGCAAATAGAGAGTGGAAAGTTTCCTCCATACTCCTGTCTGTGGCCCTCCTTCATTCCATTTGGTCACTAACCAAGGTGGGATGAAATTATAACATTGTTTTCGTTCTTTCTTGAGGCAATTGGGGTTAAGTGACTTGCCCAAGGTCATACAGTTGGTACATGCCTGAGGCTGGATTTGAACTCAGGTTCTCCTCTCCAGTGCTAGTGCTCTATCCATTGTGCCACCTAGCTGCTCTTTATAGTGCTGTTTTAACCTAATATGCTGGATTTCTTCTTCCAAGACAAGTGAATTAACACAGTTGGCCCAATAATTTGGGTAGTCTTCTCAATTGATCTAGATATCAATTCATACATGACAATTCATGTCAGATGGAAAGGCCAAAAGAGCCTGGTCTGTGATATTGCTTCTTCCAACCATAGCTTCAATTCAGACCCAACATAACATATTGATTGACTTTTATAGGATTTAGAAATAGAAGGAATCATCTCTTCCATACATACCTTCCTCCACATAATAAAGATAAGGAAACAGATCCTGAGAAGGGAAGTAACTTGGCAGGTTAACAGAAGTAATAAGTAATAGAATTCAAATTTGAACCCAGGAATTTTAACTCCAAATACAATATTCTTTCTGAAACACTCTTCTGGCAAGAGTAATGAGAGAAGAGAAACAAAGTTCAGTGAAATTGGGATTAGCCACAGTGAGCCATAGGCTCAATGGTATCCACAATTTAGAACAAGAAGGGGTCTTAGACATTTTAATTCAACCCTCATTTTTCAAATAAAGAAACTGACGCTTATAAAGGTATAGTCACCCAGGCAACAGTATGTTTCCAAATTCAGTGATCTTTCCACACTAATATTTTAAATAAATATCCTGAGAAATCAATCCTGCAGCATCTGAAAAACACACACACACACACACACACACACAATATTTTATGGTAGAGTCATTAGGTTGACAAAACCCACATCTCTGCATTAGACAGTAGTCTACCACAAGAGAAGGGTTTGCATTTGTGATAAACTTTCTATCCTTCCCCAGTACTCCACTAGTATTCTGAGTATAGAAAGTGTTTAATAAATGTTTGTTTGATTTATTAAGGATAAAATCATCATTGTTGATTTGAATGTGCAGCTATACCCTGTAATGTATCAGAATCAACCCATGAATGATTAGATAATTCTCCATTAAAACTCAAGGAAATTTGGTTCACTGTCTATATAACAAAGGCTAACACGCATTTCTTAAAGTAAGACAGTATTCCATCACAATAATATACCACAACTTGTTCAGCCATTCTCTAAATGATGTACATCCTCTCAATTTCCAATTCTTTGCCACCACAAAAAGAGCTGCCATCAATAATTTTGTACATATAATTTCTCTCCCTCTCTCCTTCCCCCCTCCCTTCTTCCTTCCTCCTTTCTTTCTTTCTTTCTTTCTTTCTTTCTTTCT
>NW_027185799.1:8488369-8594029 GCF_028583685.1 Petaurus breviceps papuanus
TCTCTCTCTCTCTCTCTCTCTCTCTCTCTCTCTCTCTCTCTCTGTCTTAGACCTAGTAGTGCTATTTCTAGGCCAAAGGGTCTGTACACTTTTATAGCCTTTTGGGCATATTTCCAAATTGCTCTCCAGAATGGTTACATCAGTTCACAATTCTACCAACAGTGCATTAGTGTCCCAATTTTTTCACATCCACTCCATTTCACATTTTCCTTTTTTGTCATATTAGCCAATCTGATAAATGCAGGTCTATACCTCAGAATTGTTTTAATTTGCATTTCTCTAATCAATAGGGATTTATAGCATTTTTTTCATATGACCATAGATAGCTGTAATTTTTGTTTTCTGAAAATTGCCTGTTTATATGCTTTGGCTATTTATCAATTGGGGAACACTTGTATTCTTATAGATTTGGCTCAATTCTCTACATATTTGAGAAATGAAACCTTTATCAGAGAAACGTGTAAAAAATTCCCTCCAGTTTCCTGCTTCAGGGTGACTTTTTAAAAGATACATTCCCTCACTTTCTCATTCTCCTTGTCTCTAATCTGTTTCTTCTGAAACTTGGCAGTAGCTTCCAAATGTCTGTGACTGTGAAGACATGCAGGGGAGCCAGGAAAAGATCATAGAAGGTGCTCAATAAATTATTGTTGATTGATCAGTTGTAAATGAAAGCATCAATGGAGCAAAGGGTGCCCTAATATCTTAAAAGTTAGTCCCCCAAACAAAGAGCTCCAACAGTGCTTGCATTTGGGCTGATAGAGCTGAGGGGGGAACCTTGAGAGGTCACTGGAGCAGGATGCACACTTTCCTAATCAGAGCTACTTATCCTGCTACCATGGGTCTCCAGCTAAATAAATTCCATCACTCTCTTGATAACCCTTAACCCTACTGTCCTCTTAACCTTAAAAGCTAAGCAGTACTCACAGATGTTACCTTAAATCTATTTTGGTATAATTTAAATTCCATCTCTCTTCTGATTGTTTTTCTCCCTTTACTCCTAAAACAATCCTTTGTTAAATAATAAATAAGAACAATCTCTTCCTAATTCTGAACCCTCCCCCCCCCCCAGCAATTATTGGTGTCCCTATTTAATGAGGAAGGAGACCAATCTGATCATTTTTAGAAACCTTTGGGCCAAAATTAGCCCAAAGTTACAGTGAATGGTAGGGTATGATGCTCTGGATTTCAGGTCATAATTCCTGGATTTGAGTCCTAGCTCTGTTATGAACTACCTGTGTGCCTTTGTGCAAATCACGTTCACTCCTTTTATCTGTTTACTCATCTATAGAATGAGGGAGTTAGACTAAGTAAAAGCTTAGCTGTTTGATGGAACATTCTATTTAAAGCCAGAAGAATTGAGTTAAAATCCAAGTTCTCACTTTTTCTCTTTGTGTGACTCTGGGTGGGCAATTTAACCTTTCTGTGACTCATTTTCCACATCTGTAAAATGGAGTTGGCTGAGTTAACCCTCTAATTTCTCTTCCAGATCCTAATCTATGACTGTATGATAATTCAGGCTCCTTTCAGTTTCAAATCCCAATATTCTATGATAAGGAATAGCAGCTGATAGAATTAGAATTTTGGGGTAGAGGGATCAAAAAGAATAGCAGATGCCAGAATTTCTGGATAAGGGGAACAGGACTCCTGACCCCTGAAGTTAGTTGAAGATGGAAAGAGAACATAAGGAAAGTCAGTACATTTCCCCAACTTGACTCAAGAAAGATGGAAGCTTGAAATTACATCTGCATGTGTCACTTAAGGTGAAATGAGACGGAAAAGATGCAATACTAAATACACCCCACTTGGAGTTGATTTACTTCTTCCCCCTCATTAGTTTTCTATTACAGCAGCTTCTCTCTCCCCTCGTGGTTCCCACCACACTTGAAGTTACAGTCTGCAGAAACTGTAATGGCTGAACTGAGGGTGGATAGATGTTCACGTGACCTCACTAACTGAGTTGTTCACTAGCAGTGAATTCAGCAAAAAGAAAAGAAGCCTACGCTTGCTCAGATGTTCAATGTATTATTTAAAGAAACGAATAAAGGCAATTCGAAGCAAAGCTTCCTCCAACACTAAACACTTCCCTTTTTGCTTGTTAGTAGAGAGACAGGAACATATTTAAGACTTACCTACAGCCTTTGTGCAAATATTTTATAAATACCAGGTGATGCAGATGATTCAACATATATTTATTTAAAAAAAAACTTAGGTGTGCAAAGCATTATGCTAAGCCCTGGGGATATAAAAAATAAATAGTCCCTGCTCTCATGGAGCTTACCGTCTAGTAGTTTATATGAACAATGTTAGAGTAGGAATTAGAGGTAGGAGAGATATGGGGAAAAAAAATTAATAAAGACAAAATATTCCCCTTTTCCACTCTTGGATTTCTTCATCCAGAGGCAACTTGGCTGTGCAATAGATAGAACATGGAGACTGGGATCAGGAAGACCTGAGTTCAAATCTGGATTCATTTATTTACTAACTGTGTGACCCTGGGCAAGTCACTTAGCCTATCTGCCTCAGCTTCCTCAGCTGTAAAATGGGGATAATTAAAGCACCCACCTCTCATGGTTGCTGTCAAGGATCAAATGAGATAAATAATTGTAAAGAGTATAGTACAGTGTTTGGTACATAGTATCCTTAGCAAATCTTTCTTTCCTTTCTTCTTTCCTTGTGAGGACCAAAGTAACATATCTAAAATGACTTACAAATCTTAAAGTATTAAATGAATGCTAATTATTATTTCATTTCTCAAAACAGAGGGAAAGACTAGACTATATCAAAATTCCCTGCTAGAGTTGACATTCTATGATACTAAAAACTGTTGGGAATTTGACATAATTTAACTGGAGACTCTCTGAAGAATAGCAAAAATGTGTGCCCGGCATATTTGAAAGAAGACTGAGTTTTGAAATCCTAAGACTTGGGTTCAAGTTGGCTTTGTACTCATTAGCGTTGTGACTCAGGGAAATCACTTAGTGTCTGAGTCTGAATTTCCTTTCTTGTAAAATGAGGGGGTTAGATTGTGTCGTCTCCAGTTTGTCAAGGTTTCTTTCAACTCTAATGGTCTTTAATTTCAAGGAGTATTTTAGTGGACTCTTGTTTTACATTGTTTCCCTAAGTTTCAAGAATGGCAGTATCAGCTCTAAGGCTTTTTCCTTCCCCCGACTTTCTTTTGAAGAAAAATTTATTTCCAATTGAAGGCCATATGTATCCAGAGTTGTCCCACGAAGATCTAGTTCAAGTCCCCCAAACAGGAAGTTGAAATGGATATGTGAAATCAAGCCTCTGCCATAGTGGTGTTGGTGCTATAGGACATATAGCTCTATACAGAAACACCCAGCCTTGAGCTCTCCAAATAGCAAGGTTCCTCTCAACTCTTCTGGAGTTGCTGAGGGAAAATCTCCATCTGTACCATCAGTTACCAATACATTTCCATTTCCGCTGCATAAAACACAAGGGGAAAATAGAAATGAACACAGATTGTTGAGAATACATTTGCCTAAAATGAAGTTCACTAGAATCAGAATTTCAGAGTTGGAAGGGTCCTTGGCAGTCTAATTCAAATCCAAAAAAGAATCCCCACTGCCACACAATATGACAAATGGTCATTCAATTTCTCCTTGAAGACCTCTAGTGGTGGGGAATCCACCAGCCTGTGAGGCTGCCCATTGCACTTTGAAATAGGTATAGTGAGAAATTTTCCTATACATCAAGGCTGTTTTTTTTTTTTTTTACCTCCATTGCTCCTAATTCTGTCTTCTTGGGGCCAAACAAAATTATTCTATTCCTTCCACCTGACAGCTTTTCAAATACTGAAAGACCTCTATTGTGTCCTTATTGCTTTCAGATTAAATATGCTCATCACTGTCAACCATTCCTCATATGGCATGGACTCAAGGTCCTCCATCATTCTTGTTCTTTTTGAGACACAGTCCACCTTAACAGCAGTCCCATGTACTAGTCTGTGGTCTGGGAATTCATGGGAAGTTGTGACAAGAGGTATCAGTACAACCAACCACTTGACTTGGCAAAATTATCAATTATCCTTGAACCTTAACAGCATATCAATATGCTGTTAACATTATTATTTATTAATTAACAATTATTGTTTATTATTAACAATTATTTGTTTATTCTAAATATTATTACCCTCCCATCCTAACCCCCATTTAGTAGATGGGAGAATAGAGCACTTTATTTACAAAGTGCTTTCACACACATATGCATATATGTATACACACATACATCATTTGGTTTTTACAATTAAATGAAATGGGGTTAATGTTATTCTCATTTTATAGATAAGGAAATGGAGACTGAGAGAGGCTAAGTGACTTACCTAGGGTCATGAAGGTAGTAATTATCTAAGGCAGGATTTGAACTGAGGTCTTCCTGACCCCAAATCTAGCATTGTGGGCACCATGCCACTTAGCTGGCTCCATCCACTTCTTGGACTTGGCAATGTTCTTTTCACTTTTCAGAGGGAAAAAGCCTAAAGTGTAAAATCAATGCTCTGAATTATCTGGTAATTTTACCTGAAATTTCTTTTAGGCTTTAGGCTAGTGTGGATTTTCTTTGCTGATTTTTATCAGTTATTCAAAGAACTGAACCAGAACTTACAAGGCTAATTCATCTATATTCAACATAATTTTGTTGGGCCAATTTTTCCTTGGGGGCTTGTGCCTTGGTATGCCCTTAGGTTTAACAAAAAAAGTGTTCTCCTGAAAATAAATCTTTCCCAGATAAAGTTTTATCACTGTTGCTTTGCCTTCACCATTGAAACTTTCCAGAGCACTTGGAAGTACTTTATTAACTGAAAAGTGTCTCCATAAACTTCCACATGCTGTTTGTTGACCAATTTCTGCAGCAGGAACATTGTTTACATTGAAAAATCAAATCACAGCTTGCATTTCATCCTAATTTTATTTTGACATTTCACATGGTATTAAATCCAGTTTTTCGGGACACATAAGAACATCCCCTGTGATTTCACCAGTTAGATTATAAGCCCCTTGAAAGGAGAGGTCATTTGAACCTTTTATCTCCCCCCCAAACCCCCGACCAATCACAGTTCACTGCAGAGAGTAGAACAATTCATGTAGAACTGCATATCTCCGTTCTTTCAAAGGCAGTATTGTGTTCATTTGACTTTGGATTTTGGTATCCTTTGCTGTTTATTAAATGAGTTACAATAGATGCACATAGACACACTTGAAAAAAATTCTTTATTAATTTTTCACTTTTCATTACAAAATGTACGTTGCCAACAACTTGAATAACCTACTTGCTTTTTAATTTTTTTTTAACCCTTTGCTTCAGGGACTCAGGATCTCCCTGTCACTAATTAAGTGTCAGGAAATACTGACTGGCTGGAACCAAGGGGTCATCATTTTGCTATTTATTTCCTTCTCTCAAGCTCTGGAAAAAAAAATGTCCTCTGTATAAATTAAACAATGAAAAAAATGGTGTCAATTCTAGGTCATTACAGTCAACAGAATTGTAATAATGCATCCAAAATGTGTGGCCACAATATAACAGGTATACACTTTGAATAAAGAAAGAAATGACATTCTAGCCTTGTTAAAAGGATAATGGTCCCATATTTTTTATTAACAGGTTAGCAAAACAAAATCCAATGGATTACAATATTTACATGTTATTTGAAAAATAAAGTAGTGATAAAAGCATGTCACAATCATTTTCTTTTTTTTTCTTCTTCTTTTTTTTGTTTTTTGTTTTTTGTTTTTTTGGTAACCATTACAAACACCCAATCCAGGTATGGAACTGTTTAAATACATTTGAAATGAGGCCAATTTAAAACAAATATGGACACAAAATGAGTATTTGTCTAGATAGTTCACACCCGCCCCCTCTCTGGTTTTCCACAAGATGCTTTCCCTCCCTTAGCCCTCCCCCAAAATAAAATAAACACCCTGCAAACAAAAACCTCATAACAGCAATAAAGGAAAAGGGAAAAAATAAAAATAAAAAACCATGCTTTTCAAGTAAGCACCTATTCCACAAATGCAACATCTTTCCATGGATTTTATTTGAAGCTGTGTGGGACCACTGTCTTCTCAGCAACTCCCCTTCCCTTTCTGCCCTCCCTCCCCTCCCCCAGACCCTCCCAGTAAAAAAACAAAAACAAACAGGAAAACAAAAGGACACACACACGCACGTGCGCGCACACACACACACACACATACACACACATACCAGCGTACATATGGGCACAGGCATGTGTGCCCATGCACACACATCTAAAAACTAGGTTTCAATAAAAGTTCTTTCTACTTTTTTTTTGGAATGAAACCCTTTGTTCACAATCAGAACATACCATATGTGTAGACTCAGATTCGGCCAAGGCTGCTCCCCTCCTGTGACCACTAACAAGGGGGAAACATAGCAGCGCTTCTTTAGATCCATTAACAAGCAGTTCTCCAGGCTCCTGGTAGGACAGACATATTTCTCATCCTCTCTAGCCTTAGGGATGTGATTCAAACACATCCTCTTGCCCACCAAAAACAAACTTAAAAAAAAAGAAAAAAGGGAACAAAAAGTTTGAAGACCACACAAGAAAAGCCAGCCAATCTTAACAGAAACTATTTGTGTGAGACTGATAATATGTTAATTCAACAAGCAACAACAACAATAATAACAACAACAACAAAACGGTGACGAGGACCTCCTTGTCTGGCCCACAAGCTGCATAGCTGTGCCCTAAGTTTGGTTCTTTAGTTAAATTAAAAAAAGTTAACTTCTTTGTTATTTCCATGTTGAAAATCAAAACATTCCTATTCACAAGAACTAAATCTCCCTTACCTCCCCCCCAATTTAAAAAAAAATTCAAAACATTTTACATGAAAAAACTGAATTGTGCTGTATTTGTAACACCGCAGGTTGATAGAAAAGTAACAGGTGGCTAGCAAACCGGCACAATCCCCTTGAAATTAGCTCACGCGGATCTATCAAATCCTAAATTATGGTTCAACACTAACAAACAGCTTACCTGGAATAAAGGATGACAACTCACAAACAGTTATCTAGTAATTAAAGTCTGTTTCTTTTTTTGTTTTGTTTTTTACTAAAATAATTAAAAAATCACAGTATTTTAAGAAATAAAACCCGCACTGGGATTTTAAGCACAATGTTTTTCCTTTCTTTAAAACTTTTTTTTTCCCCATTCACCATCTTGCCCAGCAGTTCTCTCCACATTTAACCACGACAATGACAGGTAGTACTGACAAATGCAGAGAATTCCCTTGGTTAATTTTGAGGTACTAGGAAACAGGTGACTGTTTTAAGCAAAGCAGTTTTTTTTTTCTTCCTCAAAGCGGCTGCAGTTAAGTCTGGAAAAAGCTTACTGTATTAAAACTAGAAAAACGCACCAAAAGTTGTGCGTCAAAAAGTTGTCCCCCCTACGAGACGTCTTCTTCCACTCTCACGAAGCTTCCCCTTTCCATTAACCGTCCGAGACTCCGCCACAAATCACATTGTAAAATGTGGGAGTTGCTTCCACATTCTGAAATGAATGTACTTTCCATAGTGAGGTCCGGAAGAAAGGATTCAGCGGATGTAATGGGAGTCACTTATTCCACCATTTAAATAACTTTAATATACACACTCACACAGGTACCAGTGCTTTGAAAATAGATCGTTCAGTCCTAAAAAGCAGCTTTGTTTCTGTCTTCTCCTTCACCCTCCCTTCCCACCCCAACCCCACCCTCCCACCCCTTCATCGATGTTCAAGTAGGGTTTGATTAAGAATTCCACCAAATGCTTATTCGTTTTTGGCCTCTGCAGTCTCCAGGAGAGATTTGTCAGCAGCTACCACACAGACTGCTACTGTTTCTTCCTTCAGGGAAAAGTCCATCTCCACCTCCTCATCGCCTTCTCTTTCTTCTGTTAATGTTATTTGAGCATTTTCTTCCAAGTTCTCCTTTGGATGGTCATTCTCTCTGCTCACTTGCTTGTTGTCATTCAGAGACCTACAAGAAATATTTATGTGAGAGACTGAATTGAACATTCCCCCCCCCAATCAGAAGAAACTCAACACTCTTCTTTCCCCTCAATCACAAAAGCATCATAGGTTTTCTTCTTACCAGTTGCTAGGAACATGCAAATGGTCATCTCTGTAGCTGGCATTTCCTTTCTATGCAATAGGCTTAGGCCATACCTTTCCAGATCTTTTAATGGTTTCCTTATGCCTCTGACCCAATTTGATATATGCACTATGCTTCCTCCATTACTTGATCATAAATGCTAATGGCAAGGGTCATCTTATCCTTAAACCTAACAAACACACCCAGAGGTTTCTGGGATAGATATATCCCCTGAGACTAAGAATATTAACAATAAATAGTGGTTCAATCAGCAAGTTGGGAGACAGGTATTAAAACTAAAAGCCTTATAGAACCAACCTCTAAAAACACTGGCTGTATTGTATCTTACTGACTTGAGATTCTAACAACATTAGTTTGCAGGGACTCCTTGAGCTAAGTTTAATCAGACAAGAAGATAATAAACTCTCATTAACATCCACCAATAGTCTCTGGGAACTCCCAGGGTCACTGCTCTAGATGTCCCTTACCATGATTCTGATCATTGAATATTAAGTTAAGTCTGTGTCCTACACAGATTAAGATTGTTCGGTTTTAGCGATGACTTTAATTTCAAGGATGATCTCTAAGTACTTTACAGATATGATCCAACCTACCTGGGAGGCCGGCGGAGGAAGCTGGCACTATCCCCAGAGGCAGGACATTTAAGGCACAAAGAGATGAATGACTTGTTCAAGGTCACTCAATGAATGAGTCAGTCGCAGAGCCAGGAACAGAAGCCAAGTCTTCTGCCTCCCAGTCCAGCGCTCTATCAGAGAATGTCACGCTAGTGAAAGCTGAATTGACATTGGCCAGATAAAGCGCTACACTTCTAGATAGAAAAGCGATGGGATTTCATCATTTAGAAATATGGTACCTTATTTGGCTAGTGGCTAGAATGACCCTAGTGAAAACCAACAGAAAACAAAATAAAACAAAAGCATTCACATTTGCTAATTTACAGTACCATGAAAACGTGTGCTGCAGACATTTCACAGAGGGGCCTGTGTCCTTTTGTTTTTTTCCAATGGGGTCTATGGGAACCCCTAAAACATTCCCAAACAACCCTCCCGCTTCATGTTAGATAATGGAATTCTTGGGAGAGCCCACTGGGTAGAAACTTACATGCCGTGTCTCAGCACATGCCTTTCCCACTCGGAGCCCTGTGCAAATGCCCGTCCACAGAATTCGCATGGAAATCGCTTTTCAGAGCAAACCCTGCCATCAGAAAATCTCATCAGATCTGTAAGGGAAAAAGAGAGGGAGGGAGAGAAAATTAACCCTTTAAAATACAAGAAAACAAAAATACAATCACAGATCACTAGAAAGATTCCGATGAACTTTCACTGATAAGTCTATTTTTTAAAGATCAATCATGGGTAACCTTTTCTGACATTCTATCAAACTTTTACCTATTAAAGAATGTCTCTTATGGTTGACTCAAGAACAATCCTAGAACCGGGGATTTATCTTCCCTAAATTGCTATAAACACAATCATCTTTGTCTCCTCTGCTAAGGTGATCCTTTGTTCCTATTTTTAAGGGTTCTAATGAAGGCTTTTCTGCTCACTATGGCCCATAATGATCCCTTCTTTTCCTGAAATCTTATTAAGGACTTGAATTAATTGTAATATCCTTGAGGACAGGGACTATGTCTGATGCTTTTATTTATATGTACTTTATAGGGCCTACTACAAGGACTCTCTACAGGACCTACTACAAGGCTGGCTCTCAATAAACACTGGTTGACCAAATGAATAATTGATATAGAACACAAAATACTCTTTCTCACAAATGGAAGTAATCTGAGGCTAGTAAGTCCCTGTAGGATCCTGGGCCTCATGATCAGTGTATTGCTCCCTACCAAACAGGGCCAAAGTCTTTATGTCTATAATAAACAGCTGGGACTATTCTGCTTCCCAGTCACAATGCAAAGCTAAGGCAGTGCAGGAGGGATCATCTCCACATATCTGATCACTTTGTGCCTGCATACACAAGATGTTACAGAAAGATGTCTCAAGCACTGAATGCCATCTGATAAAATTCGTACAACGACATTAACTGGATAGGTGTTTCTCAGCTTCCTTAATCTTTAGCACAAAAAAAGCTATGTGAATGGGGCCAGTTTCAACAAAAGATGAAACATTTTCTCACAAATTAAGAAGATCACCACACAAGCCATTAAAAATAATTGCACAGACTATCTCGCTTGATTCTTTTCATTGGAAATGAGACAGCACCATCTGCTCCAACATTAATTCCTTAGCAGGGATTATTTGGGCAAGAAATCAACAGAATGCCTTCCTGACTCCTCCCAAACTACATAATGAAAGGTGGGGGGAGAGGGAGAGAGAAACAGAGAGAGAGAAGTGGGGGGGAGAGAGACACAGAGAGAGAGACAGAGAGACAGATTTAATTTAATTTTGATCTCTTCATGCCTGGTTTCTTCACTTTAAAAAATCCAACCTCAGATCCAGCTATGGCAGCTGGGAACTGTAGTTTGTCTACAAGCCGTCTCTCTTTCTCTCTCACTTGGCCTGGGTAGGATCTATACATCACATGGAGACAAATGCATGATGCCTCTTAATAACTAGGTATGCATCATTAAAGGTCTAAATTGCAAAGGAGGGGAGGGAGGGTGCCGCTAACACTTTTCCTCTCCCATTATGAAACATGAAACCAGTTTACTTTTCTTCTAATACTGTCAGCCAAGTTTAATCATACAAGAACGATATTAAGTACTCATCAACATCCACCAACAGACTCTGGGCATACCGGGGGCCACTGCTTTCGTGGTCCCTCACTATGAGTTTTTTGAAGACTAACTGCTAGCAAAAAGTTCAGGAGGCTATTGTGCCTTAGTCCTTCTCCTTGGCAAGAATGTACCTAGATAGTGGAAAATTGATTCTGGATCTGTTCAAAAGACATTCAGACAATAGTGGCTATTCTCCTTTCATTGAGCAGTGTGGGGGAAGGGATGATTTACGCTTGTAATTCCCATTAACATTACTGGAAGTTGCTCATGTAAATCCTCCAGCCTTTGAGGAAAGAATACATTCCTCCCCACCCCTAAGACTTTTTCTTTCTGTGTGGTTAAGGTTCATGAATGTGGACTACACTCTCTTCAGAGAGAAGCTATCGGAGACCATTAAGCTCATTCCAGTCACATTGAGCTGGATTTATGCCATGACGCTACTGAGGAGAGGAAAGGAGACACAAGAGAAAGAGAGAAAAATCTGCTCGACCCTCTCCCACTACCTCACCTGCCATGTTTTCCCCTTTGTCTTCTACCACTCTGGGGTGAGTGAGAATGGCACGAAGGACTGGAAAGGCCTACTGCCTCTGCTGTACTTTTAACCTCTAAATTCAGATGATGTTAAGTTGGAGAGATTAAAAAGTCATAATATCCAATGAAGAATAATTTATTGCCTGAAGAGAAACAGCAGGGCACACAACATCCTGAAGTGAAAGGGCCCCTTTGTAGCCGCTGTCAAAAGCATGCACAATGAGACAGAGAACTCTAGTCACGCCTCCCAGATGGGAAGAGTTCACCATGAAGGGAAGAATTAAAAAACACAAACACACACACCTCTAACGTCACAACCCTCTCCCTCATGATGAAGGAATTTCTACTGCTTCTGCTAATGAAGGCTAAACATTTAAAATTTTCTTGTTCAGACTATGCTTCTGTTAAAACCTTTTTTTCCTTCCTGAAATCCAGGATTAAAAAAAAAAAGCATCATTTTGGGAGTGGTATGAGGAAGGGAGTAAAGTTTCTGAAGAGTTAAAATACTCCACTTTGTATTCCCCAATCAATTCTTCTTTGTTATGGGGTTTAGCACCACAATGGGATTCTGGCTTACAAGCCAGAACTGCTTGATACCATGAAGGAGGAGAGGGAACTTTGGTTCTGAAAGGGGTTTGTAAGAGATCAGGAGAAAGGAAGGTCTAGTCTCCATCCTCCCATCTTTGGTGGTGGTGAACAAAGGAGTAATAATGGAGAAATCCTACCCCAAGAGCACCTACTATAATAAGGTAGGAAAAGGCCAGGTCTTCAGCCCAGCTTGATAGAACTAGCTAAAGAAATCAGAAATATGAAAAGGTGACTGACATGTCCCAAACTGGGCATCCTCTTATTTTCATGGTCTGGGAGAGATCAGAAATACTGTGTTTCCCCGATAATAAGACCTATCCCGAAAATAAGCCCTCCCCTTACCGTGTAAGATTCCTCTAAAATAAGCCCTCCCCCGAAAATAAGCCCTATTGAGATTGCTACTGTAGTGAAGGTGTGCTACACGCTACATTACGGTACCCTCTGTATGCACCCCCCCCTGGGTGAAACGCAAGCCATGCTCCGAGCTGCATCCAATCAGAGCTGCAGCAGTGAGCGCGTCATCCTGTTCTTCCCCAGTGATTTGCTTGCTGGCGCCATTGAGAGCAGTGCTGCGGAGGAGAGCTGAGGCAGGACAACATAAGCCCTCCCCTGAAAATAAGCCCTCTGGTGTTTTTCTTTCCAAAAAAAAATTAATAAGACAGTGTCTTATTATCGGGGAAACATGGTATGAATGCTTCCACAACACAGAAATACTTATATGTAAACATATCTGGCCTAATATCTTAGCCATTCTTTATTTTAGTTCAACATAACTCATCTGGTTCATCCTACTTTATAACGGTCTTCAACTTTATCCTAAGAACATTTTTACTTGAAAGTCTAAATAGCCAAATGATAATATTCATGCATATATTTGCATAACTTTCATACAGACCAACCAATGCATATGGAGATGCAGACAGATATGGCTCCTAAAACTACATAATCTGAGGCTGGAGCACAGAGGTGAGAGCGATTTCTGTCCTCACCTTTACTGTTCATTTCTTCTTCCTTGTCCTCTTCATCATCACTGCTGGACATCTCCATTTTCTCCTTCATTTGCTCCAGCTGATCCAAGTTAACTCGTCCAACCAGCTCAAAGTTACGGCTTACCTTCAAGAAAAAAGTCCAAACGAGAGCCAGACTGAGGAGTCATTAGAGAAAAGATTTCAAGGTAAATCTGGTAATAAATGAGCAAGAGCCAAACAGTTCTGTGCTATGTAATCCACCATTCCAGAGAATCATCTAGTACCCTCAGCCCCATGTCCACTTTCAGGGGTGGTTCTGCCCCTACGTAAAAACAGCAGAACTTACATTTATACAACATTTATATCTTCACAAAATAATAGCTGATATTTACGTAGTACTAAATTTGCAAAAAATCTTTTACATCATTTCATTTGAACCTCATGACCCTGTGACCTAATTACTTACAAATACCATCATCCCCATTTTAAGGATGAGCAAACTGAGGCTCAGAGGGGTTAAGTAATCTATCTGCCCATGGTCCCACAGCTAGCAATGATTAGAATTAGGGTTTGAACCTGGTAATTTTGATTCCAAGGTTAGCACTCTGTCCACTCTACAAGACAACTTCTCAACACTAAGCCTATGAAAAGGTGGTTCAAGAATCACTGCTCCCACTTTACAGATGAGGACTAAAAAGTGAATTTGCTTGCTCCACAGATCACACAACTAGTAAATACTAGAGCCAACCCAAATCTTTCTGAATCCAGGTCCAATGATCTTTTCACCATACTACCCTACCCCAGATATTGAGTATATTGCTTTCTACATCAAACTGTTCTTAGTAGATTATCATTATGAGTTGCTCATCTGAAACATAGTATTAAAAGCATAGGCCCAACCAAGGAGGAGCCCTTCCAAGGGGAAAAAGAAAATTATTCACTGATCATGACCATTACTTAGTCATTAATATCAAAGATCTTGATTTCCATGCTTCCTGTGGTCCAAGCCCATCTTTTAAATACTAATTGTCTCCCAATGATAATAGATGGCTATGAATCATGGAACACCATGTCTTCAGAAGAATCAAAATGTCAGTTAAGCTAAAGGAAAAGAGAAGGCACATGATAAGTGGACTCAGGTAGCAGTGTGTTGCTAATCATGGTTTAAAAAGGGATCAAAGATATCACATATAGATAACTGGAAAATATGGTAGGCTACCTTATGTAGTGAGAATTAAAAAACCCAAATAGTTAAGGGTGTTGTACCAGCATCCATGACACGTTAAAGGAATTAGAGGAAGGCATCTAACATCCTCAGTAGATCCTCTGAAGAGGAGTTACAGAAAAATATGACCCTTGGGTGTGTCATATTTGCATGGTGGCAAATGCCTATAAGCCCTACTTCCAGGGAGACTACCTTGAGCTCAAGAGTTCTGAGCTATAATATGATTTAGCCAATTGGGAGTTCACACTCAATATGCCATCAATTTGGTAAGTCCCTGGGCAAGGGGGCCTGTAGGCTGCCTAAGGAGATGTGAATCGGCCCAGGTTAGAAATGAGTAGGTCATAGACCCTGTGGTGATCAGGAAGTGAGATAAGGCCTGCACCCCAGCCTGGGTGACATAGGGAGATGAAATCTCAAAGAAAAAAAAAGAATACAGATAAAAAATTGCATGAGATGAGAAAGTATGGATAGACTGCAAAGTGTACTAATATAAAAAGAACCTAAATGGATGAGATCACTTAAGCATGTCAAAAGGCCAAGTTAATGCCTACACCAGCCACAAAGATGTGAGGCTCCTCCAGAATATTTCTCCTACCCCCCCCCCCAAAAAAAAACCATGAGTCAGAGCAGAGGCTGCTTTTCTTTCTCAGCAGTCCCATGTCCCCTTCTTGTCTGTCACACACCTGTCCCTGTCTACCAAGCTAGATTCCTTCCCCTTCTGGACACTTCATAAGTCCCAGGGGAACTTTATTCTAAATCTAGAACAGAATTCCAAAGACCTCTTAGCACCCTAGGAAATTTGAGGATTATGGGCCATATCCTAGATTATGCCTGATGATAAATACCTGCTCCAGTTTGAGATGAAAATCTAAATTATAGTTATTGTTATGCACAACATACTGGACTTATTCTAGCTAGTCCTAAGTTAATTAAACATCCAAAGACTTTCTAAAGGAACTTTTAACAAGATATGTGTGGACTAAAAATGCTCCTACTCAGGTCATTGATTCCTTGAGTCAATTTTCTTCAATGACTTATTCAGCAGAAGCAGTGAGTACCATGGGTAAATCCCCAAAGTCCACAAGGGTTAATCACAGTCAAATCAATTCTAAGTCATTCACAAGAGATGCCACCAGGACAATCTGGAGTGTGAGTAATGTCTAAAGGGACATGATCTAAAGAAGACCAGAGTCAGTTTGTGGTCAACCTGTAGAAGACATGAAGTGAGTAGTTTAATTTAAATTTAATTTAAATTTCCATGTCTGCCCATAACTTCTTGTTACCAGCATGTAGGAAGTAGGGAATTAGGAATAGTAAGAGAGAACAAATCCTCTTCAAGAAGAAAACTAATAGGTTATTTGAATTTGTTTTGATATGTTTGGTTTTCAAAATGAACCTTCCTCATTAATTCACTGCCTTTTTGCACCTTTCCAGTTATGTATCACATCAAGAATCCTATGCATAGATTGACACATGGATCATATCTAAGATCATAAGATCATAGATAGAGTCTTGAAAGGTCATCTAGTCCATTCCCCTCCTTTTATGGATGAAGAAACTGAGGTCCAGGGCAGCTAAGCGGTTTGCTTAAGGTTAGACAAACAATAAACATAAGAGGAGGCATTTGAACCTAGGTTCTCAGACGCCAAAGCCACTCCCCATTTCACTGTACCATACTGCTAACCTTTGGTAGGGATGGTATCAAAAATGACCGCAAGGAAAAACTATATTCTTCAACTGTTTCACGTATAACCACAGAAGCTTTAGAGAACCTTTAAGTAAGAGAAGTCTAATTAAGCCAGAGTGAAGATGAACTGAAAACCCCTAATTCCATGCTCTCAGCATATGGGAAGAAGTTTCATATCAGTTGCTAAATATCTGTAAAGAGAAAATCAGGGAAAGGAGTAAACAATCAGTTGGTTCTATTGGCCAATACCCCAATGTGAAAACAGGAAGTAGAAGGCAATAAAAGGGGATGGAGGACAGTAAGAAATCAACTTTCAAGATAAACGAGGATGAAACAAATGGCTATGCAAATTAAAAAGCTAGAAAATAATATAGCCTTGGGGAGAAGGAAAAGAATTATTCGGTACAACAGCAGGATAGTATAGTCCAGTGATTCTCCAAGTGTGGAGCCTTGAGACCCCTTCCACGGAGTCCACAAAGTCAAATAATGATAGAAAGATGATAGACATAACCCACATAAACAAAGCTCTTTGGGGAGTCCTCAATAATTTTTAAGTAGATAAATGGGTCTAAAGACCATAAAGCTTGATGAGAACCATTGGAAGAGTATAAAGAACAATGGACTTGGAATAAAAAAAAAATCCTAAGATCCCAAGAGTAGAGCTAGAAGTGCCCTCAAGAGATCATCTAGTCTAACCCTTTCATTCTGTAGAAGAAGAAAGTAAGGCCCAGGAATGGCGAAAGACACATCTAGGGCAAAGTAAGCAGTAAGCATCAGAGAAAAGATGTGAATCCTGTTTTTTTCTTGTAACAACTTCCTGGACTGGAACTTCAGTATCAAGTTTCTGGCTTACAGGACTTTAGCTATTGCTAGTATTTTTAGTAACCTAACACTTCTTGGGTATTTGGTTTCTTCCACCCCCAATTTGGGACTAAACAGTCTATATAGAACATTATAAATTCATACTGATTTAATTCTGTTTAGCCACAAAATATCTACATTTTAACCAAAATACCTGAAAATGTGTGTGTATGTATATACATATATACACATGTATGTACATACATACATATATACATACATGTTTGTATATAAATAGGCTTCTTCAACAGATTGTGGGCTCAAAAAAATCATGATCTTCCTTAATTTGAAGATTTCCAAAGCTAGCCCATAGCTCTTGTGAGAAATCTTTGCTAAGGTTTAAGAGCCTTTAGTTGGGGTATGAGAAGAGAAGTTATTTGGCCAATTTTAATCTCATCTGTTACACTTTTTACTGCAGATGTAAAGGTCTAAAAAGTTGAATTTTTCTTGTTTTTCATGAATACTTTATTAATTTTTTTACCTGGAAAGCTTTATATTATTCTTCATTTTAAAAATAACTATAGACTTAATTTCTTCAAAATGACTTTTAAAAACTATGTACTAAAAAGATTTTTTAATGTAAATTAGCCCACAGCATCAGGTCAGTACAGTTCCTGTGTGCTGAGGGATTACAGCATCTCTCTTATATGCAAAAGGAAGACACATTTTTGCTTCCTGGGATCACGGACACTTACACAAGAGAAGGAAGAAGAGTTCTCACATATAAAGCCTTCTTTCCTCGTGGATTCTCTTTCCCTTATCTTGAGATCAGACTTTTGGTCTGTATGGTAATGTTTTTGTCCTAACAATTTCTCTAACATCCCCTTAGGCCTGTAGAGATTAAAAACAGAGTGTATTGCCCTGCTACCTTCAAAAGGCTCACCTCAGAACAGTGGAAGAAAATCTTAAAGTTTTAGAGTTAGAGCAAAGCTAGAAATTGGTTCCTCTCCTGGTCCTATGTAACTGATCTCTTTAAAGAAGTTGAATAATGCATGTTTTTTATTGAAAGGTAACCTGACTGATAAGAAAAAAGTCCCTATATATACCAAAAGACTGACAGCAGTACTTTTTGTGATAGTAAAGAAATGGAAACAATGTAGATGCTCATTAATTGTAGAATAGCTAAAGAAATTGTGCTACAAGAGAGTAATGGAATATTACTATGCTAGAAGAAATGATATGTTATGACTACAGAGAAACATGGAAAGATCTATGTGAACTGATGTAGAATAAAGTAAGCAGAGCTAAGAAAACAATATATACAGTGACTATAACAATGTAAATGGAATAAACAACTGCACACCAAAAAAATCAAAAGTCAATGCACCAAAATGACAATGATCAAGCATGACTCAAATGAATAGATATGAGAGAACACCCTTCCTCTGAAAGGGATTGTCTAGTCTAGTCTTATCATTTTACATGAGAGGAAACTGAGGCCCAAATGCATTAAATGACAAAGGTTATATGGCTGGTGAATGGCAAAGCCAAGACTAGAATCCACTTTTTCTGACTGCTGGTCCAACATTCTTTACTCTATACCATGCATAGAAAATTAAGTTCTCATCCCAACCTAGCCCTTTGTGGAGATGGGAGGGCCACAGGTGTTACACAGTGCATTCGTTTTTAGACTTTTGTCCTTATTTCTTTTCCTCTGAAAACACTATTTGTCATATGGGATGGCCCTCTGGGAAGGGAGGGGGAAGGGAAGAGATACTAAGGTATGAAATAAGATGTAATGATGTAAAAAAAAAGCAGCAGACATCAATAAAAACTTATCTGAAACAAAAAGAAAGGTAATCTGAATTGAGATTATTAAGATAGAAAGAGCGAATGAAAACAGAGACATACACAGAGAGCAGAACAGCAGGAATTACAAAGGGGGCTTATTTAAGCTAGATGTAAGAAAGCAAATACTTCCTGCCAATGCAAGCTGTGCACAAGTGGAATGGGTTGCCTTAGAAGGCAGGATGTTCCCTCTGGCTTGTATTTTCACTTTTCACTTATCAAGTATATATTAAAGGGAATTCATTCTTTATCAGAAATGGGGTGGCCTAGATGGAGATGGCTAGTGAGGGACTTTCTAGATTAAAAAAAAATTATTCTGTGACAGAGGCTCCCAGAATCATTTAACCACTTTTAACCAATCATTTTATGCAGACAGAGGACCAGACTGGATTTAATGACTTACATGCCTAAGGACACACAAAGAGTAACAGGGCTGGAATCTGAACCCAAATCAAATGACTTGAAATAAATTGTGTTTTCCACTATGCTATTCTGATTCTCACTCAAGGTGAAATAGCACCTTTTCATAATCTAGGTAAATTTTAATTTAATTAAAAATTTAAAAAAGTAAATTTTAATTTAATTAAATTCTCACTGGTCTGCTGTTTGTGGAAGTCACCTCACCAACCTTAGCAGTGAAGTCAGGCCCTCTAGACTCAAGAGGTATTTACAGTTAACTAAGGTGTACAGGCTTTGTATGTGTATATGAACAGGAATTGCTAAACTCCCAAATATGATATAAACTTCCACTGTGGCACATGGAAAAATTCCCATATGGCAAGTTGTTCTGCGTAAAAATCCCATGAGAACTTAATTTTCAATGCATGGTATACAGAAGAGTACTGCATCAGGAGTCAGAAAAAAATGGGTTCTAGTCTTGGCTTTGCCACTCACCAGCCATATAACCTTTGTCATTTAATGCATTTGGGCCTCAGTTTCCTCTCATGTAAAGTGATAAGGTTGGATTAGACAATCCCCTTCAGAGACCGCTGGCATTCTGTGAAATATTGTCAATGAAATATGCAGCTTTGGATCCTACGAGGAAACCAAACACATCTTCAGTTGTAATAAGTGTCCTGCCAATATTAAAACGCCTCTCACTGGCACAAGTTAGACGTTGGCATACTGGTACCAAGAAACTGCAAGCTGCAATTTTAAGCACTTTAGACTCAGAGTTCTTCTGTTGAAAGCCCTGTAACATATATATCGTGACAGAAGGCTGTCAAACCGGCATCTTGGAGTCACCAAATACTGCAAGTGACCGTATTACAAAATACACTCAATAGCTTCACTGGTCGACAAGATAGCATGTGGAAATGAAGGAAAAAACTGACTGAACACTCCATCAGAACAATCTTTCTTTTTTCTTCTGCATCATCATTTGTCGATTATTGAAGATGCATGCTGGCAGGAAAATTTTAAATTTCTAAGAATATCATTCTGCTTATACAGCAGGCAGTCTTTGAACAAGGTCCTTTTGTAATCAGAATAATATGAATGGGTGAAGCGCTATGCATTGTGAGATTACATATGGACAGATACATTTGTAGGGGAAGGAATCCTGAACTCTGTGGTAACCACCCCTACACTTGTTTTTTGTGAAGACACTGAACAGGTGATGACCAATATGGCACCTTCCAAGTACCACAAGGCACAAGGTGCCTTCCCTGATTTTCCCAGGTGTTCTGCTTTCTTCTTCTCCTCCCTAAGACAACACTGCATTTACTTTGTATGTTTTTTGTATTTGTTCATCTATAAACATGTTGTTTTCTTAGGGTATAATACGAGCTCCTTTGACAGGGTGGGGGTGGAGGGGAGGTGTCCTTTTTGTCTTTTTATGACCAACACCTAGGAGAGTGATAGGAACATTAACACTTGCTCATAATTCTCACTGAATTGAATTAAATGGAACCATTGTAAACTTGTGAAGTCCCATAGGAGATGGAAGTTAGTGAAGTATTTATTTTATTGGCTGAAAATGCAAACAACATGAAAAGAACATGGGAGATCAAAAAGGACGGACAACCACATATGCATATACTATGTTCCCTTGGCCTAAACTAGCATTTTACCAGCATCATGAAATCGGGCACTTTCCAGTATTCTACAGAAGAGAAAACAGGTAATGAAGCCTGCTCAAGTCAATACTAACAGCTCACAGTCATATGGTACTTTCAAGTTCATCATCTTCTTTGATCCTCACAGCAGTTCTGGAGGGTATATGCTTTTATTATTAACTCCATTTTACAGATGGGGAAACTGAGGCTGAGAGGGTCATAGAGGTAGTAAATATGTGAGGTAGGATTTGAACCCACATATTCCTGACTCTTAAGTTCACCACTCTACCCACTCTACATTGCTGTCTTCAAGAAGAATGTGAAGCATTCAAATCACATTAACACTAAATGGGGTAGAGTGATGACAATGTAATTAAAAACAAAAACCACTGTATTCAAGAAACAATAATGATGTAAGATGTTAAAATATGTAGACATGTGAAGAACAAAGTAGGTGATGACGAGGTCTTCTGGGTTCAATTTCAGAATTCTTTAATGATTTAAAAGTTAGTTTTTTTCTTCAATCACTGAGTCCTAATCAACAGTCTGTCAGCCATTCCCCATCATATGGGCCAGGGAAAATCTGGGCAGCTGGTTGGTGCAATGGATAGAGAACCAGGCCTGGACTCAGGAGGACCTGAGTTGAAATCCAGCTTCAGATATTTACTAGGCCTGGGTAAGTAACTTACTCTGTCTGCCTCAGTTTCCTCATCTGTAAAACGAGCTGGAGCAGAAAATGGCAAACCACTCCAGTATCTTTGCCAAGAAAACCCTAAATGGTGTCATGAAAAGTCAGACACCACTGAAATGATCGAACAGGGAAAAATCTACTGTTCTTGAGAATTGAAGGGCATAATTGGTTAAAAGTACAGAAGATAGTAAAGGAAAGATTTTATTAAGAAACAAGGAGAGTTTTAGAGTCAGTCAGTTCATGCTGCCTTAAATCTTTGAGTTCAAAATCTTTCTATTCAAGATCAGAATGTATGTGATAAAAAAGAGCTGTAGAATGTGATTTGGGAAGGGCTGGGAGGAGAGGAAAATGCTATTTCCATGGCTTCAAATTTCCTGGAAATTTTGTCTCTCCATTATACAAATACTGCCAAGGTGGCAGCAGCTACTGATTTCAATTTCATTTACTTTTTCTGACCCTGCTTAGCTTTTGGTAGAAATGCTAATGAATAGTAAAGTGACAGAAAGGCAGGTAGCCCAACAGAGAAACAGAAGTACCAAGAGGCCTGGATAATTTACTCAGTGAATAATCAGGCTCTGTATAATTGAGAGTTGCCCTTCATTATCATTTGCCCTAAGAGAAAAGGTTCATGGTTCCTATACTATACAATTTTTTCACTTGAAAATGGGGGTAATTATAACTTCCCTTTCTCTTCATTACCTTGTAAGGTTTAACAAGGTAAGAAAAATACTTTCTGTTTTCTAAGAGAAAGGCACATTTGTGTTCAACAGCCTTTTAAAAAATTGTTACTATTATTATTCTTACATGCAAACCAGAACCACATCCATATATATCTTCAAAAGTATAACCAAGGTTATCGGCTTCCCAGGAGCACTTCAGAAAACTACATTAAATAACCAGCGCTGCTCAATGATAGTCCTCGGAAAAAAAATTAAATTCTAAAGACATTTCAGGACTGCATGATTTTAAGCTGGAAGGGACTGAGAGATCATTCGACCTCTTCATTTTATAGATGAGAAGATTGACACCCAGAGTGGGGAAGGAATTTTTCCAAGCTCACACAGCTAGTAAGTGGTACTCAGTACCTGTCATAGCCCACAGAGGTATACCATTAAGGGACACAGGGTTCAAAAGACATATGAGGCTATTTAGGGAGGGAGCCTAAGGCTTTTGCTAATGTTGTTCTCTATGCCTGGGATGCTCTCCCTTCAACTCTTTTCCTTTGTAATTTCTGTCTATTTCTTAAAGCCCAGCTCACATTCCAGCTCCTCCAAAGAATTCTTCCTTAATGCTCTCTAGCTCAGGAATGGTCCCCACCTTGGACCTCACACAGCACTTTATTTTAAGGATGGATAGGGATGACACCTGTGATTTCAGTGATTTCAGAAATTCCCAGGTTTTGAAGTCTGTCTAGTAATGTAAGTCTGCCCCCTTCTAGTCTTACACATTTGCCTGTGGGCACTGAGGTGTTAAGTGACTTGTCTGACATTATACAGTCAGTATGTCAGGGATGAGTATTGAACTCAGGCCTTTCTAGCTCCAAGGGCAGCTTTCTGTCTGCTGCATCACATTGCCTTTCAAGCACTTCACAGTCTCTTGCTGGAGTCTGAGCTCCACCAGGGAAAGGGCTGTTTTACTTAAACCAGGGGTGGGGAACCTGTGGCCATAAGGTCACATGTGGCCTTCTAGGTCCTTAAGTATGGCCTTTTGACTGAATCCAAATTTTACAGAACAAAGGCTGCAGGTTCCCCACCCCAGACTAAACGTTTTATCTCCCTTAGCAGCTAATGCTGTACAATTCATGCTGTAAAGCTTAGACAATGTTTACTGAACGAATGAGCAATGAACCGCACTTGCAGTGTGCACTGAGAAGCTTGGTGTATCACTGATGCAAGAGAACAGTTTCTGACTGCAGTATCTCTCCCCAGAATTCATTTGCATATCTGATATTCTCTGGACTTCTATCACATTAGTAGGTAACCACATTAATCTGTATCACCGGGGATTAGTGGAGTCACACATTTCCAACAATACATTTAGAAGGGCCCTAAACTGCGTCACTATCGATTTCTCAGTGATTGGTCTCAGCCTTGAGTATTCCAAGAGGGAGAAAAGCCTTCAAAGTTCCCCTACAAGTAGAAAACACTGACATTCAGTCTGGTTTCCATCTTTTGCTCTCCACTACCACACCTGGCTTCAGGAGAAAAATAAGCAGGAAAGAAATTTTGTTCTTCCTTTGTCAGATTCCACAGCTGTGTATGAGAGACCAGGGGCTACATGGAGGTGTCAGATTAGGTAAGTAAGTAAGAGGTACCCAGCTGAACATAGTATGGGCATGAGAAAATGCTAAAAGCTGGGCTACATCAGAAGGAAGACTCAAGTATACATTTGTTAGGGAGCGAAGGATAAGCAAGGGGCTGCTGCTAATCACTGATGAGACAAGCATTTATTCATATTCATAAATGTTTGGGAAATGAAATAGAATTCCCTCTCCTAAACCCCTGAATTTTCACATATATTGGAAAACATGAATTTCAATTCACTTTGAATTCAATGTTTGCTGAGTGCCTACTATGTGTAAAGTACAAAAGCTGCCCCAAAGCAAAAAGAGCAGGTAAAGCTCAACCTTCTCCCAACAGGTACAACTTTAATCACTGTGGGAGAAATGTTGGGGCTAGTGCTGATTTGTTGTTTTTTAAAAATTTTGATCACAAATGTTTTAAGACCAAGAAAAAAAATCTCCTATCTCTCACCTACTGGGATAAAGGGAATGGGAAACTATCCAAAGGGTTTAGCACAGGGGTGGGGAACCTGTGGCCTCAAGGACACATGTGGCCCTTTAAGTACTCAAGTGCAGCCCTTTGACTGAATCCAAACTTCACAGAACAAACCCCTCTAGGTCCTCAAGCATGACCTTTGCCCGAACTGATAGATTCGTTCTGTGAAGTTTGGATTCAGTCAAAGGGCTGCACTTGAGGACCTAGAGGGCCACACATGGCCTTGAGGTTGCAGGTTCTCCACCCTTCGCTTGGCATAATTCCTTACATATTGTAGGCACCCAACATTAACTTGTAGATGGAATAACTTTCTGAATTATTAGAATATTCTGGTGAAGTTTTTTTTTTAAATTAACTTTCTTTTCCCTCACAAACCAAATGTGAGCTACAGTATCCAGATACCTTCAATAGGACATGAAAAACAAGATGCCAGACATCCTGTGTGTGAGGCTGGCTCAAGGACTCAGCAGGACCCTGCCCACAATCAGTTAAGCTGGAAAAGAGGTTTTAACTACAACTCTCTTCCTTCTATTATTTACTTTTCCAAGCTGCTACTTTACAATTGGTCTTTGCGTGTGCATGTGTGCGTGTATGCGTGTATGCATGCGTGTGTGTATATACACACATATGTCACTCATTTCAATCATTAACAGACATTCAGACACATGCAAGTGTTTCTAAAAATCTATCCAGGCCACCATCTCTCTTTCCGCGTCGTAAGCGTGACTAAGGGACTCCCGCCCCCAATCCCAGGTGAATGCCAATGAGCCAGGGGAAGAGTCTCCCAGGAATGTACCTTATGCTCGTCGCGAAGGTGACCATCCAGCTCCTCCGTGTGTTTGGTCTCGTAGTAGCAGAGCTGGCATTTGTAAGGTTTTAGTTCATTGTGCTTCTCAATGTGCTGCTGTAAGCTCTCATCGCTAGAGCAGGTGAAGGTACACTTATCACAGCGGAAAACGACTCCCTGCAAGTATTTTGACAGTTTGGAACGGCACACTTCAATGGGAACGACTCGCTCTTCTGCAGAAACAAAATGGGGGGGAAAGGTGGAAATTTGGACTTAAGAGAAAGTAGATGTTTCTTAAAAACAACAACAACCAAGGCAAATACAAGAAGTCCTTATGCTGTGGCTATACGGGAACACGACGTGCCCCCACATCCCTATATTCTTAGCATTCTGATTTTCTCTTTAACTATTCCACTAGTTTACATCTTGGCTGGAAAATCTCAACTTCAAGATAGAAGTTGTACAATTTCATAACCGAGTAACTGCTGATGTCTTTGTTTAAAAGTTTCCTTTCTTACTAAGTTGTGATTTGAATCACCAATGCAAGGTGCTAATCTTTTATACATTTATCAGCAAAAAACCATAAGAATATTCACAGTACTAGATTTTTTTTTTTTTTTTGCTTTTCGGGGAGAGCAATTTGGGGTTAAGTGACTTACCCAAGGTCACAAGGCTAGTTTTGTGTTAAGTGTCTGAGGCTGGATTTGAACTCAGGTCCTCCTGACTGACTCCAGGGCTGGTGCTCTATTCACTGTGCCACCCAGCTGCCCCCAAACTCTAGATTTAAATGAGTGCAATGACCCATGGGGCTGCATTTGGAGGTTTTGTCTATATATGCAATTGTCATTTATTATAAAAATTTCTAAATAACTGGTTCTGATGAGTTCACTAACAATGATGAAGCACTATCACTTGTAAATGGTAATACAAATCCTTCAATTAATTTAATCTTAATGTCTACTGTGTAACAATAGGGACTCAAGACTTTGGAAGCAATATGTGTGTGTGTATGTATACACACACAGACATATATTATATATGAGAGATATATACATATATAATTTATCATCTGAAATATTAGGTGTACTCAGCAAAGCTCTAAATAGTATGCAGGGGAAACTGAGTGCTCTGGGTTGAGCTTTGTCCTGTATGGTGGAGGTGGGGAGGGGTGTGGAAGTGGTGATATGCAAGTAGGTCATCCAATGCTTTTTTTGGGTAAGGACTTGTGATTTCATCAGTTTGGTCACTTCTGGTATGGAAACTCTGAAACTCACTTGTAACTCATCTTCATTTCAGACTAGACAAAATCAATCTCATTTCAACAAGTGAAGTATCCCCTGTGTGCTGCACACTGGCACTATAAAAAGTCTTTCTGCCTTCAAAGGGCTTACATTCTACTAGCGTTTTAGAGAGGTGCCTATGGCAAAGAGCTAATTAGAAGTTAAATGACTTACTTATGCTCACAGACCAAACGTGCATCAGCGGCTAGACCTGAACCCAGAACTTCTGGAGTTGCTGCTCAACCTCTATGCACATTGCATCTCTGATAAGTGAATTAAAAGATCTACTTACTACCCAGTTGTTGTGAAGTTGTTACCAGTCTGCTAATAATAATAATGACCAATATTTACACACACATCCCACATATACACACACATATAATACACATACATATACACATGTGTATTATACACATACACACATATAAAGTTTTTGGCATAGTTGGTTTTACATAAATGCTTATCTCCTCTCTCCCCTCTCCCTTTTAAGGTTTACAATGTGCTTCACAAATATTTTCTAATTTTATCTTCTCACAACCCTGGAAGGCTAGTGCTATTATTATCCCCTGCTTTATAATTGAGAAAACTGAGGCAGCAACAGAATAAATCATATCTGACTCTTCAAGACCCCATCTGGGGTTTTTCTGCCAAAGATAATGGAGTGGTTTGCCATTTCCTTTTGTAGCTCATTTTATAGATGAGGAAACTGAGGCAAATGGGGTTAAGTGACTTGCCCAGGGTCACACAGCTAGTAAGTTTTGAGGCTAGAACTTGAACTCAGGTCTTCCTGACTCCAGGCCCTGCACTCTATCCATTGAGCCACCTGGCTGGTCAATCAAAGATCATCCTAGCATGTTGGGTGTGAGAAGGTTCTATGACTGAAACTTCTCACCCCATGACTACTGTCCTCTATTAGATATTCAGATTAACCGTCCCTTCTCTGATTAACCAGTTATGTCCTGGCTGAGAAACGAAGAAACCTTGAATATTTTATTCAATAATATGCAACATTCAACTAAGTAGATCACTCTGATAAAATGGTTGCAAATAAGATACTTTAAAGTGTGTGTGGAGAAGTATGCGTGGGAGAATCTTGATCTGATTGCCTTCTGACAATCTGTAATCTGATTGTCAAAAGTTTGGGAAAAAAAGTGGGGGATTTGGGTGGGTTTCCCTGTTAACACACCAAATGCTATAAAGCTAGAGATGAATGTGCCTTGTTGATTTTGCACTCCCTCACCCTTGTGTTTAACTGTTCAAATTAAATTTCACACCAGTCTGCCTGAAGTGTTAGCATACAAGCCAGATATCCATAACTGGGATAAAATTAAAATCTGTGCTATTTATGTAAGGCTCAAATATAGCACAAGTTTTCCTGCTGTGTCTGGATTTTAGAAGTAGATGAAAGTTTACAAATGGACTCAGAAAACATATATTTACATGATTTAGGAACGGTAGTGTATTATTAAGTCACAGGAAGCGTCGGATACCTTTTATTCTGTGAATCGTGGAGTGGCGACACTCTCAGAGCGTTGCTATTTCCTGTGCTGACTCAGTGCTACCCATCTTCTCTTGGTTGTTGAAAGATTTTAGAGGGGTTCCCCCACCCGACAGATCACATTTAAGTTCTTACTGCATGGCACGGCCCAGTCCTGGGAGTCATGGAGTACTTTTGTTAATTGGCCAGGGAGACGCTGGGCACAGGAACAACGGCATGCAGTCTTGATGGCATTCCCAGGTACAATTTATTGTCTGTACACCATAGGATAGTCTTCTATCTACAATAGCTTATGCATATACAGCATTCACATGTGTGTGTATTTGTACAGTGTATGCATGACTATATGTACACATAGCTATATACACTATCTACCCACAGTGTTTACACATGCTTCATATAAAACCCTCCAAATTGAGAAATTCATAAGGATTTGTGTATACATGTATGCATGTGTACATGTGTGTATGTATGTGTATATATGTGCATATATTGCATTGTATAAGCACACACTGACATATGTATATATGTATGTGTATATAAAGACACACATATACACACATTGCCTCTCATTTAGACAGAGCTAGCCAGACAGACAGATAGATGTGTGTATATTCATGGGTTATGTACTAGTATCCACATGTATATTCATTTACAACCACACATCTATATCATAGATATACGGCAGGGAGAACCTCAGATACTTGTGAACAGTATGGTCCGGTCAAGTCACTTAACCTTGTTGGCCTCAGTTTTCTCATCTGGAAAATGGGAATAATAATAATAATAATATCTACCTCCCAGGGTCCCTGTGAGGATCCAGTGAGGTAGTAATTGTAAAGCGCTTAGCATAGTGCCTGGCAGATAATCAATGCTATATAAATGCTAGCTCTTACTACTATTATTATGATGATTATTTTTACATAAACCAATGAAGATCAATCATCCATAAAATTACAATCATCCAAAACGTTCCGTAAAATGAGCTAGTCGTCAAAGGCATTTTTGTGGAAAAAATGTACACTGGAGAGCCTTTCCATTGTCTAGCTTTAAGATTTCTTATTAACAAACAAAAACTATACAAGAAACCTGGGTTTAAACTGGGATTTTAAATATGATCATGGGATCTGGTACTAGAGGAAACCTTAGAGATCATCAGTCTAGGAAATATCAGAGTGTGGTCTAGGGACCCCAGGGGGTTCAAAAGGTCAAAGTGATTTTTGCAATAATAATAATCATTATTATAAGACATTTTAATGTAGAATATGGCAATATTCTAATCTAATGTCAAAAACACATAAACAATAGCTCTTTAGAAAAGATCCTCAATAATCTTTAAGAGTATAAAGGCATTCTGGGGCAGCCAGGTAGCACAGCGAGTAAGACCACCGGTCCCAGTGTCGGGATGACCTGGGGAACAAATCCGGGCTCAGATACTTAGCACCACACCCAGAAATAACTGGCTGTGTAACCTTGAGCAAGTTACTTAATCCCGATAGCTTTAAAAGAAAAAAAAAAAGGGTATAAAGGCATTCCTGAGCACCACAAGTTAGAAAACTGCTGATCTAGTTGCAGAACACCACTGATTTACAGACCAGGAGCTCAGAGCAGGGAAGAAGCTAACAGCCTAGTTTCAAACTCTGGTTCAAACTGTAATGCAGAGCTCTGAGAATTCAGTGTTAGTGTAACATGGTCAGCTAACTGCATGATAAAAGGATTTAGAGCTAGAAAAGGCCTTACAAGAGATCTGTAAGGCCTTTTCTAGCTCTAAATCCTTTTATTTTGTATTATTTCTATTTTAGTTCATTATCTCTACTTCTGTCTCAGTAGAGAAAGACAACAACTAGTTTTCCATATTACATCCTCTTATCTCATGTATCTTCAAAATAGTGGTCAAGCCACTGCATCTCTCCCCTTAATGTTCTCTTCTTCACAATAAATGATCCTAAGTCTCTCAACCTTCCATAATGGGTCCCCTTTGCAATCAGCTCATCATTTTGGGCAGTTAAGTCTATATAATTTCTAGTGTTCACTATGCATGTCTACGTTATCACACAAAACATAATAAAAATGATAATGGCAATAATGTTGTCCTACATTTGTATAGCACTTTCTACTTTTCAAAGTTCTTTCTAACTTATTTCAATCCCTCTGTATTAGGTAAGGTTTGTATTTATCCCTATTAGAGATGATGAAAGTAAGATACAGGGAAGTTAAATGATCCCCAGCTGAAAGAGATCTCAATGATCATCTGATCCCACTTCCTTATTTTATTATTGAGTAAACTGAGGCCCAGAAAACTGACCTATGACTTGCCCAACATCTCAGAGCTTCTAAGTAGTAGTGCATCTGATTCCATTGCCAGGAGTGAGTGGTTACAGAGTTGGCCTTGGAATTAGGGAAAGCTGAGTTCTAACCTGCCTCAGAAATTTAATAGCTGTATTAACTTCTCAGCCCTCAAGTTTCCTCCTCTCAAAAGGGGAGATGATCATAGCACCTACCTCCCAATGAGATAATAAATGTAAATCACTTTGCAAACCTTAAAAGAGCCATATAAATGCTACCTGTTTTCATTATTATTATTATTTCATACTGACTCTCATGAATTAGCCCAAATAACAAAGTGATTACAGTGGAACTAGAACCATGACCTCTTAATTTAGGTTGGTGTCTTTTTCCCTTACACCATGATGGAAATAAGTGGATGATGAATGACCAGTTTTTAACATAAGTATTTACAAGGTGTTTATCTTCAATCTTTTAGGACCACAAAGAGTACAGATTTTTTAAAGAATAATTTATATTTAAGTTGTCCCCAAAGTGTCTTGTTTTAACACACAAAGTAATTTTTCTCCCTTATTTATTCTGAAAATGAAGGCTTCCCATTAGGACCCTAATATGTTTGCCATGTGGTCACTTTTGGGGGACATTATGGAAATACAGCTTTATACAAGCTGAGCTTTTCTTCCTTTTAAAAATGTAAGGGAAATAACCAAGATGAAACACCCAAGTAATCTGACAGGCTAGGGAAATTACAGACAGTGTTCTCAGTGAATAGGCTTATTCATATTGGAGGTGAGTAAACAGCATAAAAAGCGAGGGGAGGGGAGATGGATATTTATACTTGTGGACTGAAAGGTGACCTGTCTCCCTGCTTCAGGTTTCAGAAGGGACAGCAGCCCTTTTGGGTCTCTTTTGCCTTCACACCCCTCAAAATTAACTTGAGAAAGGAAACAAGGTCTGGATAATAGTCATCCTAACCTGGTTTACTGGACAAGGTTGGTTGCAATAATATTATTATTTCGCTGGTTCAACTACATGATGAATTATGACTCTCATCTCCTCCTACTCAAAAGGTTCTGGGTACTGTCATGGGACATAAAACCAAAGAGAAAAAAAAAAGCCCTCTGAGGAAAGCCAGTTGGAGCCACACACTAAAGCATTTGTGCAAAGACGTAATGGAGTTGAGGAGTGTGATGAAAAGCCTGTTACAGCACTGTATCAAAACATCTGCAGCGTTACAACTACAGAGGGGCTGGTTGCTGCTCGAATCGGTAAGAAGCCACATCACTGTGGAGTCCAGAATTACCAAGTAAAAATTCTTCCTGAAAGAAAGACCACAACATACAAGGGCTTCCTCTCCAGGATGTGCCAAGTCTAAATGAAGCAGGACCAGATTTGGAATTCATTCACTCCAGCAAACTTTGTATGCAAATTACTATTGCAGAGGCATAAATCTTTCTTTTTGCCAAACCAAGGGTCCACCCATTCCCTGGGTTCAGCCAAACAAGTAGGAAAGAATGAAGTAATGCAAGCCATTAAGGGGGGAAAAAACCCCAACAGCAACAACACATCAAAACACAAAAGCCAACAACAGCCCTTAGACATAGGTAATTCCTGATGCTTGCCACTAGACAACTAACCACCCTCAGTATTGGCATGAGTTGGAAGCAATGTGTCCAAAGTGAGCAGACCAAAGTATTTTGGTAGGTTGGACTGGAACATATAATCTCATTGAGCAAAATTAAAGGCCGAGAATAAATACTCAGTACAGTTGTACCCTACTTTAGGAAAATTTGATACTGAAACAGATAAATTAGTGGTGATGATCCCCACTATAACCTCATCTAAAGTCTCCTTTCAGTTTGTCACCATGACATGAAAGTGACTCTGGGTTCCCCAAGGCCATGAGAGCTGAGTGCAAGCTCTGGTGGGTCTGACCCACCTAGAGAGCCTCTGGTATAGTACAAAGAGCTCTGCATTTGGAGTCAGAGAATGTGGACTCAAATTCCAGCTGTTCCTCACTACCTGTACAAACTTGGGTAAGAAATTTAACTTCCTCTGGCCAGTCTCCTTATCTATAAGATGATCTGGGAGGTAGACTAGACAAAAAGCTAAGGTTCCTCCCAGCTCAAATTCCCAGAAAGCACAAGTAAAGGTTAAGTTACAAGATGTACTTTGTTGATTAAGGAACAAATATAGGGAAGGCTGGTTACTAAATGGTGATGAGATAACTTTTGTTTGTTTGATAATTAATTCATGAAGACTGTCTCCTAAAATGAGGGGTTATAATCTACATCAATAATGGGACCACCTAAATGAATGAAATCAAGGATCCTTGAAGAGTGACAACAGTATAGAAGAGTAAAACTGAACTGTTTAGAATTAGTAGATGGGAGTTCAACTCCTGCCTTTGATATTTATCAACTCTCTGACCTGGGACAAGGTCTTGTCAGGCCTCAGTTTCTTGATCTGTAAGAAAGGAATAGTGATGTTGGTCCTGCCTATTTTACAGGTTTGTTGTCAATGAAGTGCTTTGCAAACACTCACAACCTAAATATAAAATTATTATTCCTCTGTAAATGGATTCCATCTGCCAGAGACCTTTAAATAATGAATTCTCCTAATTAAGTTAAATATTTGTTCCCGTCATATCATAATATAATCAATAGGTACTTTAAATTCAATTAAATATTTATCAAGTGTATCCTAAGTGCAAGACACTGTGTTTGGTATGAATATAAAGGTAAACATGAAACACTCTGTCCTCAAGGGGCTTCCAGTTTACTTGGGGGGTGGGGTAGGGTGGGGCGGAAGGAGAAAGATAGAATTTACCCAGAGATTTGTGATATGAGATAATCCAATGGTAGAGAAAGTGCCAGGAATCAGGGAAGACTTAATAGATTAAGTGAAATAGAAAAGAGGAGAAACTGAATGTTTTCCAGGCAGGAGAGGCAGCCTATAGAAGAAAGACAAGACAGATGAGGAAGTCCTCTCTGTGGAACAAAGAGTAGGGGGAGCAGAGGGATAGGAAATAGTATGGAAAAGCAGTCTGGAGCCAACTTGTGGGGGGATATATCCGTGAGACTGAGGAGACGACCAGGAACTACAGAAGATTCTAGAGAAGGCCAAAGACACAGTTAAATTTGTGTCTTAGTAAGGAGCTCTATAGTAGATGAAATGGAGAAAGGAAAGACTGCAAGCTGGGAGACCAATGAGGAGGCTGTTATTGTAGATCAGGTGAAAATGATGAATGCCCAGTGCACTTACGTAAGGGGCTATGCAAGTGAGGAAATGGAGTACAAGCAAAGGGAAGAGAAAAACTTAAGGGCTGGTGCCAGTGCCAATTGCAGATAAATTAGAAATGAGAATTTGGAATTTACACAATTGTAATTTAAATGGAAATAGGACAGGATTCGTGAAATTCAGTCTATACACAAATTTTCAAGATCACGTATGTAAAGAGGGAGATCCAGTAAACTTGTATCAAGTGGTATTTTAAACGTGTAGTGAACCCAATGGAAATTCACTGGTACATTGTGAATCCTAAGTCTCACCATGGATTTCATCCTTGAAATGTGAATAGGCTTACATCCTTCTGCTTTGATCAAAACACTCAAATCCGGGTCACTTTCTCCAATGAATATGTTGAACGTGTGGCATGAATTAGGTTAGAAGGTCCTTCAGATAGATAATGTTCAGGCCACTACCCTCAGTTGGAAGGACCCACAGCTGTTTACTTCACTTATTAATTGACTGTATCTCCCAGGATTGCCATAATGATCAAATGAGATATTTGTAAAGAACTTAGTACAGTTCCTGGAACATGGTGGGTACCTAATAAAAGATTATTTACTTCCTCCTTCTTTGGATCCTTCTTTGGATCTCCTACTACAACAATGGTGTAAATATGAGAAGAGCAAGGAGATATAAGGCCCAAGTGCAAGAATCATCTTTGACTTTTCCCTCCCCTTCCCTTTCCCCCTTCCCAGCCAGCTGTCAATGAAACCTCTGCAAGATCTCTTGAAATTATCTCATCCTTTCCATTTCTTTCTACTACCGTCCTAGCTTAGACTTGTATCACCTCTTGTTAAGACCGTTTTTGTAATGTCATAACTGGGGTCCCTGATTTCATTCTCTTCCCCCTGTGGTGAGTTCTACAGATCACTGATAGATCAATCTTTTTAACATCTCAGTCTGCTCATGTTACTCCCTGGCTCAAAATCTTTCAATGGCTAATTCAAGGACTCCCATGATTTGGTCTCAGTCTACTTTTCCAACCTCGTCTTCACTGTTCTCTTACACATATCCTATGTTCCAGTCAAACTATTTGACACATAAATGTTCTGAACTTTCCCACCTTCATGCTTTTTTTCATACTATTCCAACTGACAGACCTCCCTTCAAATAATCTCTATCCATCACAATCCTACCCATTCTTCCAAGATGCAGCAAAAATGTCACCTCTTTCATGAAAATGTCCCTGATCAACAAGCTAAAAGCAAATCTCTCCACTTCTCTGATTCCCAGAGCACTCTGTAACTCACTTAGAACATGTATTTCATACTCCCCTGTGTTATCTGTGTACTTGGCTTCATTACATCCCCTACCAAACTGTAAGCTCTTTGAGGGGAGGAGCTCATTCATTTGTTTCTTCCATAGCATGTAGCACGGAGCTAAAATGTAACAGGCATTAAATAGTCACAAAATAAATGAATGCATTCATGCTTCTCCTTTTAACCATCACTAGTTTATTCTCACTCGGTCTTGACATGTGCCAGGTTGGTTTTCTTTCTTCTGCTACCCATTGAAACAAACACAAAAATTCCTTAGAAAGAACCATCGAGAATGTGTCCTACCAAGTGGTAGGGATCACTAGATACCTCAGGGCCAGTGCACAAGCTGTTTTTCCTTCCCTTGAATTTCAAACATTTTAATTAACCCAGCACTTAGAAAGATCCCTCCCTGGGAGCCCTAGAGACCAAAGATGTTTATCCATCTAGAGAACAAGGAGAGCACAGGTGCAGAAAGAATCCTATCTTGTTGCTTTGTTAGCAGCTTCAGCCCTAATGTCAATGGCCAAGAGGGTACTAAAGAATCTCACTGTCTCTTGGTTGAGCCAAAATTAAGCTTCCCACAGAGATGCCATTTTTAGGTGGGGTGTACACACCAAAGTTAGACTGAGAACACCAAAGCATTTTACATTCCCTAAACACAGATGGTAATGATCATGACTTCTGATCTTAGCTAGGATGAAATATACTGAAATCAGCAATGCAGGGATTGGGGTTTCAGATTTCCAGCCCTATAGAGAGTTTCAGAGTCCCAAGTCTGTTGCAACAGCCTCTTGGGCTCCTCATAGGATAGTATTTTTTTCTTAAGAATTTATTTATAAGATTTGAATGGTAAATTTGTTTCCATGTGTTTTCTAATCCCAGTGAAGGTGCTCTGAACATGCCCAGACACCTCCTTTAATATAAAACTGTCTCCGCAAATTGCCAAGTTGGTCTGTGAATCAATCTGTGTTGAATTCATCCATGTGTCCCTACTCACTGCTGAAAGACCTCTGTTCAGGTAATGAAAGTTTCAGGCTTATCCGGGAGAAGATACAAGGTTCTACCAGTGCAGCAAAAATGGGCATGGGAGAAGGGCTCTCCCCATAGAAATGAGGACTTTGCTATTTCTGTTTGCTCAGCAGCAATCTGCTGTCAATGGACTTTGACCAAGCTGTGAGAAGGCACAGAGCCACCTCAGCACATGGGCCTGAGTCCTGGCAGCTAGGTGACTAAGGATGAGCATCGAACAGGAGAGCTGAGGCCAAGAATCAGCTGAAAGGCTTCAAACAGCTGCCTCTTCCAAGCCTGCAAGCTGATGTATGTCATGGCCAGCACAAATCTAGCCTCTTGTTAGAGCTGGATAGGAAAGCAGGGAAAATCTGTGTTTGCGAAAAGTACATCACCATTCATGCTTTTGAGGAAGAGAAGGCAGTATGATCCAAATGCGGCAAGAGGGGGACAAGTTACTAAAAATGTCTATGGCGTTATGAGGTATCCCTAGCTCATTCCTCTGGGAGATGCCAGAGTTGGCAAAGGAACTTTTCTAACTATTTGGATGTGGATGGAATGGTAAGAAAAAAGAAATTCAAACAGACCCTCTTTTCTTCCAGTTAACTCCTATAAACAAAGAAACATTCCCCAAAAGGGACATGAACTGAGGGGATACGTTTCCATCGCTGAATGGGTTCTGTCCCTCAGGTTTCAAAACACTGGCTCTAAAACACCATATGGACTAGATTGGGGGAAGGCATAGACGGAATGAAAGGGCTAATCTCTCATCCCTAATTAACTTCTTCCCTGGGAAAGCTGCTAATGTAGATTTGTATCACCTCACCTTCAAGGGCAGGGGCCTGAGTGCAGGCAATAGCCTAGAAGTCTCCGACTTGATTTGATTAGAGTAAGCATTTGTACTGGTTTCAGTCAGACCTTCTGAGAGTCTGCTCCTGATCTTGCATTCCTGCTTCTTTCCTGCCTTCTGGTTGGAAACCTTTGAGTTTAACTCTGCCCTGCACTACACTTTTCTGGCTGAGATCCCCCTCTGCCCACTTTTCTTTCCCTGGAACTAAAGAGAGGAGTGGAGGCTTCAAAGGATTAGAGGCCCAGCCTCACTTTTTTCATGTTCACACCTTTTCCTTCACTCCCTCCTCCTCTCCAACTCCAAGTTACAGAACCATGATGATAGCCAACTCTGCCCTTGTTCCTGGAAAAGGTTTGATATTAATCTAACTCATCATTCATAGAATCTTAGGATCAAAGTGCCCCTCTCTGGACACCCATATCTTTCTCTGTGGAAATATAAGCTTTTGGGGCAGCTAGGTGGCACAGTAAATAGAGCACTGACCCTGGAATCATGAGGACCTGAGTTCAAATCCAGCCTCAGACACTTAACACTTACTAGCTGTGTGACCTTGGGCAAGTCACTTAACCCCAATTTCCCTGCCTTCCCCCTGCCAAAAAGCAAATGTGTGTGTGTGTGTGTGTGTGTGTATGTGTGTGTGTGTGTGTGTGTGTGTGTGTGTTATGAACACTTTTGAAGGCAGGGACTGTGTCTTTGTTTTTCAAAAATTTGTTTCCTCATTTGAGCATAGTGATTGGCACATAGCAATGATTTTCTATTCATATTCTCTCTCATATCAGCTAAGCAGTCTGTATGACCTTGTGTTTAAGGCAGTGAATATTGTGCCAAAGACAGATACTGACTATAACTATTAGACGGAGGAACAATTATCACATATTTATATATGTTAAGTATTCCTCTTTCGTGATATATAATTCATTTTTGACAAATCTGTATGCTCATTTCTTAGCTAAAAATTCTTTGAAAAATCTAAGTCCCATTATACCACAATCTAGAACAAAGTTGTTGTTTTTGTCTTGGGACCTGCAGCTTCCAGGTACCTTGTGACCAAGGTCTAAAGATCACGGAATTCTTGGCCTCCAAGAGATATGAGGTACAATGGCCTCAAATAGTAACTGGCAGAAATGGGGGGGGGGTTCCTCTCTCTGAGGTACTCTGTGACTCTGAGGAAATGACATCTGGCCAGCTTCCCAAAGGATGATTCTGAGTCTGCTGAATGACATCTCAGTGCATAACAAGTGAGAAAATCCTTTACTTTGCTGCTGACAAGGCATATACTTCAAAGCTTTTCTTAGGCATTAGAAGAAAAATACATATACATTGATGGAATAGGAATAAGTTGTTGGCTCAAAAAAAAAAGACCTTAATCTTCTCCTTTCAATGAAGAGGAAACTCAATTTATCAATAACAATTGTAGCTGGTCATAAATGAAAGGCCTGGAGGAGAATACTAAAGCAGGCTTGGGACAATCACCAGTGCCAGGAAGGCATCACTGCCTCAGGAATCTTCTTCATGCAGATCTGGAAATCATAGTAATTTCCTTCCTGGGAGTGTGACTGGGAGCTGAGCTAAGTGAAGTTTATGTAGAACCTTTTGGAGGGAACTACCAGACTGTCCACCTGGCAATTAGGCGGAACAGTAGGTAGAGTGCCAGGCCTCGAGTCAGGAAGACCTGAGTTCAAATCCAGCCTCATATACCTCCTAACATCCTACTAGACTCACTTAACCCTGTTTGTCTCAGTTTCCTCATCTGTAAAATGAGCTGGAGAGGAAATGGCAAATAACTCTAATATCTTTACCAAGAAAACCTCCATTAGGGTCACAAAGAGTTGGACATGACTGAAAAACAACTGAACAGCAACCAGACTGATTTGAGGGTCTTAGATATCACCCTTTCCCTCAATTTCTATCCTTTCCTTTTTCCCCTTCTTCACCCTGTACCCCAACCCCACCCCAGCCCCCAACTCTGAAAATAGTCATTGTTTTACCTCGATGCAGCACGATGTGGTCAATCATATTGCGTTTATATTTGGTGTGGTAGAGGCAGAGGGGACAACGCAGGTCTTTGGGACCCTCCTCAGGGACTGCGGAATGCCCAGCTTCCACGTGCATAGTAAAAGCAGATCTGTAAGAGAAGTGTGGGGTGGAGGGTGAGGAAGAAAAGAAAAATGTGACTCTGTGATCTCTTCACTGTTCAGATTCTGCTAACCTGAAAATCCCATGCATCAGGTGCCTGGATCTCTCTCTGTCTCTTTTTCTCTCTCTGTCAACCCAAAGGCAAGATATTAGGGAATAGTTAGAAAATGATCCTGGATGGCAGGGGTGAAAAACCTTTCTTTCCATTCATGGAATTCCATCCCAAAGTACACACCAGTTTTAAGACTGTACTCATAAAAAAGTACTTAAGGACAGCATCCATTCAATAAATTTGTTCTTTCCTGTTTTTAAGTTTACCAGCTTTATGGTTTCTACACCCTCAAGCATTCCATGCTGAGTTTGGAAGGATATGGGCTTCTTGAAATGCCCTGGAAATCAGAGGTTGCCTAAAACCATCTGAAAACCGATATCAGAAAAATATTTCCATCTTTCCTCTGTACAAAGAAAGAATATTTCTAAAGTTGGAATGGTTCCTTGATCACATGATTCTTCATAGGGAAGAGAGATTGGGAAGGGAACATCTAGAAAGCATGCCCATTCACAGAGTTTATCTGAATAAGAGAAATTAGCAAACTGACATATCAGCTTGACAAGCATTCATTAATTCTGCACCATTATCCCTATTCATCCCCCCCCCAAAAAAAAACCCCAATCTCTTAAGGACCCATGATTTTACATCATTACCCTTCTTTACCCTTAGTAGTCAATTCCATGAGAGTCTCCCTCTCTCCACCAAACCATCTTCTAATGGCTGACCCTCTGACCTCTTCTAATGTGGCTAGAGTTAGGCAGACTTGTTCTTGGATGATAGACACAATCTGTGGTTGGACAGACCTTTAGAGTTTTTCTGCCTTGGAAGACTGCTTGAGCTCCACTGGCACCACCTTTGAGAATTTTGGGTCACTGATGTGCCATCATGAAACCTCAGAGGAAGATTTTTACTGTAGGCTCTCCCCACACTTTACCCCCACTTAAAAAAACAAACAAACAACCCAAACCTTTAAAATGAATAATCTCTGAAGTCCCATCAATCACAGGTGAAATCCAGAGTTCAATGGGAAAGGGATGATTTCCACTGAACCAAACTCTTATCATTGAAGTAATAATATGTTTAGTCATGGTCACTTGCCTTCTCATCTAGACCTCTACCTTTCCCCATCTTTTCAGTCTGGGGTCACACTGCTTCTTGGTGGTGAGACAACTGTACTAAATTCACAGTCTGAGATTCAGTTTTCTTCCTACTACCTGATAGAAATTAAAGTCACTGGGAAAGTTATTGGTTCCACTGTAGCTTCCATAGTATATTTGCACATGAATCTTATACCCTCTCACCTCTCAATATGGAATTTGGATTTAAATGATTCTGGGACAGGGTGGTCACAAGGACAAAGGGGAAGTAGGTCTCCATCACGGTAAAAGGGATGGAGGCTCGATATAAAAGATTTTCCTGATAGCTAGAGCTGAGACACTCTGGAACACATTACATCAAAAGCCATAGCTTCTGCTTTTTGGGGCCAAGAGACTGACTCATGGAAAAGATCACACAGCTATCATACAGAGATGGAACGTAGTGGGGTCTGTATTTATATGATTTTACTGGGTCCCTTCTACTACTCCCTTTCTGTGAGGGGAATGGGAGCTGTATAAAATGTTGGCAAGGGTAGCCATTTTGGGGTAATGGCTCTCTCAGCAGTACTGGCCCCTCCATCCAAAGGACTTGTATGTTTCATCTACAAAGTAAGTGTTTATAGACAAAAGGTTCACTCTACATGTTGCTTAACTTGTGGAGACCAGGGATTTCCCCTTTTGCAAAAAAAAAAAAAAACAACCTACTTCTTCCCATTAAACCCACATCAGTTTCCAGCTCATTGTCCCTCAGCTAAAGCATCCGAAGTTTCAGATTCAATGACTGTAATACAATCTTTTTCTTTCCCCTCCAATCCAATGCATTCACTTGAGTTATTCTTCTTAAAACTAGCTTCGGCTCCTTAAGACGAAAATATAATTACCATCTTCCGTTGCCAAGGTTTTCCCTCTACTAAGTTTCAGGTACAGGAGGAATATGCCTTTTGGACTCAAAGCAAAAAGCCCCCGAAGAGAAAGGCAGGAGCTTTGTTTTAGAAATCTGTGCTTCCCATCACTTACTTAAAGCCTGTATAAAAGGAGCAATCTTTGCACTTGAAGAGCTTCTTTCCTCCATGCTTGTCACGGTAATGACGCCTAATGCTCTGAATGTAACCAGAGGAGAATTCACAAAATTCACAGTTAAGAATGGCTTCAGTTTTCTGTTCAGCTCCGGCACTGGCCCCAGAAAGAGGTACGGGGCTGACACTGTTATTGTTCCTTGCCAGGGCAGCTGACTGATAGTGGTTCAGCTGCTGCTGAACATCTGGAGGTTCTGAATAGGAAGAGTCTGTGGAGAGACAGAGGGGAAAATTAGACCAGGTGGAGGGAAGGATCTAGAGGTCTGAAGCTCAAAACTCCTTGGCATCACTTTGAGACAGATCTTTCTTTCTTCCTTCCTTCCTTCCTTCCTTCCTTCCTTCCTTCCTTCCTTCCTTCCTTCCTTCCTTCCTTCCTTCCTTCCTTCCTTCCTTCCTTCTTCCCTCCCTTTCTTTCCTTTCTCTTTTTTTCCTTTCTCTCTCTTTTTAAAAAGATAACTTTTATTGGCTCGAGAGTCTTTGATCTAATTTATATTAAAAAAACCAAAATGTGGGGGGAAAAGAAGTTATGGAGGAAATTGTCTCTTCATCTGACTTTGAGGACTCATCTTTTAAAAAAACATAAAATTCTGAGGTTAAAGCTTTCAAAGTAAAGGAAGAAAGTAAACTGTTTTCTAAAGGAAACCGAAGTAAGGCAACAGGCTAATGAACACTACTGGCTCCTGTAGGTGAGATAAATAAACCCGCATCATGTACACAGAGACCTCCAACCAAAAGGGAAGCAGATGATGCAATATGTCCCCCTTTGCAGTAGAAGAATCAGCAGAGCCACCCAAATAAAAAGTCAGCTTTTAGCAGGAATGCTTAAGCATATGACATTCACCAATATAGATTTTTAAAACATGCTCTATACTCTTGCAGCCAAGTGATTTAAATTTTAAAATATAAAAATCCAATTGTCGTCTCCCGGAGTAGGTGTTTAAAGCTTACTCAGCATTAAAATGGAGATTTATTCATAAATCCCATTAAAATGAAATTCCAAACAAGTTCCCTTGAAAGGTATTTGAAAAGTTCGTTTCTCTGAGTAAAACAGCCATGACAGGCACAAATCTGAAATCTTAAGGTGCTTTAACACCAAGAAAATGGTGTTACGGAGGAAGCTGATATGGAAGGGGGGTTGGGCTGGGGTGATGTGCATGGATCTCAGCACATCTTGAAGAAAAACATTTTCAAAGGAGTCTCGAACCTTTCCCAACATACTATTTTTTGAATACTGAGTGAAGAATTAATCAACATTGTCCTATCTAAACCTAATGTCGTCAATGAATGACACAAATGAATATGGCACAGATGAATTTCAGTGTAACTTTCCCTGAAAGAGAAGACAAAGGGCTCTTTTCTTAAAGCCTTCACCAAAAAAAAAAAAATAAGGAAAGGAAAAAGGGAAAAGGGAGTAGAAACTGTACAAGCCTCCTCCTGATTTGATGGACACTTAATTTTCCAAAGCATGATTCCCTGAGGCAGGACATGTAGGAATTCTGTAACACCCATACTTGATGAAACTAAGGCTATCCATTCTGGCAACCTATTAGAAGAGAAAAACAAAAGCTTAGGGGCCTCCTCAACGTGGGGATACCTTCTGTCTTCAAAATATTAAAAATCCTTTTTCCCCCCTCCTCTACCCCTCCCCCTCTGTTTCTCAGGGCTGAGAAAAACCCCTTTGGAAATTGTAAACAAACCTGCCACACAAAAATAAAACAAAAGAAAACTTGAACAATATCTCTCAGCCTCCGTGGGTTCATTACCAGGTGTATACTGAAGACAAAGGAAGAAAGCAATGACACAAGTGAATTCATTTTACCGGGTTCTTTTATCTCCTTTTCTTTGTTCTTCTATCCTTGCCTGATGAACCCAGTTAGGATCACAATACCACAATTGTTCACTCCTCATTCATTCCTTCTATGGTAGGGTTGTTTACCATTTCTGGGATTGTTCGAGATGTTTTCTACTTAAGCCCTCAAGACTGGTTTTTGCTTAACACACACACACACAAATACAAAACACACTACCTTTCTCTTCTTCGTGTTAACACATTCTGGAGGAGTCAGTTAAACACTGACTTGTCACTATCTCCAAAAGACACTATCCTGCTAGAAGGGTCTCAGGCTGCTCTCTGGTCACTGGAGAATAGAAATGGTATAACAAAGAAAACTTTGCATGCCCATTCCCATCATCAAAGTGAGGTCCAGATCCTGGTCACCTTCAGTTTTTTTTTTAAACCAATAACCAAATAAAACCAAATGATAACAGCACCCTGAAAACACCTTTGAATTGCCCATCACCTATAATATTTTCTCCTCTTTTTTACCCTGGAGGCCATAGCAGGTCAGCTATGTGTTATTCCCTCTCTGAGAAACCAGTCTGGATCTTGCTTGGCTTCTCAGGAACTAGGCAACTGACACTTTCAATCTCTGTGCCTAATTTATGTAAAACCATAAAGAAAAACTTGGTTAAGATTCAGAGGCTAGGCCAGGCAGATTAGTCATTTCTTTTTGACTCGGCTATCAAGGTTTGTGTCTTGTATCCTTCTGGAAGAGTTACTAATCACTTAACCAGACTTTCAGGGGAGTGAAATCTAGTCTACTTTTTTACTTTAAACACATTTTTTCCCTTTCTCTTCAAGGCCTATTGCATATTATTTCAGCTATCTTGTGAAGCAAGCTCTCTATTTTAACTCTGGCATTCATATACTATATGAAACCTTCTGAAATAGGGAAAAGACAAAAAATTGTTGGGTAGACACTAGGAGAAAGTGAAGAATGTCATGCTCCCAAAGAAACAATGGTGTGTATGCTGTAAATTTCCCTCCCCCTTAAACTCAGATTGGTAGATTAATATGTAGAAATCCACAAATCACATAGTTTATGATTCATATATATAACCTTGCCCAACAAACAGGTCTTTGGGTTTTTTTTGGATCTTTACTTTCCTTCTCTAGATCCAAGGCATATTTTCTCCCTTAGAGATTGTGAATTATGTAAGATTTTAGCACTTTATTCACAAAAACAATAAGGAAGTATATGGGGCTGGGAGGTAGGTCATGGATTGTTTAAAAAACAAAAACTCTACTGGCTAAGATATATGATACTAGTTTGCTTATGGCTCCTAGAACATAGAAGGTCTTCTCATGACCAGTGCAGAAAGGTCACTGGTGGTAAAGGGAATATCACACAAATTAAAGAAGAAGGCTATCAATATTCTATCACCATTGCAAACCATGACCACGCAAATGGCATCTCCATGTCTTTTTCAGTCACTATGAGGCACCAGGAAGTTAAGGAATTTGGACCACGTGCAAGGAAGAATCACAAGACCTCTGAAGCACAGGTAGTTAGTCTTGGTCCAGAGCAGAAAATAGCCCCCTGTAATGCGAATGTAAATTTTAAAGATCTTCCCTGCCCCTAGGCTAATGTGCACCTGAAGCCTGGGGTGGGAGGCTTGTTTTTCAGTAGATACTTCTTGATTGGCTAGTGAGTCAATAAGGTTGTTACATTCTCTGAGCCAGGAGAAGGCTATATAAGCCCTGATGTGTAGCTTTGTTTTGGGACTCACTTTGAGAAATGTTCTGTGATTTGATCTGAATTCTGGGAAGCCGTTGTTTAGAGTCCCCCGGCTTTGAAAAACCCAGAATGTGGAAACCCAGATGTTGACTGGGTATGGATGTAATGGTTGGACAGTTTGGAAATCTGTCTACTTGATGTTTCTGTCTTGATAATTATGCCTGTATAATTTGAGGTTCAGGGTGCTGACCATTTCTCCTGAACAAGGTAAACGATATATGTCTGACTGATTAAAGTAAGCTTGTTAACCCATTTTGAGTTGCTTTCCTTTAACAAAGCAGATCCAAGAACCTGTGGTAGCTGCAAACCCTGAGGACGCTTGGGGTGCTTGCTGCTACACCCCCCATGATACAAGGTCAAAGAATGAAGGAGGAAAAAAAACCACTCAGAGAGAAACACTGCATTCTCTTCTAGTGATCTGTGCAGCAAGAGAGCAGTCAACATTGAAGTTAATGTATTGGCTGAAGGGATAGATAGTTGTAGAAGAGGTTAAATTATTAGACAGAAGTGGCATGAGAGGAAAAGAAGTCTATGCTGCAGTCAGCAATGAGAAAGGAAACTCTACAATAAGCAGATAGGTAGACAGGGAGAAAACTATATTAAGCAAAGGAATATAAATTACATAACGCTTTGACAGAAACCAACTAAGATTTGTGGAAGAAGAAAAGACCAGAAAGTGTGACAGTGAAAAAGACCACACAGGAGACATTTCTACCAATACACAGGGCAGACAAAGAGAACTGGAGAGGATGCTGCATAAATACCGTGTTTCAGTTCGATGGTCCATCTATTACTCTCAATAAATAAACTAAGGACAACCCAACTCAAACAAATTAAACGTCCAGTGTCCCAAGTGGGATTTTCGTGAGAACAAGCTCATGAAACCCAAAGCAAGGTGACGTCCGGAGTTGCTCTTATTACCTTACTCAGGATGACAGGAATGGTTCAGTTTTGAGGCAGAAAATCATAGTTCATACCTCTCTGACTTTTTTGATAACTTCCCTATTTCAGAGAAGAACCCTGCACTACAACTTTAAGGGGAGATAGCCTTGTAATTAAAACAGTACTAGACCCCAAGCTCCATGACAATAGAGACCATGAGGGATTTAGTTTTTTTTAATAATATTTTATTTCCCCCATTACATGTTAAAGCAATTAAAAAAAAAGTTTTTAGTTCCAAATTCTAACCCTCCCTCCCTCTCCTCCTATCAGATTGTCTAATATAACAAAACAACAACAAAAAAAAAGGAAAATGATAAATATTGAAGGGGATGTTAGAAAACCGAAACAGTAATGCACTGTTGCTGGAATCTTATCCAACCATTCTGGAGAACAATTTGGGCAATTGAAATGTGTATACTCTTTGATTAAGTTTTTTTTTTTTAATCTCTATTCCCCCCTTCCCATCCCTCACCTCCACCCTACATATCCACTATGGTGTCCCGCAGACAGTAGGCACTTCACAAATATTTGCTGAGTTGAAATAATTTTAATCCTTCTGTTCATGTCGAATGAATAAAAAAGCATACCCTTAGGGAACCTATATATTTAATAAGAGAAGCCAACAACTAAAAAGGAACAGAGGCCATACTATAATTTAGAAAGTTACAGGAAGGGCAAGGGGAGCCAAAGGAAAGTGGGCAGATACACTCTTTTTGATAGTGATGGCAGAATTGACTTGATAATGGTGCCAGGACTAAAAGAGGGTGTGTTGGTGGGAGAAGCGATAGAGTCATCTCAGCCTGAAACAGTGGGCTAGATGCAGAAATTTAAGACTAATATTAATGTATCCTAGAAGAACAATGTGCATGACAATATTTTAAAGGTGAAGAAGACTTGAGAGACTTCAGAATGAAGGAGCCATAGGTGTCTGGCATGGATAAGGCATGCATTAGATATGATTTATTTTGTTTGTAATTGTTACAAGGAGGGCTTTTACTGGGTGGGAGTCATTAGTAGAATTGATCATTCTTCAAAGAATTGATACAGTCCCAAAGATTGGCTGATCTTTTTCTAGAATATAACACAGAAGGCATAGAGAATATTTTTATTGTAGTAGGAGATGGAATAATCATGAAAACGGTGTTTTCTCCCTAACATGCATGTTTATAGGATCGTGCTCTAAATTTCAAGTCAGAAGAGACCTTGGAATTCATCTATTCCAAGCCACTTATTTTATAGCTGGGGAAACTGAGGCGAGAGCAGTTACGTTCCTACCTAAAGCTTACACAGGAAGCAAGCAGCAGTTAGGATTGGAACCCACCTTCTTCAATCCCAGAGTTACCAGCCTTTCCTCTACATCGCAATGTCATGGATGAGAAATAAAAAGAAGCTAAAAAGGGCAAATGAGAAGTAATGTAAGAGCTTAACCATCCAGAGATTAAGTAGGACACCAGAAACAGGAAGAATAAATTGAACAGTAAATTGTGAAAGCTGCAGAGGACAGCGCCTTTAACATGTAGTGATACATAAAAGCAAGACCTCCACAAAGATCAATTCTCAATTTTCTTCAGCTCAGCATAGAGGGTGTGAGTGAAGGTGAAAAGGTAGGAGAAACATCTTGGTGCCAGGAACCGCAATTTAATTATATTTGAGCTACATTTTCTTGCAGACTTGGGAGACTGACACTTTAAACTTAATGTGGAATCAAGGAAGGGAGAAAAATAAGCATGACGAATTCTAGTTGGGCAAATTTTGTTTGTAGCCAGGAGGCAACATATTAAATTATATAGAATTAACAAGAGAAATATCAGTCCCTAAAATGCAACCCAAACAAACAACCATCACCACACCTTGGCTATATTATAAGAAAGAGAAATATTAATTAGAAATAAAACAATTATGGCCTTGTAGAAATGCAAAGGGAATGAATTAGAATAATTCCCAGAGGGGAAAGAACTGAGGGTCAGAAAATGATTCAACATCTAATAAAAATATAAACCAGGATAGAGTCAAAAGCATGAGGTAGAACTCTGAATTTTAAAGTGGAAAAAACTGTAAAAATCCTAGAGTAATAAGTACATACATTTATATCTTTCCTGAGAAAAGGGAAGATTGATGGGGTAGGGACATGTTGGTATAAATACTAAACGAAAATCCCTTACATTTGCTTCAGTCACAAAAAAAAAAAAAGCTGGAAGCACCCAGGGTATGGGACAAAAGCCTAAGGAGCTGACAATATACTACATTATTGTCTCCTTAAGATACTGGACAGAAAGTTTGTGGAAGGCCCAGTAACACTGACAAGAGAGAAGCTAGAGACATAATTTACTTAATGGCCAGGAAAACTTTAGGAATGTCATGCAAACTTCTCTTCTGCAAATGCTGGTAAAATGAGACAAGAGTGGTTCTAGATGTAAAAAAAATAGGCTACATATTTCTGTGCATCTGTGATAGAGAAGCAGGAATCAGTGGCAGAAAGGACAACTGTTGTGTAAAGGTAAAAAGTAAATGGCAGAAACTCTTGAGATTTCTTGAATCATCCATTGTGAGGGAGGACACTTGAGGCCGTATATGGAGGGTTCGTTTAGCTCTGGGGATTCATGGTTTGGTTTGGTTTTTTAAAAGAGGTGAGATTAAATACTACAGATTTAGCAAAGCATCATCAAGATGATTCCAAGACTCACCGATGTTAGTTATAATAAGTTTGGATAGTCTGAATTCATTTGAAATTTAGCTGAACTCTCCTTTTTAGTGAGATGCAGATATCTGTGATTTCACCTCCCATGTCTTTAACCTTGAAGAGAATTTGATATTCAGGGAGGTGTAGCAAGTGCAGACAGCTTCCCTAACATACCATGCACAGAACTTCTCAACAATTCCTTGTCTGAAAACCAACCCAAACTGAACTGCTACTAAAAAAAAGGAAACCTCGAGACTAAGTATACTCCATAGGATCATAGCTGTAGGACCTCAGAGGCCACCTAGTTAACATCCTCATTTTAGAGATGAGGAAACCCAGGGAAATGTTGAGTTAAGTGATTGGACTAAGCTTATGGGATTGTAAGCATCAGAGGCAGGATGTGAAACAAGGTCCCCAGACTGGAGAGTGTTCTTTTCTTTCCAGTGTACCATTCTGCTAAGGCCCATTTGAATCACAGTAACTGCTAAAGAACATTAAGTACCTAGAAGTAGTCAAAGTTGGGTGAGGTTTTACTTTTGAGGGAAGGAATTATACACCGAGCCTCTCCAGATCGAGGCCTCTGTCTAATACCTGCTAACCTTCCTTCTCTACCACACTCCTGTGGTACTGAAACCTTGAATTCTGAGACAAAGGTCAATGAAAACATAGAAGCTGGATGACTATATATAGGGATTCCAGGCTCAATCAGTTGTCATGGAGTTAAATTGAAAAATAAATGACTAATTTTTAAAAATAAGGATGAAATAGAGCTTGAAGGAAACTCTCATGGAAGAACTTCCTGCCTGGAAAACCAAAGCATACCTGGAAATAACCAAGCAAATGCAACACATGTTTGAAAATAATTTAACTGAGTAACAGAGGACAGCCATGCTTTTCTTCAGGAAATCCTTCTTTAGTTGTGGAAAAAGACTTAACTGCTCACTATAGAGAGACCACTAGTAAACCAAGGCAATTTCATTAAATATGAAGAGAAGGTATCTTGCTCTAATACAGAATCATAAGTATGTAGGATTATAGGTCCATAACTGGACTGGACCTCAGAGAACATCTTGTCTAACCCTTCATTTTACAGATGAGGAAACTGAGGCCCAGGAAAGTTAAGTGATTTGTGACTTGCCCAAAGTCACATGGGAGATAAGCAAATCATTTCTCACCTTAAAAAAAAATTGGTTGTTTACCCTACTCCCAATTATCCAAGTCTCCTAGGGAAAAATTCTAAACAAAAAATCTCTGTTCTTTGAACCTTTGTGGCTTTCCCCAAACACTTGTCTAGGCTCATGTTTCCATGGCCAGGTTTCCAGCTCATGTTACTCTAATAAACCTCAGTTATCTGGAAGTCAGCTACATAGAAGCTCTCAAATTTTTACTTCCCGGTACTTCATTTCCAGGAGTGGAAACTAGGAGAAGGAAAATATAAAGCAAACAAGCTAATAGCAAAGATGTATTAAAGAATCTAGCATCCAGGCCAGATCCTGGGGTCAGCATCCATTTAACTCAATCACCTGTGGGGTCTACATCTATAAGACTTTATAATTAGACCTCAGGCTCAGAATAATGACCCTGAGGAACTGTATGGTCTTGAATCATCAAAGAAAGATTTAATTATATTCAGTGAGCTGTACTTATGAGGACCGGAAAATCAATTAAAGGAATACATTTTAGGAAGCTTTTTTCCCCAAAACAAAAGTTGTCTCATCAACCCTCTGCCAACCAGTTAAGCCAAATACATAGAACAACCTACTCTTATAACATTCTTGTTTATTTTGACCTTACTAAGAAACAATAACCCACTTTTATTCAAGAGAACTGTATTTTAGGTATCTGGCTTGTGTTTGTTTGCACAGTTGAGAATAGAAGGTCAAACTAAAAAAAAAGAGTATCATCACAAAAAAAGTCTATTCAGAGCTATGACCAAAAATTTTGGCACCTAGGTCAAGCAATACAAACTACATCCTCAAATTAACCTTGTAATAATGTGAACGTAATAACGTAATTAAGACAAATCTAGTTGAAAGGGGGACATCTCAAAATACTGACCCTAAGAAGAAAGAGACAGTGGTACTCAAGTCTTTTCTAGAATAGTTACCAAGCCATCACAAGGCTGCTTCTGAGGAAGCCTTGGTCCTTACTGGGGAACAGGGTGTAGGCAGGCTGACCTTCTGAAGTCACACTAATCTGAAGTGAGCTTGAGGAGAGGAGAGAGTTAGGAATTATGTCTTTTTTCTATCTTCTCAATTATTCAGTCTCAGCACAATACACTGAAGCTTCATATTTTAACTAAGCATTCTTGCTAAGCTAGCTTATTTGTTTCTAAACCGCTAGAAAAGTAAGACTATGAAAACAAATGCTACATATTTTTAATTATTACAATTAAATTGTACAATTTTAAAATTTATTACAAAATGACAATTTTTTAATTAAACTATACAAATTTAATTGTACAATCTTTAAAAATCTTTATTGAAAACTTTTATGGCCTTTAAATTTTGGTGCTGTAGGTCACAACCCTGGTTGCTGCCCTAGTTACAGCTTTGATCCTATCTCATTCAGCTACAAGTATGAATTTTGACAAAAAGGACAGCAAGACTTATGGGGGCTTGCTTAACTGGTTTATGACACAAGTCTCTTTTTTTCTCAGTCAACTACAAAACAACATAATGTCCCTTCATTACTAGGCACTGACTACAAATATTAAATAAACCAAGAGATTTTCAGAGCAGACACTGCCTATAAAACTAGTTTTTCACTATCAAAAATATTTATTGATTGTTTTCTATCTGCTTAGTACTCTGTTCCTGAAGCACAGAAAAATCTGACTAGCATTTCTTCATTAATTTTACACACCTACCATATAGATGTGAATGACAGAGGGAGAAAAGATATGGATGGGTTATAGCTCAGTGGTACCACGAACCTAGAGTCAGGAAGACTAGTTCAAATCTGGCCTCAGACATTTGCTAAATGTGTAACTATGGTCAAGTCACTTAACTTCTGTCTGCCTCAGCTTCCCCATTTGTAAAATGGAGATACTAACACCAACCTCCCATGGCTGTTATAAGGATTAAATGAGATAATAATTGAAAAGTACTTCACAAACATTAAAGAGTTAAATAAATGCTAAAAAAAGTTACACTCCTATCATAGGTGGAATAGGAATTTTACAGATGGGAAGATGGAGGTCTGGGAAACTAGTTATAGAGTAAATCAGTCATGGAATTCAGTATAGAACGTGGGTCTCCTAATGGCCAGGTTAATTCTCTATTGCACTGGATCCTCCTGAGAAATGCCTTTGCTGCCAAAGTTATTAACAATAGCTGCATCTCCCTTTTGGGAAAGATTTTGTAATCTAAAATATTTATTCTTTAAAAAAAAAATCTTGATCGACAGTGCAGAGATAAGGATGAAATCAAGAGACTGTGTCATGAATGAAGCCCATAAGTGTATCCTTTATTGTTATCTTTCCTAATATTTTGTGAAGGATGCTTTAGGTGGCATCTGCTATTGTTAATTGAAGAGTGCTCTTACAATACCACATGCATAATTCACGTGTGACTCTTTTGAATTGTATGATGAGGAAGTAATGCTTCCTGCTGTTCCTTCAGATCGGGTAGATGTTTTCACCATATTAAAAAAAAAATCCAACAAAGAAACATTTAACATAAAAGCATCTTTCTATATGTGATCTGGCCATAGCCTTAGGTGGAAGACTAAAGGAACCTGGGATGGCATTTGTCATTCACAGACAGCAGGTAATGCCCTTGGGGTTTCTTCCTATGGCCTTTTCTCATGGAAAAAGCTCCCACTGACTTCAAGGGATAGACAACAACCCAAAGCCCACTCTGCAAGGTTCTGTGAAGGACAAGAATAAAGAAGCAACTGCATTGTGAGGATTTCTTGGGAAAAGATTTTTAAAGAGTAAGGGGAAGATGATGTCTATCTGTACACACACACACACACACACACACACATACACACACGGATAAATATAAAGGATAAATGTGGATAGGAATAGAATGTGAGGTAGATATCTGATTAGGTAAAAGCACAGATACTTTTTTCTGTGGTATATAACTATTCTAAAATTGTCACCGAGCCAAATTCTCACCCTTGATGAACCCAGTGGGTTCCTAACTTTTCTTCTTTTCTGTCTTTCACTTGTCACTATAAAACATGGAAAAAAAGAGCTGTTGATTCAGGTTCTTTTTATTATTAATAACAAGCAAGACTGTCTACCCCACATTATGAACCCTTATGAGAACCCTGTCTGGCGATTTTGAGGCCTGGCATAAAATAAGGTTCATGACGTCAGGTAAAGGAGCTGGTTGGGGGGGCGGGGTGTAGAGTTGGAGGAAGAGGTGAGTGAAGGGTGGACAACCATGCTCCCTTGGGGCTCTCTGGGGGGGCCATTAAATCTTCTTGCCCCTGTGAACTCCTTCTAGTCTCAACAAAGTGATTCTACTTACTTCAACCTTGTTTCCCACTGTGGCCCAGCCCATACTTTTGCTTTGCTCTTCCGCAAAATTATGGCAGCCCTCAGAAGCTATCCATTATAATTTTTACTGCTTAATTTTAGGCTGTGTTGTATTGTTTAGTGCCTGGCATCCTGTGTGTTAGTGTTACCTCTCAAATGAATGTAAGTCATCGCCTTGTGTATTGGGATTGTCCATCAAGGAATGGTAGAGTTGGAAGTGAGAGATTATCTCTGGTGATCAACCCTTCCCCTCCAGCAACTCAGACACAGAGAGGGAAAGTGATTTACTCCAGGTAATATACTACCTGACACCTCTTCAGTAGTCCTAATATGGTAGGTACTCCATAGCTGCCGATTCTCCAGCTACAGAGGGAGAACTGGGTCATATCGGCAGGGGGACACATTTGGTTCTTAATGACTCTGAGCATTTGTTGTTATTGTTGTGGTTGTTTATTTGTTTCAGTAATGCCTAACTTCATGACCCCATTTGGGGTTTTCTTGGCACAAAGATACTGGAGTTGTTTGCCATTTTCTTTTCCAGTTCATTTTGCAGATTAGGAAATTGAGGCAAGCAGGGTTAAATGACTTGCCCAGGGTCACACAGCTAGCAAGTGTCTGAGGCCAGATTTGAATGCACGGTTTTCCTGTTTCCGAGGCCAGTACTCTACCTATTGTGCCACCTGGTTGCCCTGGCTCTGAGCATAGAGGGGATTAATTATAAGGCACTTAAACTAAAATGAAAGCATTAAAAATTATACAAGTATAATCTGACAGAATAATGCTTGTTATTTAAAAAATAAGAGCAATTATTCTTATATGGTAGACTTCTGGACATGAATGGCTCAGTAGAAAGAGTACTGAATCTGCAGTCAAAGGAGCTGTGTTCAAATTGCACCCCCTGACATAGACCTGGTAAGATACAAACTTCCCAGGGCTTCAGTTTCCTCATCTGTAAAATGAGGAGACTGACCCCAAGGAGAAAAGAAGGAAGAAAAGAAACCATAAACACAAAACCATTTATGGCAGCTCTTTTTGCAGTGTCAAAGAACAGAGACTAAGTGCAGTGTCCATAAACAGGGGAAGGGCTGAAAAATTATAGTATAGAAATGTAATGGAATACGTTCTGTCATGATAATACAAGGGACAGTTTCAGAGAAATCCAAGAAGACATTTATGAACTGATGCAAAGGGAAGTAAGCAGAACCAGGAACACAAATTTATAGAATAAATATAAAGCATTAGAAAGACAAGACATATGAACTAGGTGGTACAATGGATAGAGCACTAGGTCTGGAGTTCAAAGACCTAAGTTCAAATCCGGCCTTGGGCACTTCCTAGTTGTGTACCCTGCACAAGTCACTTAACCCGGTTTACATTGGTTTCCTCATCTGTAAAGTGAGCTGAAGAAGGAAATGGCAAACCAGTCCAGCACCTTTGCTAAGAAAACCCCAAATGAGGTCACAAAGAGTGTGAGACAACTGAAAAACAACTGAAATGAAAAGAACTCTCAACAACAAAATGATCAACCAAGATTTCAAAGGGTCAATGATGAAGAATGCTACCTACCTCCTGAAAGATTCAGGATGAAGAACAAGACATACATTTTTGGACATGATCAATGGGGGAATTTGTTTTGCTTCTCTATGTACAAGGGTTGGTTCATTCTTCCTATATCTCCCTCTATCCCTTCCTTCTTTCTTTTCTGTCTTTCTGTTTTTCTTTCTTTTCTGTCTTCCTATTTATTTGTTTTTCTTGGGGGGGATAGAGAGAAAATAAATGCTAGTTAATTTTTAAAAATGAAGAGAATGAAGGGTTGGACTAGATGGTCCCTGAGGTCCCTTCTGGTTCTATATCTATGTTCCAAAGTAGATCAGTCAGGAATTAACTAAATTCAATAGAGTATCATGGCATAATTCAAATCTTAAACTTTAGAAGGACCTTTAGCAGTGTGCTTTATTTTCTTGCATGATTATCTATAGCCAACAAGTTGTTACACTAATAATCCTGAGAAAGATCTAAGAGGCCATCTAGCCACTTTACAGATGAAGAAACTGAGCCCCAGAAAGCTGAAGTGATGGGTAGAAGCTCACACAGGCTATGAATTTGAAGAGCTGAGATTTGAACTCAGGTCCTCTAAATCCAGATACGGTACTCTTACAATAACAACAATTAATAATAACAGTTATTATTTTTTGGAACACTCTAAGGTTTACAAATTGCTTCACACATATCTCATATGATTCCCACACCCCTGTGAAGTAGGAGTTATTACCCCATTTTACAGGTGAAGAAATTAAGGCTGAGAGACATTACATAACTTGCTCAGATCACTCAGTTATAATGTCAGAGGCCAGATTTGAACTTAAATCTTTTTGATTCCAAGTCTAGAATTGTACCCACTATGCCATTTAATGACTATCCGTCCCCCCCCCAAAACAGTTTGCTTCTTATATTATCATAGGACTAATTAGAACAAAAAAAAAAAAAGCTTAATTAGTCTAATAATCCAAATCTCATATCTACTTACTTACCACGTTACAGACAGGAAATGTGAGGCCCAAAGAAATGAAGTGATTTTTTTCCAAAGTCATACAAACAGTAGTGAGTGGCGGGCCTAGGATTTAAACTAAGGTTCTCTGTCTTCAGTGCACCTTCCACTGGGGGTGGGGTGGGGGAGGGGTTCTCCTTCCATGAGTGACCCCCTGACATCTCAGCTTATTTAGGGATCTCTGGCTGTGGGAGTTTGTATATGTTATCTACTACATGTACATGTGAGTTTACACCTCACTACATAAATGGGGTCAAAATCTCAGCCCGGAGAAGGAACAGTAGAGTTTTTCACAAAATGAGAATCTTGACCAAAGTTTCCATCTCAGCTTTGCATATTTAATTAATTAGGCCATAATAGTAATACACATTGCCAGAGAGGCCAAGGCTGCTGGATTAATTCCCAGGGAGGTCAAGTATTCTATTCTGTAGCCACAAACTACTCCTAATACTGGCGAGCTGTTACAGAGGTGAATCAAAAAAAATCATAAGATAACGAGTTGGAAAGGGCCTTAGAGACCAACTAATTGATCATCTACATTATGTTTACAAGGAAACTGCGGTCTAGAAGTCCAATGACTTGACCAAGGTCACACGTTATTTATACTGGGTGCAACAATACTGACTGCTTTCCCACACTAGTGGGGAAAAAAAAAGCCAAACTTTCAGAGTTATATATACTATTGACAGTGGTTTGTAGTTCTATGGAAAAAATTCTGTATTTTATCCTGTGCACTAGGAAATAAAAACACTCTCTCCTCTCAGTTGTATTTAAGGTACCCAAATTACACATTTCAAATACAAGTCTTCTTTCTCTTTAGGTTGAATATCCTGAGAGGCAGGCGCAGTCTCATCATACATGGCTTATGTCCTTTCAGTCCCTGCAGTGGGATTCAGACTGTGAAAACCAATGGATTATATACATATAGACTTCCACATGGCACTATTCAGCCATACTCAGCATGTAGGTGATGACAATAAACTAAAGAATGCAGAGTACTTATGAAGGATAGCTCAGGGAACAGAGCAATGTTGAAGGTTTGGGAAAACATACTTTGGACTATTTTCCAAACATTTTGGGTTCAGTAAAATATAAAACATATCTTGCCAACCCACTTGCTTCCTTAATTTTGAAACCCATGTGTCTACTGAGGAAAATTAAGTACATGTGTTTGGGACTCATTTACACTGAACTCATCAAAATATTATTTTTAAAAAGTTAATTGATGTTCTACAAGCCTCACGAGCTTAAAAAAATAAACCTTGAATCGGCAATTCACATTTTGCAAGTAAGCAAAACTCTAACCTCACAGAACTACAAAGCTTGAGCAGTCTTCCATCTACAACACAGTAGCCAATAGAGGGGGAAAAAAAGTCAAGTACAGATAACCAGGGTTGATTCATTGGCAGGCCCTTTAAACTTGATATCATGTGTATTTATAATAACATAAAATGCGAAACAATCTATATGCCCAATGAGACATGACTTGTGATGAGGAGAATGGCCAAATAACTTAATATAATGTAATGCCATTGTGCAGTAAAATGACAAATATTAAGAATACTGAGAGATACGGAAAGACATTAAGTGATACAAAGCAAAGTCAGCAATGTAAGAGCACCAGCATACCTGCTGACTCCAACTACATTAAAAAAACAAAGGCACCAAGGCTTTTATGAGCATACAGGTCAGTTCAAAAGGGATTAAATAACAAATAATTCTAATTTTGCTTATTTGACTAAAATTATGTTATTAATATTATTTTCTGATCAAATTGTAAATAGTTTTAATTTTAGGGTTTTATTTGGAGATTTGGCTTAATTACGTGTGTGTGCCTGCGTGTGTGTGTGTGTGCGTGTGTGTGTGTGTATGGGAGAGAGGTAGAGAGAGAAAATAGAGAGAGAGCGCTAGTAGAAGCATACCTGTGATTTCACTGGTGTAAAGAAACTTCCTCCAACAAAGAAGAATGACAATTTAACTGCATCTTACAGTCACAGAATTGCCTGGAACATTGAGTAGTTAAGTGACTTAGCCATGGTCATGATGCAAATAATATGTGTCAGAGTCAGAACTTGACCCCACATCTTCTTGCCTCTAAGACCATCACTCTATCAACCACTACTTTATTATATTAAGTTTGTAATAACAAAAAACCGTACTCATTCGCTGCTTTTTTTTGTCCAGAACTGTTATATGAAAGGTACAGGGAAAAATTTTCTGGTGTGAAAGCTCCCTCCCCCATGAAGATCAGGAGCCGTTTGTAACTTATTGCCTTAGAGAGTTACCTGGGGCACTGCAAGGTTAGATAACTTCCCCAAGGCAATGTCACTAGTAATTGTCAGAAGAACCTAGCTCTTCCTGATGCCAGAGCAGCTGGATCGTCCAGGACACCACACTACCTCCCACTCTGGGGAAGGAGAGGAGAATCCTGGTGTTATTATTCATGTTAAATAATGTGCATGAACATGACCGGCAATGCAAGGCAATGAGCCCCGTTCTCCTCTCGCCCCATGCCCAGGGTGCCCCATCCCGTTCCATGTCCATCCATAATTTGGCTCTTAGTCCTAGGCGTGATTCTAGTCTTCCTGTCCCTTCACGCTGCTAGCAATCTATTTCCACAGAGCAGAGAGCCTTTCCTGCAGTTTGAGAAGTGCTTAAATTCACTGCTTTTAAGCACATTGACTGATTACAGCATAAGATTATGGAATCTGCAGGACGAATGGCTTGCTTTTCCTTAAAACATTACATGATTCTGAAAGTAAAGACATGTTGACTTGTGACAGTCCTGCCAATTGAACTGAAGTGATTTCTCAGTTAATTTCCCACCCTCCACTCGCTTCAGGATTAACAAAAACTGTAGATCCATATTCCTTCTTCTATTGACCTTGTTTTTTATATTTGTACGTTCACAGATATTCAACACACAGACGACTCTGTTTCTGCTTACATGTTCCACATTAGCTAAGCCTCCTGGCTTTTACGCTGGCATCATGCTGATGGTTCCTCGCAGTTACTAAGGAAATCCACCAGTCTTTCAGAGTGACAAATCCTGAAGAAGCCAGTGTTTGGGATGCCTCCATCTAGCACAAAAATAGAAAACCACTTGCCCAATGGGGATTCCTGATCCAAGCACCTCTCTGAATTAGTGCAGGCAAAAGGTCGGCAGAGAGAGAAAGTTAAAAGAACTTATCTTACATGTCTTCTGGGATTGTGATCCTTTAAGAAAAAAAAAAAGGTTTGTTTTAGTTGGTTATTTTTCTTTTTCTCTTTCTTTTTTTTGTCACAGTTTAGAAGTCTTCCACAACATCCTCTGGTTGGTGGCAAACTGTCAAAAGGTGTCAAAGAATTTTACTAGTATTATAGTACTTTATAAATCAACACTGCTGGCATATCATAGGCAGTCAATTTCTGGTTATGGAAATAGTTTTTTAAAAGTTACTTGTCCGCAGTATGCACCAGCTCCAGTTTGGGAAATGGCACTATAGTCATATATATGTATATTCATACATTAAACAGTATAATGCACACATATTTGAATTTCTTTTTTGCCTTAAGAAATGCAAAAATCCATCCAGAATGTACATTAGGGGTAAAGTAGAGGGGAAACATAGCCTAGGTTTCCCCCCAAAAGATCACACTCTTCATGGTCCAAGAGAATGCCTAAGGGAAACTGCAGCTCCCAGAAATCCCTGGGGCAGAACAGCCTCATAACACCATCACTATGTGACGCTGATCCTCTTAGTAATTCACATTCCTCTCTGGACAAAGAGCAAAGACATGAAGTGTGTGGATCATTCATCCTCAATTAGGAAACGGCTCTCTCTGCAGGCTCCGTGGTCTAAGCCCAGCCAAAAGACATTTCTAAAAATCTTCTTTATCACTGACTTATCTCATGCTCTAGATTTTCATTAGTTTTACACATTTCATCATTTTAAAAAGATTTTAGCATAAGAAATTTTATAAGTAGGATCACTCCACACTTTCTTTTCTCACATGGAAAAGGATTAGCTATATATATATTTGAATATTCATGAATTCTTTAGGAATCGTGGAAGTTAGGAGAAACCATAGATAGTCCTATAGTTTAAAGTTCCACTGGATGCAAGAATTTCTCCTACGATATCCCTGATGGTTTTGTCTACTGCTAACCACAACACTTTCAATGACGGAGAATTCATGACTTCCCAAGGCAGCTAATGCCAGTTTGGGGAAGTTTGAATTGTTAGAAATAAAATATTACTCTCCCCTCCCTGCTGAAACTTCCACCCATCAGACTTCGGTGTGTCTCTTCTGGAGTTGTACTAAGAAAGTCCCTTTGTCATATGACAACATTCAACTTTTTGAAGACAGCAATCTGGTCTCTGCTAACCTACAAGGAGTGCTACATGATTTTCTGAGGTCCCTTCCATCTTTGAAACTTAAGGCATCAAACACACTGCCACAACACTCCCTAGGGGGTCCCAAAGCAGATTACAATGTAATTGGGAAACACTTAACAAAATAAATAAAAATACAATGAAACATAGAAAATGTTAGCATGTGGTTTTCTAAGCCAACAAGCATCTTCAGCATCCTTTATGTATGGTCTAGTGGCATCTCTCCCCATTCCTCCCGCCCCCCCTTCTATTTGAGTTTGACATCACTGAATTAAATTCTATGACTTTGAGGACTAGTCTGGACACCCTCTACTGGCCAAACTCTACCTTATCAATATTTCCTTAAAATCCAACACAACTAGGCTACTGCTAGCTATCCCCCAGGCTCCTGACACCACTTTGGTACATAAAATACCCCCTACTTGGAATGCAGCTAATTGGTACTGTGGATAGAATGCCAGGGCTGGAAGCAGGAAGATGCATTTTCCTGAATTCAAATTCGGCCTTAGACACTTACTAGTTAGGTGACGCTGGGCAAGTCATTTAACCCTTTTGCCTTGGTTTCCTCATCTGTAAAATGAGCTGGAGAAAGAGATGGTAAACCATTCTAGTATCTTTGCCAAGAAACTCTCAAATGGGGTCATAGAGTCGAACATGACTGAAAAATGACTGAATAGAAATTTCTGTGTCAGAATCCTTGTCATCCTATACATACACACACACACACACACACACACACACACACACACACACACACACACACTCTGGGTTGGCATTTTGCTTTGGAGGTTCTTGTGATTCCCTGGTCGAGATTCTGAGTGGCCTAGCCTGATCAGATGTAAAGGCTCTCTCAATCCAGGTATGTATGTAAAGTATATAGTTGATTCATGCAGTCAGAGCCCTGTCTGTTGGACTTTATTTCTCTACTTGTATTTTATCTTAAGTTCAGGGTGCTGACTTTTCCTCTGAACTAGTGAATGTAATTAAAAAAGATTGTTGACCCCTTAAACAGCTACCTTTCCTAGTAAAGCAGATCTGGGAACCTCTACTAACACTCATCCTGCTTATGCCAGTGTGGTTGCCTACAGGTACTCAAAACTAAACAGCACTCTGGATATTGTAAGCACAGTGCAATGGACCTTTCACCTCCATATCACTGAAGAGCATATTTCTACTAGTACATTCTAAAACTGCATTAGCTTTTGTGGCTACCATGCCAAAGCACTGGTTCTGATGAGCCTCTCTACTTCTAAAAGTCCCAGGTCCTTTTCACTTGAATAGGTTTGGAGAACCTTGGGGAAAGCAGCTGGATTTGGATTTGGAGAAACTGGGTACAAATCCCCATTCTGTCACTTTACTTCTATGATCTGAAGTCATTTAACTTTTTTGGTCCTCAGTTTCCTTACCTATAAAATGAGGAAGTTTAATTAGATAACCTTTTTGGTCCCCTTCAGCTCTAAATCTAGCCCTTGATGTTTGTGTAGTTCATTTTTTTTACTCTGTATGTGAGATTTTACATTTATTTTGATGAAATTTTATCTCCTTAGTCTCTGCTCCTCCTTCAGTCTTTTAAAATCTTTAAAAATTTTGATTCTGTCTCTAATATATTAGCTATCCCTCCCAGGCTTGTTATTTGCACATTGGTTAAGTTTTCCAAACAACTTTCAAGGAGTCTGAGGTTTAAATGGAAAAAAAAAAGATTTACTTATGACCTTCAAACCACGGGCAGTTTAAATATTTTTGTGAGATACTCTTTAAACACATAGCACTATGGGGGAAATGAACTTGAGTCTTATTTTAGAATCATCATTTCAGGAATTTTACTTTTTTGGAAATATAGGTCCCTATTCAAAACTACTTTGTGTGAATTGTTGAGATGATAGAGGCTAGAAGATGCTAGAAAATGTTAGAAGTTGAGTTAGCAACACTCCACAGAAACATTTAAAAGCATTTTGTTTAGATGGTACCTATGATTTTTTTTTAATTTTCAAAGTTTCTCAAGTTGCTTAATTAACAATGCAACTGAAACTAATCTACCCTATAATTTATATTCAGGAAAAGCAACTTCCTAATTCATCTTCCCCCTTTGACTGATTTCCTAACATATCAAAAAGTATTCAAGCTAAGCTTTTCTGCCTGGAGCCTGGGTCTTCTGGGACCTGAGTCCACCCTATGATTTAAACTTGCCCCTGTTGTTCAGTCCTTTTAGTTGTGTCTGTCTCTGTGACTTTATTTGGGGTTTTCCTGGCAAAGCTACTGGAGTAGTTTGCCATTCTCTTCTCCCACAAATTTTACAGATGAGGAAACTGAGGCAAACTAGGTTAAGTGATTTGCCCAGGGTCATATAGCTAGTAACTGTCCTTTGAATTCAGGTCTTCCTAATTTTAGGCCCAGCTTTCTATCTACTGTACCACTCAGCAGCCAACTTTATTCCAACTTTCCCCTCCAATACTACCCCAAACCATTCTGATTTCTAGGGTACCTTTCAGTTTTTCATATTTAGGAATTTATGATCCATCCATCAGGCACATGTTCAGCTCATTCTCCCATTTATCTGGAATTCTGTCTCCTCTGCCCATCCAAATCCTACAAAGTTCATCTTAAATTTAGCATATTCCATAAAGCCTTCCCATACTCTGTACATTCCCTCTCCTCTGGGTCCCTCCAGTACTAAACACATGTAACTACACAACTCACAATGCTTCATTCTCTATCTGTTTTGGTCCCTGTTACTTTATGTGTGTTAGTCCTGTCTCCTAACAAGATTGTAGATTCCTTCAGAGAACAGACTATGCCTTTTACATCTCCCCACAGCACCCAGCATATTGTATGACAGCAGCATTTAAAGCTGGAAGAGCCCTAATAGGTTATCTGGTTTGACTTCCTCACTTTACAGATGAAAAGCTGAGAGGTCTAGAGCAAACAGATAACTTGCTCATGGTCACACAGGTACTAAATAGCAAAGCTGGTCCTTTTATTTCAAAGGAAACATTCTTTCTACTACATATATTCTAATTGATTTAATCAAGCTCCTCAAAGTATCAGACAAAAAAGAATAAGTTTTTTTTTCCTATGGAAAATCTCCAGGCCTTCAGGATATAAGAAGAAGCAGTTTCATTATAACCTTCAGTGCTTAGTTAATGGAATCACCTGTTCTGATGCTGGCCTTTGAAATTAAGCACGAGACAGGGAGGAACCCTTGTATACATCACTTGAATGACTTCCAAAACACCAACTGTTGTTTAAGTGGAGGGGGAGCTGAGGCAAGTAAGAGACAAATAAGTTCCCTAGAAATTCAAAAGTCTGGCTAGTTAGGGATAGCCTCAGAAACCTGCAGTCTCCATTTATGTGGCTATCAGGATAATTCTAATTCTAATATAACACTAAAAGATAAGATGACTTGGGGAGTGATGGTTATAGAAAACATTTAGGAGCAGAGTGCGTCCCAGAGTATATTTCCAACGGTCCTAACCCTGCAAAGTCCTTTTCTTATTTTCTGATCCACAAAACTGTAGCCATCTACCATTCTTGGTACACAGATCTCTGCCCAACAGTTTCTTTATAAGCTATTTCATCTCCCTGAAGCTGCATAAAGAATGTGGGGTGGTTTAGTGAAAACCCTCACACCTTTCTGCAAGTTTAACAAGGGAAGAGAATTGAAGCAAAAACCAGAAAAGAACTGAGACCCAAGAAGTAAGCCCAAGCATCCTATTTGGAAAGATTAAAAGCTGCCTTATAGATGGAGCTCACTCTTAAAACTCTACTGTTCATCTTTAGGTGAGAGCTTTCTCTAAGGTTTTCTATCTGAAGGACTATGGCTAATGTTCATGACATCAATTTATGTTATCACATGTATGTTTATATTGGCCATACCATCCATTCTCAGGTAAGTATTACCATGTCTCTCAAATTTATTTTTGTTCTGTCTCACCCATCTATAATCGCTACTTGGACAATTCCTTAATAGCAGAGTTCACTAACTGTGTGTTGAGAACTCCTCAGAACCTTTGACCACTTTGAAGAAGGTAGTGTTCTAAAATATCTTCTTTTAATTCCTGGAGAAAAAATGTCAAGTAGATGGTCAAGAAGGGTTAATTTTTTTTTGTTGTTGATTTTTTTTTGTGATATTACTGTATAAATTATTCATTTTCTTGGTTCCATTTATTTCATTCATCAGTTTATAAAAGTTCTCAAAATTGTTCATTTTAGAGTAATCTGCATATGTTTGATGTTAAAACAAAAACATCAATAAAACTTTCAAAATACAATTTACAGTAAACACTGTATACTTAAAAATCAGTTAAATATATTTGCGTATAGACTCTAGTGTCCCTTGCTGTACTTAAAGTTACTTATGATTCTTACCTTCAGACAACATATTATCACTGTCACAGTAAAATCCCTAGAAAACTACTCAGGATTCCCTCTTCCCCCTCTCTCCCATGTATACATGTTCTTCTCTGGTATTTGTGTGTACATGTACATAATACATATATATACACAATGCATATATATATACACACATATACATATGTGTCTCCCTTTATTTTATTTTTTCTCAATTTACAATTATTTTTTAAATATTGACTTTCAAATTCCCTTCCTCCCTCCCTTCTCTTCCTCCTTGATAAGGCAGGCAATTTGATACAGATTATACATGTGAAGTCATGCAAAACATATTTTCATATTAGTCATGTTGTAAAAGAAAACAAACCAAAAAAAAGAAAAGAAAAGAAAAAAGTTTAAAAAAGTATGCTTTCATCTGCATTCAGACTCCACCAGTTTTTTCTCTGGAGGTGGACAGCATTTTTCATCATACGTCCTTTGGAATTGTCTTAGATCTTTGTATTGCTGAGAATAGCTGTCATTCACTAAATCATGTACAATATCGCCATTACTGTGTACAATGTTTTCCTAGTTTTGCTCACTTCACTTTACATCAATTCATGTAAGTCTTCCCAGGTTTCTTCTTCTTCTTTTTTTTTTTTAAAGCAATCAGGGTTAAGTAACTTGCTCAAGGTTACACGGCCAGTTATTTCTGGGTGTGGTGCTGAATATCTGAGCCCGGATTTGATCCCCAGGTCATCCCAACACTGGAGCCGGTGCTGTTACTTGTTGAGCCACCTGGCCGCCCCTAAGCAATTGGGGTTAAGTAACTTGCTCAAGGTTACACGGCCAGGTGTTTCTGGGTGGGTGCTAAGTGTCTGAGCCCGGGATTTGCTCTCCAGGTCTTTTCAACACTGGAGCCAGTGCTCTTGCTCTTACTCACTGTGCCACCTGGCCACCCCACCCCCAGGTTTCTTCTGAAAGCATCCTGCTTGTCATTTCATATAGCACAAGAGTAGTTCATCATAATAGTAACGTACTGCAACTTGCTCAGTCATTCCCCAATTGATGGGCATCCCCTCAATTTTCAATTCTTTGTCACCACAAAAAGAGTGTGTATATGTATGCATGTTGTATGTGCATATATATTTGTGTATATATAGATATATGTTATGTATATAGGTATGTTCCTTTTTCTTTGATTTTTTGGGAATACAATAGTGGTATTGATGAGTCAAAGGATATACACAGTTTTATAGCCCTTTGGGCATAGTTCCAAACTGCTCTCCAGAATGGTTAGATCACCAATAGTGTATTAGTGTCACAATTTTTTCACATGCCTTCCAACATTTGTCATTTTCATTTTCTGTCTTATTAAGCAATCTGATAGGTATGAGGTGATACTTCAAAGTTATTTTAATTTGCATTTCTCCAATAGTGATTTAAAACATGTTTTCATATGGCTATGGAACACTTTTATTTCTTCTTCTGAAAACTGCCATTCATATTCTTTGACCATTTGTCAGTTGGGGAATGACTTGTATTCTTATAAATTTAACTCAATTCTCTATATATTTGAGAAATGGTGTCATCAGAGAAACTTGCTATAATTTTTTTTCCCTAGTTCTTTCTTTCCTTCTAATCTTGGGTATCGGTTTTGTTTCTGCAAAACTTTTTAAATTTAATGTAATCAAATTATCTATTTTGGATTCCATAATAATCTCTATCTCTTATTTGATCATAAATTCTTCTCTTATCCATAGATCTAATGGGTAAAATTTTCCACGCTCCTGTTATTTGGTTATTGATATCACCCTTTATGTCTAAATAATGTGCCCATTTTGACCTTATCTTGTTAAACAGTGTGAGATGTTGGTCTGTACCTAGTTTTTGCCAAACTGTTTTATAGTTTTCCCAGAAATTTTTGTGAAATAGTGAGTTTCTCTTCCCAAAGCTTGGATCTTGCGGTTTTACTATAGTCATTTACTACATTGTGTACCTAATTTATTCCACTGATTTACCACTTTATTCTTAGCCAGTTTTGGATTGTCTTGATGATTACCACTTTCTAATACGGTCTGAGACCTGGTAAAGGTGGGATAGTTTTCAACCTGAGACAGGGTGAAGGGGGAGTCAGAAGTCAGGGCATTTGCTGATTCAACCAACAGCTCATGATCTGGCCATTCCTTAACTAAACCTTCTCGAAGGCTTCCAACAATTTGTGTGATTTAGGTTCTCCTGGAAACTTCCAAAATGCACACTACGGCCTGCAAATGTCAAATGTGACACATTAAATCAAACTTTCGTTTTGGCTACAACTATCTCTGAATGTGTTGGTGATGCATGTTCACATTAGTGATGAACAAATGTTTTGTTTGGCAATAGAATGAGGGAGATGAGTTAGTTACTCAGTTCCCAGGGCATGGATCAAGTACATTCTAAATGCTTTAGTGTTTGGTATATTATCTGTGGCTAATTCTTAAAAATGAAAGAAATCCCAGGCGGGTTGGTTCTGGAGGGAGGGAGAACTTTATTGCATGGTCATACCCCAATAGTGACATTCTTTGGAGGGAAGAAATTAACTGGGGTCAAGCTCTAAATGTTTATCCTTTCTTCTCCTAAAATCTCCTGGGTACATAAAAATACTTCTCCCTCTATCAGTGCCACATAACACCGTTAAGATTAAGAAACTGCAGACCTTAACAAACTTAAAGTGCTATTTTAATTTTGGATATTAAAGTTAGTGCTAGACTATAGTTTAGCCTAGAAGGACTCATGTTAGGAGGGTAGATTTTTCCTCTAATCAGGTACTTTTGAGATCAACAGTACTTATCAAAAATTATAAACTGGCCACCAATATTATGCCTTGTATTTTCCATGTGCTGTATATGTTGTGACTCTTTGGTCACTTGGGCCTCTCCATTTCATTATTATTTCTAAAGTAACTACCTTTCTTTCCGTTCCTGGAGACATTTGATTGCCACTGGAAGCCCTGTGGAAGGTCTGATGCCCTAGCAACTAATTGGACCCTCTTAAAGGTTGAATTTTATGACTGACCTATTTACAGGTCTGAGAAGCTTCTCTCAGAAAGGCAGACATCTTGGATCTTAATTTTTAAGTGTCAAGTTTTGCTGAACTCAAGGTTAAATGAGTTGAAATTTAGAGTTAGACCCAATACAACTCTTCATGAAGCCTTTTCTTTAAGAAAAAAATAAAGCCTCAATCTAATTCACACATCTCCATGATAATGTTTGTTTAAAGTCTATTACAATCATTTATGTTAAGAGATTAGCAGGTGCAGAGGAAAGACCATGATATAGTTTTAAAGGTTTTTAACCATATTTCCTAGGATTGAGACTGGGGTAGGGCCCGGATCTGTGATTTCACTGGTACAGGGTACTCCCAAGTGAGAAACCTCTCTCTAGCAATGCAGGTCAGCACCATCTCTGTAAATTCTAGCTCCAGGTGGCTGCCTAGAGCACCAAGAAACTCAGAGGTTTGCCCAAGGTAAGACTTTATTATGTGCCAAAGGCTGAACTTGAACTCAGTCCCTCCTGGAATCAAGGCCAACCCTCTGCACACCTTGCCAAACTGCCACTCAAACATTTCTCACATATATTTAATATACAAGAATATATTAGAAGGGACTCCACTAAAAACTGGATTAAGAGCACCAGTGAGAGATTTCCCTGCCAACTAAAGCATGGAGAACACTTCCAAAAACATATCCCCAGAGCCTGGGAACCTTGGGATCAAATGAGATAATCTCTGTAGAGTTTAGCACAGTACCTGGTCCACGATAAATGCTACATAAATACTTATTCCTTTCCCTTTCAGTGGCTATAAGCAAGTTTTTACTATATGCAAACCATCCAGTGCCCTATACCCTTCAAGTGGATCTGAGAACTTTAATCCCAGAATTTTGTTATGTGTGGTTTCTCTCTATGGCTTCCTGTATTTGGATTTAACCACAAACAAATACTGTATATACCAATGACCAAAACAAAGAGCTCATGATTTTTCCCCACCCGTAGAAATTTGTTCATGTAAATTCAGCTGCATGGTCAATACAATCTAAGTAGTTGTACTATTAGATGGTCACAGTGGTAACTTCAGATTCTGTCTAACCCGGAAGAATCCATTATATGCTAGAATTTCTAGAGGATGAAAAGTTTTAACCCATTCCATATTTTCAACTTCCCACCATTAAAAAAAAAAGCATCTTTTATGTAGGAAATAATCTCTGATGTTCAGATACCATTTTTAAAAATAAGGAAGCAGTTTTTAACCTCAAGGAAGGGTTGTTTCAGAAAGAGTTTCATCTAGTAATCCCTAAGCCTCAGGCATATTTCTGAACCTGTTGCCTAGATGGAAGAGAAATGAACCCCCTATTTTCTCCATAATTTGTTAATCTGAAGGTGAGAATGCTAAGTAAAATGCCAGGCTCTCTGTGGCACTCATGTTAATTGAATTAAATTGAACATAGTGATTGATTCCAATAAAGTCTGTCATCCTGTCATTGAGTCAGCCAATATTTATTGAGAACCTGCTACATGCAGCTCCTATGAATGGGCAAAACACAGAAGATAAGGTTTGTGCCCTCTAGAAGTTTGCAATCCCCTTGGAGAGATACCTTTGAATGTAAATAAAACTTAACATATCAACAGGTGGTATTTTCCATGGTACAGTGTAGTCAGAGGATGTAGAATAGATAACAGAAAAGAAGAGAAACTAGTTTCTGACATGTAATCAGTGCTTAATAAATGCTTGTGGACAGACTAACTGGGAGGGGTTCTGGAGGAGGTTATCTTTGAACTCTTCTGAGGAAGGGAAAGGTCATGGACCAGAAGAGAAAGAAGGTAAGGGCATTTCAAGGAGTGCTTACTGTTTATCGAATGGGATAGCAGTATCACAGGGGAAGTCATTAGACAGCAGAATAGGTTCCCTACAGCTGACAATGAATCCCTGTCTCCCTGAATTTCTCATAGCTCTCTTTGAGCCACCTCTCCTTTGCTGTAACCCCATTCTAGTTTGCTGTATAACACATCCTCCTCTTAGACTACAATACCCCTGAGGATAGGGACTCTTCTCTTTCATGTATCCCCAACACCCAGCAGCTTCATGTACAGAGCAGGCACTTAATAAATATTTGTGAAATAATTAGAAAGGAAATGTTAATGTTCTAAAGACAGGTTGGGGAATAGAAGAAAAGCGTAGTTGGTGGAGGGTTTAAAGTAAGTTCCAGACAAAGGATTCTGGATTTGATATAAGAGATTATTGCAGGTTCTGGACCAGAGAAGTTGTTATTTAATGACAGTGTTGTGAGAGTTTTCTTAGCAACTGTGCAAGAGGTTGAAACTCAAGTTAGAGGGGTCAGCTTGGAGACTTAAAGAACAACTTTAAAGAACAACTTGTAAAAGAACAACTTTCATTAACAGATTTCAATTTCCATGCAAACATTAGGCTATAGCATTGAAGACCTCTCTCAGGTAGGTGGGTTAGATATATTAAGATCTCTATTATAAAACTGGGAAAATTGGGACAGAGAGGTATCTCTATTTCCCTGAAGAAGCATTCAAGGCAAAGCCCAGGGGAGTGGGGGTGAGGGCTCATGGACGCTAACTTTTATTTTTCTTTTCTGGAACCACCATGAACAAAACAAAGTTATCCCCAATTTACCACATTCATTTTGCACTGTTTCTGCATTTGATTTTTAAAAATTTATCCTGACCAAAAGGACCCAAGGAAAGCATTTCCTTCTACAGACAATTCTATATGATATAATGAGGCAGAGTCTATTAAAATAAATAACTTTCAATTATTAATTCTGAGAATTTGGGGTAGATCTTCCAAACTGACTTGATTTGCTATCAAATAAGTAACTAACTTTTAAAATGATAACCTCTCCTGCCCTATGCATCATGTAAAACTCAGACTTAAACGAATCTGGTAGCTATGTCATGATGTCCCAGTTTCTTTGTGCTATTTTGTTTTATTTTTTTTGTTTTGTTTCTCCCAATACAGAAAAGCAAAAACATGACAAAATTGGATGTAAAACAGTTCCCCATTTTATGTGTCAGGGAGAGGAGCAGAGGAACACCGGCACACAGAACTGAGAGAAGTAGGGTCCTTTGTTGACAATCTTATTGTTTCCCTTTAATGCATTGTTTAGAATAGCAATTATACACCATCTCCCATTATCCTACACACAAAACCACTACTGCACAGCCGTTACTCTTTCCCAACAATTGGCAAATAAAGAAATAAATTTATTGTGGGTGAGACATGCCAGGCTGAGAGTCCTGCATTCCGAAGCCCTTATTTGACCCAAAGAACAGGTGTGCTGCACAGGCATTATTAGTGACATCTCCCTCTCTCCCTGGACACATTCTTCACTGCCTTCCCATTGCCTTGGTGAGAGCATTTCTCTCTGACTTGGAAGGGACAATCAATTACCTAAGTGGGGAGGAGTATTTTTAAGGCTATGCTTTCTCTGCCATAGGGAGAGTGATCTGATCAGTATTCGAATTTATCAGCACAGATAGAGTTTACTAGTCAAATTCATTTAGACATAGCCAGAACATGTACTTATACCAGTGACCCAATCTAGGACCTTGTACAAATTACCAGTTCTTGTGTTCTAGCATCCTTAACAATAATATTGGAACCCATCTCAATAGTGTGTAATAATCCCACAACATTTCCATATTGCTGTACTCTAGGGAATTACTGTGAGTATTGCAAAAATGACCCAGAGTATACTTTGCAGACTAGCATATAAGAAAGACAGTTTTCTCCCCTTGATAAACTGATTTTCCTTTCTGTCTTTTTCTTTTCTAGGATTTCTCCATACTTCTAAGATTTCTAGTAAAATAGTTTTGCTCCAATTTCATCCTTAGGCACCATCATCCAATCTTTGTTATGGATCTATAGGATTTCATTTATTGACATTTAATTATAATTCCATCTAGCTACCCATTCATGAAATGGATCCAAGTTAATTTGATGCTGTTTCTTTGCTCACCCTCACCTTCTGATCCCATTTTCTATCATCAGCAAATTAAACTAGATTATTTCTAGTTCCTCAATTTAAGTTATTTATATACTTAAAAACAGCAGAGTTCAATTGGCTGAACGTTGTGTGGGCCCTACTTAATGTTCCTTCACAGTGAGCTTAATAGAACTTTTCATGTGCACCCTCCTTGTTCTCTTTTTTAAACCAGTTCTATATCTCTTCCAATAAACTACTTGTGATTGGCAATAGAAAGGCAGGTCTGTGTCACACTGAATGTTACCCAAGTCCGGTTAGAGATCCAAACAAACAGAAAAGTCCCCATTATCACAGTAACTCTGAGGTCCTAACTCATGTCTAGGCTTCAAGTAAATTCATTGTACTCCAAAGGAAAATCTGTGGGGTTAAGCCTCCAACCTAGAATTCTGGTCAGCAGAAATGGGCAAACCAAAACCAACGTTCAGACCCTGTGACCTAGAATTTTTTCCACATAGCTTTTACCTACGACTTCTTGCATATCAAATGAGGCAATACATATTGTTTGGAAAAAAAAAAAAACAGCACTTTGCAAAACTTAAATTCCCACATAAATGTCAGCCATGATTATTATTATTCCTTTGAGGAGGCAAAGAAACTTAGTCAGCTAACTAAATTGCAATACCTTGGCCCAAGGTTAGTTATTAAAAAAATACTTAGCTGAGCTGGGTCACTACTATCTCTATCTGTGTCTTAACCCAAGGAGAAAAAAAAGTAAGAATGACAATCAGGGAAATTCCTAAGACAAGGCCTTTCTTTCCTGAGTCTACAGAGGGAATGTCAATTGGATAGATTATCACCATACTCATTTTGTCCCAAATGGCCCCCACAGAATCCAGTTTTCATTACAGACTAAACCACTTAATTAACCTTGTTAATAGTGATGTTCATACAACTCAGGACAAATAAAAGTTTTGCCTTCCAGTTGTATGATATAAAACTACCCCCGTGAATAGCTACAGTCTGATGAAATGAGTTTTTTTTTTTTTAATACCTTCAGGTGTTCCTCTTAAACAGGTTTCCACTTGAGCCCTTAGATTCAAAGCCTTCAGGGCAAGGCCAAGTTTCCGCCAGCATTCTGAACAACACTGAGTTTGCTGTCAGTACTCAACAAATTATAAATAATGACAACACTAATGAAGCATTCTTTGTTAAACGGAAATGCTTCAAGGTAGGAAAATCAAGCAACAAGTTAACCTGTATCACAAGATTGTGCTAAGAAAAAATAAACCTTCATAGCTCCTCTGTTGGCTTCTCAACCACAACAAATAAGTTACTTTCAACTCAGGAGTTAACCATTTCTCTCTATTAGACTTTCCATTTACTTCCAATATTGCTCTTATATATAGTTCTTATGAATAAAGATTATTCTGATATTGTTTGGATTATTTGTTATTGCTGTCAAATTGGTTCCATTTGATTTTGAATGCATTTGCATTTTTTCTTAAGACCACAGTAGATATTCTTATTTCAATTTCCAGCATCTAAAATAATCTACATTTTCCCCTTCCTTTCCTACCACCATACAAGAAAATCAGATAGGAACTAGAAAGCCAAAAAGCTCTATTCCATAGCCCAGATTGCCAGGGAACAGCATTTAGGGAGCACTCAATTGAAGAGAGTAATGTATTTTAGTGTTAAGGTCAATCTAACTGTCATAATGTCCTAAGTAATGGTGGATCTTCCACTGCTTCCTAGTCTTTCTTGTGACTCAAGGACTTTTTCTATAATTTCTTACATATCCCCTTTCTAAAAATTAGACTTCAATTCCTTTCTACCATATCAAATCACCGGTCTTCCTTTTCAATATGTCAATATCCTTCAAATACCTGGAGGTCTTAAGTTATCCCTAAGATAATGATTAGCCAAGCTAAACGTTCTTCCCTAAAACCTATTTTTTTTTAATTTCTTCAATTTCTCAGAGTCTGTCTCACAGGAATTCATGGAATTTTTCTACATGTCTTGAACCACAACGGTGCTCTAAAATATATACAGTATTCTTGGAGCTGCCTCCCTAAAATCAGGAAGAAAGAGCCCCCGTCAGTGATTTGTTTCACGTGATGTGGTATCTCAGCACACACCACTCAAAATAGTATCAGTCTGACTCTTTTTTTTTTTTTTGCCACATCACACAGTCAAACTCACATAAATATTTGCTTCTTATTCCAGCCCCAAACTCTTCTCCCTGTTACTTTAAGTTTCTTCCTCCAGCTAAATCTGTGCATTGGGGGGGGGGGAGATTCCCAGCTAGCTCCCTTCACCCTTTAAGTTCCATCCTACAACATGTACAGGGCTTAATTGTGGCTCAGAAGCCCATTTTACCATTGGAGTCTTCTACTTCTTCAGCAGAAGCTGCTTTCTGTGAGGAGTGGTGGGCATGTGAGGAGAGAAGGCTGACGAGGCGTGGTCTTGGGAGGGTCAGGGCTTTTCCGTGGATCTTAAGGGAGTGTTCTTTCAGCTGGCTGATTGTCATGGTGGAAAAGGAGCACCAGGAACATCTGTAGGCATGTTCACCTAGGAGAGGTGATAGTAAGCAACAGGTCAAGAAATGGGAGAAGGGAAGGTGAAAAGCAGGTGGGGAATGGAAAAGGGAAGGGAAATGAGGAGAAGAGAATTACTGTAGTCATTCATTTTAGAACCGTGGTTGTCAAATATCCTGGTCTAGCAGAGTTTAAAACCCCATGTGCCACCATCCCTACCAAAAAGTTCCCATGGGGGAAGGGTGTCCTTCCTTTGACATTCCATGCCCGAGGGCAGAGGGGGAGATGCTTAGGGGAGAAGACTGAAACTTTGTAGTTCTGTTGTTGAAGGGAATAGGGAGTTAGAGCAGACTTTATATACGATTTCCTTCAGCAAGCACTTCCATGCTTCTCCCTTCCTCCCTTTCCTTGTCTGTAGGTAGCTTCTCCTACTTGGGTAAGAACTGAACCATGTAATCGAACTATGTCAATCAATTCTCATCCATAGCATCTACGATGTTTTCCCTGATGACAAGGAATCTTAACCAGATATAAGCCCATCTTATTCTTCTATTGTGTTCTAACCTAGAAACCAACATCTTAGAGAATTCTAGAAATCTCATTGCTGGTCAGTCCCCAATGCTTTTGTACCTCACATGTAACCAGGACGGCAGTAATCCAAGAGCTGTCAAAAGGCTTCAGCATTTGGAGTAAGTCTAAGTTTTCCAGCCTTGATTCATTTTCCCTGTTCCTCACCACCGAGACACCCCCTTTGGCACACACCAGGACAAAAATCAAGGTGATCCCAGGAAAGGCTTGAAAGGATGCTATGCTTTGTACCTGAGAAGAAGTCTTTTAGTTGGGTGAATCCCAAAGGATCTGTGAGAATAGTTGACATTTATATGATGCCTTAAGGTTTATAAAGCACTTTCATACATTTTATCTCATGTGAGCCTCACATTAGTACTGTGAGGGAGATACTATTATTATCCTCATTTTACAGGTAAGAAAGTAAGGCTGAGAGAGTTTTAACCTGACCAGGGTCAAACAGCTAGTGTAGGATTTAACTCAGGTCTTCCCCACTGTAACTCTAGTGCCCTGTCTACTGGCTTTTTGGTTGTTGTTTATTCATTTCAGTCGTGTCTGATTCTCTGTAAACCCATTTGGGGTTTTCTTGGCAAAGATATAGAAGTGGTTTTCCATCTCCTTCTCCAACTCATTTTACAGAAGAAGAAACTGAGGCAAACTGGGGTAAGTGACTCATCCAGGGTTACACAGCTAGTAAGTGTCTAAAACCTCTCATAATAACCAATATTTATATAATATTTAAGGCTTGCAAATCACTTTACATATATTATCTTATTTGAGTATATAATTCACTCAACAGCTTATTTACTGACCTAGCCAATTCTTTCCAGGCCTTCCAAATTAAGGGGTAGTATAACGATGTCAATGTGATTAATACCAACATTCTTGCTCTGCTAGGTTAATCTTTCAGTTTTCACACAAATTAACATTTGCACAGAGGCTTTGAATACTAATGAGTTGACTTAAACAGAACAACCAGAGAAATTACTAGTCTAGGTCACTCATTTTTGCCAAACTTTTGTTTAATTGGTAGAAGAAATATTTTGCTTAGGCTCAAAATCTTAGAATCATAGAATCTCAGAGGTAGAAAGGAACTCAGAAGCCATTCAGCCAAATCACTGCCTAAAGTGTGAGTTCTGTCATTTGGGTGGAGAACCTATGGCTTTGAGGCCACATGTGGCCCTCTAGGTCCTCAAGTGTGGAGCTTTGACTGAATCCAAACTTCACAGAACAAATCAGATTTGTTTTCACCATATCAAGTCACCAGTCTTCCTTCTCATTATTTCAATATCTTTCAAATGCCTGAAGATCTTAAGTTATCCCTAAGATACTGATTGGCCAAGCTAAACATTCTTCCCTAAAATCTATTTTTCTATTTCTTCAATTTCTCAGAGTCTCTCTTGTTGGAATTCCTGGAATTTTTCTTGAATGTCTTGAACCACAAAGGTGCCCTAAAAAAATACAATATTCTATTAGCTGAACAAATCGGATTTGTTCTGTGAAGTTTGAATTCGGTCAAAGGGCCACACTTGAGGACCTAGACGGCCACATGTGGCCTCCAGGCAGCATGTTCCGGTCCACCCCTGGTAACAATATCCTTAACAAATGGTTCTGTTTGAATGCTTCCATTGATAAGGCAGTTTCTTCCATTTATGGACAACTCTAATTGTTAAGAAGTTTTTCCTGATGCTGGGCTGAAATCTGTCTCCCTGTAATTTCAACCATCTGACCTTAGTTCTGAAAACTTGAAGCAAGCCAAACCAGTTTACTACCTCTTCTATGTCAAGATCCTTCAGGTATGTCAGGTCAGTGATCCTATCTGCACCACGTCTTCTCTTCTGCACGGTTGGTATCCTCAGGGGCCCTGAAGGTAGCATCCTATGCCTGCATTCCCAGTTCCCTGCCATTGTGGGCATCCTCTTCTAGGCACACTCCAGTTTATTAGGGCCCCTCCTAAAAGGGCTGCCCAGAACTGAATGTGTGAACACCCCAGCCTCCACAGACAACATCAACCCAGAGGTTTCCAAGGTCCAAATGAGAATACTCTCATTCAATCCATTCTCAAAGGCAAAGTTTTAATTCTGGGTAACCTGCTATTATCATCCAGCGCTTAGCACAGGCCCTTAATAAATACTTGTTGATTTGTTATTATCCAAGAAGAACCAGGTTCCTTGTTCTTTGGAGTATTACTTCTTTCCATCAGAAAAGCACAAAGCACAAGCCTAAGTCAGTTCCGAGCATATAAATTTAACTCAGTGCCCTGGAGTCAATGTGAGGCCTCACGAACTCTTTTTTAACTCCTTTCAACAAGTTCAATCATTTAACTGGTTCCCAGTGGAAAAAAAGTACTTTTGACAAGGCTGTTGCCTGTGGGAGCAACTCACCACAGAAGGGGCTCCTATTGAATAAACTGCCACTTACATAGGTGGGAGAACGAGTGGTTCTAAGCCCAAGGGCAACCATTTACGTTCCTGGAGATGCCAACACCGGGTCTTAGAAACTCGGCATGTTCACAAGTGAACTGAGAATCCTATCCCCTGCCTAAATGTCTTTTTTTTTTTTAAGTTTCCTCCCTTCATAAATTCCAATCTTTGTGGATAGCATTGCCATCCAGTCCAGAAGGATCTTCATACAGAAGAGCGCTTACTATGTGCCAGGCACTGTGCTGGGCCCAGAGAATGGAGAGACCAAACAAAAAGATGCTTCTGGCCATCAAAGAGCTCACGCCCCCTCACTTACTCAGGCTTCCATCTTGGACTCTTCCCTTTTGTTCATACCCTCCATCCAAACAGCTGCCAAACCCTGATGACCCTGACAATCCTACCTCTAAAATTCCTCTCATCTGTCCAATGCCACCATTCTTACACGGGCAGGCTTTCACCACTTCTTGCCTTGACTACACTGCTCTAATCTCCTAAATCCTAAACCATTGCTTTTGGCTTCTTGCCTCTACTCTCTCCTTTTCTCGCCATACCATCTTTGACACTGCTGCCAGTGTAATCTTCCTAATGTACAAGTCTGATCACACCACTCCCTGATCAAAGGCTTGGGGCTGTTCTCCTTTATGTGTGAAAAAAAAATAAGCTTCACCTGGGTGCGGCTAGGTGGTGCAGTAAATAGAGCACTGGCCCTGGAGTCAGGAGGACCTGAGTTCAAATGTGGCCTCAGACACTTAACACAAAAAACTAGCCGAGTAACTTTGGGCAAGTCACTTAACTCCAATTGCCCTGCCTTCCCTCCAAAAAGCAAATAATAATAATAATAATGAATAATAAGCTTCACCTGGCATTCAAGGCTCTCCACAGTCTAGCTCTAACTTATTCCTTCTCACATTCTATGTTGCAACCAAACTACTATTGACCATCACTCCAAATAATTCTGCCTTCTCCCACCTTTATGCATTTATTCCCCATATATGAAAGAGATCTGTTATTGTTCAGTCATTTCAGTTGTGCCCGACTCTTCACGACCCCATTTGTTTTTTTTTTGTTTTTAGGCAAAGACACTGGAGTGGTTTCCCATTTCCTTCTCCAGCTCATTTTACAGATGAGGAAACTGAGGCAAATCTTTCACCTTAAGTGACTTGCCCAGAGTCACACAGCTAGTAAGTGTTTGAGGCTCAGAACTTTATCCACTGCTCCACCTAGCTACCCCAAGACCTATGAAAGAGATTCCTGGGTTCAAATCCCAGCTCAAATACTAGCTATGTGACCATAACTTCTCTTGACCTGTTTTCTCATTTATAAAAATGAAGGGGTTGGATTTGAGGGCCTCTAAGCTGCCTTTTAGCAATACATCTACGATCTCATCATTTTTGTCTTCCTTCAAGGTCTAGCTCAGGGGTAGGGAAACTGCGGCCTGAAGGGGCCTCATTTGGGGACCTGTAGGGACACATGTGACTTTGAGGTCCCAGGTTCCCACCCTAGGACTCAGAGTCAAGTGACAACTCTTTTGTGAGGTCTTCCTTGATTTTCTCCTGTTCCCCTGTTTAAACCCCTGTCTAAAAGCTCCCCTCCTCCTGGCTTGTCTTCCATGTATAGTCCTCATCTTAACTTGTACATTCGTATATGTATTTTTGATACATTAACAATATAGTAAAAGCTCCTTGAGGTCAGGGTTTGTGTCCTTTTTTACCTTTAAACCTCAATCACCTAGCACATGGCTTTGCAATGGGAAAGGCATGAAAAATGTTTGTTGATCCAATGAACAAGTGCTAGGAAAATGACACAGAAAGAAACCATATTGGGCCAACTTGATTGAAAGAAGGGGAAATAAACATCCCCCCAGAAAGAATATCCTTATATTAGAGACCTTGCCCATTAGCAATGCAACCAACTCCATCTACTGTTGGTGTGATGGGAAGCCCCCTGGATACAAAATCAAGAAGCTTAGATCCACGGGCTAGTTCTGAAATAACTACTAATTGTGACTATAGTAGACATTTCTCTGAACCTCAGAAAAAAAAATCTACATGTACCCTACATCCTGGTATGCTTGTAGTGAGGAAAACACCTTGTAAACCTTGAAATCCTTCATAAATATGAGATATTACAGTTACTGATGACCAACATGATATAGTAGGTTGTAGGTGGAAATCAATAAATGAACCTTAGTTCTAGCTTATAATAATAAAATTTCACTGACCCAAGCTGGGTGTCAGCTTCTCTCTTGGCAACTAGTTTTATAAGAAGTCAGGGTTCCAATGGTTGCATTAAACCTTGCAGTCTGGAATTAATTTAGAGCCTTTCAATGGGGGTGCCATCCTGTGGGATCTGAACTAGTTTTCAGTAGCTGTGAAACATGCCTGTTGTTTGACTGTTCAGATAGAGTTCTAAATGGTAAACACAGCTGTGCATTGTAGGTAAGCAAAAGGGTTAACATGGGTACAGATACTAAAAGCTTTCTATCAAAGATCTGTGACTGTGACTCATCTATCAGATACAGTCTCTGAGAAGTGAAGTGATTTTCCCACAGTCACACAAAGTAAGTGTCAGACAGAGGTAGGACTTTATTTTTATTTTATTTATTTTTTGCTTTTTGGAAGGGGGAAGGCAGGGCAATTGGGGTTAAGTGACTTGTCCAAGGTCACATGGCTAGTTTTTTTGTGTTAAGTGTCTGAGGCTGGATTTGAACTCAGGTCCTCTTGACTCCAGGGCCAGTGTTCTTTTCCCTGTGCCACCTAGCCGCCCCCTATGAAGTAGGACTTTAATTATCTTGACTCCAAGTCTCACACATTCTCCATTCTACTGTCCTGCTATTCAATGAAATATTTTCAATATAGAAACACAAGATAGGTGTGTGTACACCTCTCCCCTCTGCCAGTTAGATTCTGCTATTGTTTACTGCTTCCAAGATGCTAAGAGAACTGAAGAATATCCTGGTTTTAAACTAGAGCTTCGGGACCCCAGGATCACAAACTTAGAACAAGAAGAAAACTCAAGATCATTTGGTCTAGTCCTTTTATTTCATAGATGAGGAGAGTGTGAGACCCAGGGAATGAAGTTAGGTGACTTGATCTGGGTCAGAGAGATAGTGAGTGGCAGAGATGGGGTTTGAACCCAGGTCTTTTGACATCTTTGGAAGATTAAAACCATAGGCCAGTATTTTATAACAGCCAGTATTCTGTATCTGATAGTCTGTGTAGAGTAAAGGTGTTGTGGTTGGAGGACATTTGTAACTGATCTTTCCTTGTGATGATTTCAGTTTGTAATTTTTTTCCTGGAAGAATGATAAAGAATATAATTTCACAAGAATGTTCCAGGATAGGCAACCACTCAGTGGGGAACACGGTAAAGGGAAATCCTATATAGAACTAGTTAGACTAGACAGCCCTGTGGTCCTTTTGAATTCTAAATTCTGCTGACTTTTAAAAACCAAACTACTATAATTCCATAGTTTACTTTCCCTGTTGCCCAAGAAAATAAGGGAAAGGGGGTGTCTGAACCACTGCCATATGTCCACCATGTGCAGGAATCCTTAGTTACTGCCATCTAAGATGATAGTACTACCTAATGGCCTTGAGAACAGCTGTTACTGAACAAGGCAGAGTAGAAGCAGACATAGGAAATCATATGTTCAAAGAAGTATCACTGCTGGAAAGAGCCTCAGATACCAATATCTTGGCCAAATCCTTCCAAAGAAGAGACATGACTTCCCCAAGGTCACATAATTGGAGCTAACACTTCATTTTCTTGGTTCTCAGGCTTGTGCTTTTTCATTACTTTGGGCCTACAGTCTTCCATCTAAGCAATGGTCCTCCTATATAACGTGAACATTCTCTCTCGCTTTGTCTGTCTGTTTGTCTCTCTCTGCTTTTATGTATGCGTTATATAGAGGACAGGTCAGTGGCTCATTGGATAGAGTGCCAGGGCGGGATTCAGGAAGATTCATCTTCTTGAGTTCAAATCTGCCCTCAGACACTTACTAGCTGGGTGACCCTGGGCAAATTACTTAACCCTGTTTGCCTCAGTTCCTCATCTGTAAAATGAACTGGAGAAGGAAAGGCTGAACCACTCGAGTGTCTTTGCCAAGAAAACCCTAAATGGGGTCACAAAAAATTCAGATTCAACGAAACGAAGAGACAACAACAATACACACATTTTCACCAAACACTTTTCTCCAAAGAGAGGATAGCTTGTATAATTGTTCTTATCAACACTTTACAGTTCAATAAATTAAAACTCAGGGAATAAAAGTGAATTAGCCCCAGGTTACCAAGTTGGAAATGGAACTCACTTCCCTTGGTTCCTAACCCCACACTTTTCCTGCTACATGATTTCACAGACCACAGCGCTGGACATTTCCAGGCAATTTCCCATCTAATGAACAGATTACTACTACTACTACCACCAAAAATAACAGCCCTTCACATGGATATGTATATTTTATGGACTACCTATCAATTTCTTCCCAAGAATGTGAGGTAGCAAGTGTATTGTCATTCTACAGACAAGGAAACTAAAACTCAAATGACTTGCTTCTGGTCACACAACTCATCAGACCTACCCCTCGCAAGGGTATTGTGGCTGCATATAAATAGTTAGGATCTCTTTTGGAAGTTTATTAGTTTGGGAACTGAGTGAAAGAGGTCTCATTTCCAATGGGAGCATGGAATGGATCCTCTTCCAATCTACCTTGGGTCTTTCCCTTTTGACTTCCCCTTTTCCTTGGAATCCAAGTTTGATTCCAAAGGGCCTCCTTGAGGACTAGAGGGCCACGGGTGGGCTCGAGGCTGCAGGTTTCCCCTTCCCCTCCCTGGCTCCCCAGCTAACCTCTCACCTGAAGAAATTGACTCTAGTCAAAATTATACCCTTAAAAGGTCTGAAATGTGGCCTTACAGACACTCGCTAAAGTTTAGAGAATGGCACAACCTTCCCCACAGCCATAAATCTGTATTGCAATAACTCCTATGGTTTTTCTTCTCTGAGCAAGAGAACCCTATCTGGCTGGCTGGATCCCCTCCCTGCTCCTGTCCTGTTTCCTTTCACCAGTGACACAAAATATTCTTTCCCGTCAGTTTCATGTTATTGTATCTAGGAACACAAGAATGGTTTTAAAAAATATTTTGGTTTTTTCAACTGATGATGAGTATCTCCAGTGCATATGAAAATTCTCAGCACTTTTATAGTGTCAAAGGATTTAGAACTGGAAGAAACCTTGGAGATCTTGTAATCCGACCTCCTCAATGGACAGATGGGAAAACTGAGACCCAGAGAGGGGCAGTGACTTTTCCAAGGCCTCAGAGGTAATCAGCGGAAAAGCCTGGCTTCATATTTAGGTTTCTTGACTCTGGATTCATTTCCCTTTTTGCAATGTCATGCATGCTACTTTCCCCAGAGGTGCAAGGTAGGTCTTTTAGAGAAGCTCTTCTCTTGACTAAAAATTGGCCTAATTCATTCCATGTGAGCTGACAGAAGTTGGGGCTCTGTGGTTTGTGAGCTTTAAATTATTTGATGATAAAAAAGAAAGCAAACATAATGATAATTTTTTTAAAGTCCCTAATCAAAGACCATCAAATTTGAAACTTAATAAATTCAACAAACAATTCAGTTCAACAAGCATTTTGTTGAGCACCTACTATGAGCATGCAAAATGGGGTGAGAACTATTGTCTTCAGAACCTTACCAGCATGAGCTTTGAGTATATGAGTTTTCAGTCGGCTATTATAGGAGGATTTGAAGGAGCAGAGTTTGCAGCGAAACGGTTTATGGTGTCCGTGATGAGTTTGCATATGGCGATCCAGGCTTTGTGTGGAGGAGGCAGAAAAGGGAAATAATAGGATTAAAAATTGTCAGCTGCCACTAAACATTACATGCTATATTTTCTCATTACCCTTTTTCAAGGAGACCCATTTACAAGCTGTTCCAACCACTGCTTGTTACTCTCCAATGGTGGCCCTCACAAACAATAGACTGGAGAAGGGGGGTGGGGGGATGTCCAGTGGCTTATCTGTTCAGAAGGGAGCAAAAGCAGAAGGGAAACTTTTTGAGGGAATGAGGGAGATGGCAATAGGAGTATACTGTGGTAGAGCCTTTCTTTTATTTTCCCTGATACACAATAGGAAAACCTCTTCAGGAGAGGTTAGCGCATCAAGGAAAATCAGACAGGAGCCCAGATTTTCCATCTCCTGCATGAGTTATATATGGTACATTTGTCAGTCCATCAACATTTGAAAGGAGAATGGGAATTTGAGAAATGCTTTGGTTTGAAATGGCTGATAGAAAACCACAGTTTGAGCATTGAGACTAGAGTGGGGAGGGAGGGGTTTTCCCATTGTCCCTGATTTGAAAGTCATTTACCCATCCTCTGTCTTTGTGCCCAGGGTCTGCGCTAATGCTGGGACACAACACGAAAGTCTTTAAGGGAGGACAATGAGAGATCCAGAAGCTTGGCCATCTCCTTCAGTACCTTAACACATTACAGTGAATATGACCTGATAAACACAACCAGATTTATTGTACATCAGTCTTCACAGAGACATTTTATACAGAAATGATTTCATTATAAAGGACCCACAGTGCAACATCACAATTACTGGTCTAGGGAAAATAATAAATCTAGCAAATAAATAAGGTATGCAAAGCACTAATTTGTGTCAGTACCTCCCAGAATGAAACCCCATTCTAAATCACTGATATGGGAATGAATCTGCTTACTGTTTAAGCAGGCTACTATTTATAATAGAACTGCTCACAATCCTTCAAGCTTGTGCCCTGAAATGCTAGCTCACATTAGTAGTATGTTAGTAGAATTATGAGGTTATAAGCTTTCCTCCCTCCCTGACTCCCAAGCACCATGTGATATAGGTTATATGCAACCCCAGAAGAGACACTGCCTCCTCTTGCCTATTGATGGCTGCCAAGTGTCACTTTATGGTCTTTAACAAGCAGCCCATAGTTTCATTTCTTCTTACTGACATAAGAATAAGCATCACTTATAATTCTTATGAACAACACATGTGTATCAGAATATAACACTGACTAGTAACCCTGCCCACTTCATACCCACAGGGAGAGAAGAAGAATGTAAAGGGTTGTGGATCTGGATTCATAAGTCCGGGATTCAAATCTCAGCTCTACTACTTAGAACTGTGTGTCCTAGAGCAAGTCACTGACCCTCTCTGGGCTCCAGTGTCCTCATCTATAAAATGAGTTTAGTGGACTATCAAAGACCCTGCCAGCTTTAGATGCAGGATATGATGTTTGATGAGGCAGTCAGCTACTTGGCCTAGAGCAAAGCTGTACAAACTGACCCGCTCTGAGACCCTCAGACTTGGAGTTTGAGGGTCTCAGAACAATTCAGGTATGGCAGAAAGAGTCCTGCCAGGGGCAGCTAGGTGGCACAGTGAATAGGGCACTGGCCCTGGAGTGAGGAGGACCTGAGTTCAAATCAGGCCTCAGACATTTGATGCACTTACTTGCTGTGTGACCTTGGGCAAGTCATTTACCCCCAAATGCCTCACCTTCTCCCCTCCAAAAACAAAACAAAACAAAGCAAAAAAAGAGCCCTGCACTCAACAAAGGAAGCAAGCATTTATTAAGCATCTCCTGCATACCAGATACTGTACTAAACGCTGTATACATAATCTCATTCGATCCTCATAATGACCCTGTGAGGTATGCACTTTTATTATCCTCTTTTTATAGTGGAGGAAACTGAGGCAAATGGATATGAAATGACTTGTCCAAGGTCACACAGCTGGTAAATGTCTAAGACTGGATTTTAACTCAGGAATAAAAAGACATGTGGTTCTAGTTCCGGCTCTGACACTACCTCATTTCAGTGATCTTGGGCAAATCATTCAACTTTCTGGACCTCAATCTCATGCAAAATAAGGAGGTTCAGGGAGGGGAGCTCTATGGCCCTTGTTAGCACTGATACTCTATGAGGCTATGACTCAAAGTTGTGTGACACTCTTCCTTTGGGACTTTTAAAGACAGAGAACTTTTAGAGGTGGAAAGTACCTTGTAATTTATCTAGTCCAAGACCCTCATCGTATAGATGAAACAAGTGAATCAGCCCAGAGTAAGGAAGTATCTTGCCCCAAGTCCAGTTAGGTAACTTTTACAGTTCTTGTGGAGGATCAAAATATATCAAAATACATCTCACCACACAGGTCGATTTCCTTTTTCCTTTCTTCCCCAAATACCCAAATGCAAATTTGCTTTCACATATAGTTCTTGGATCTTTGTATGAAGGAATACTTCTATCAAGTGGCAAATAATCATAACACCTCATTTCCCACATGCTACAAAGCCTCCAGCCTCCCCATCAGCTATTAACTCCCCTTAAAGAGAAGAACTTACTTGTGCCTGAAAGCAGAGACAAAGGAACAGTACTGGCAGCTGTACTTGTCCTCCCGGGTAAACATGGCCAGTGCCAAGTGGCTCCTTTCGTGAGAACGCAGCCCCTGCATGGACATCAGGACTCGGTCACATTGACTACAATGGTATTCCCCCCGGCCGGGTTTCATCTTCCAATATTCCATTTACTAAGCAGTGTTCACCATCCACCTGGTCTAGCAACCTGTTGGTATCTTTGGCTTCCTTCAAGCCATCCAGAAATAAGTTTGAAGACTCTTCAGCCTCCTGCTAAAAAATAAAACCACACACACACTCACACACACACACACACACACACACACACACACACACACACACACACACACATACACACATACCCCACCAACAAAATAAATTTCCATCGATGTCTCCTCAAGTTTTTCTTCCTTTCCCTTCACTCTCCCAATTCATCAGCTTTTTTTCCCAAGGAGTTTTTCCCTACATTTCCAGCTCCATTTGGAAAGGAGCCCCAAGTGGTATCTCTTCATGCTGTGGAGTCTTTAGGAAAACAAGCTTGATGTGTTTCTGTTACCTTTGAAAATGTGTGAGAAAAGTGCTGTGGAGCATATTAATAAGCCTGATGAAAGCAGGAGGCCCTCATCTTGTTTCTTGCCCACTCTAAAAAAAAAAATAAAGTTACATATGTTCCTGTCTGAACTAGTATACATTTCAAGCTTATTTGCAAAGTGTGCGTACCTACAATTCTTTTAAGTGGAGCTCAAGAAAGAAGGGGTGATGAGGCAAATATTCAGAAATTTTATTGTACAAGAATATCTGTGCCATAATAAAAAAGAGAAAAGAAAGAGTCTCCCTAGAGAGGAATCCTTTTGCCTACGTTATAAACACTGACCATTTCCCAACTGGAAGAATTAGGGAAGACCTTGTAGCTTTGAAGTCTTTAAGTTACCCATATTTCAGAGTTAGGTCTATCTAACTAATTAGCTCTGGGCTTGGTGCTCGGGAAAAGAAACTGAAACATGAACTGTTCTCCTATAAAGAGGACCTCCCTGTGGAACAAGGCTGGGGCACTTAGTATGGAAGAATTTGTTCTTTCCAGATGGTGACCATCCTGGGCTGCCTGAGTTCTGTCCATATAAAAATGGTCTTGGTCTTCAGAAGAATGGAACAGAAGCTCTTCACTGATGTTCAACTTTGTAGAAGAAGCAAGATAAGAAGCACAGGTCTTGAGGAAGAAATGAAGACTCAGGAGGAAGTTGTCCTGCTGCCTGATGAACATAAAAGAGCCATGACAAAGTACATGCCAATGTCCCAGAAGCTAAGTGCCCCAACCTGGAAAGACAACTAGTTTAGAACGAGAAAAACTAGAAGCAATTCATTAGGATTAGGTTATTCAAAAGCAAAGACAGTGAAAGTGTGGGAGGAGAGGGAAAGAGGGAGGAAGGAGGCATAGTCATTCTTCAGGGAAGAGAAAAGAAGAAAAAGACCAGGCCAAAAAGCCCTCAAGGTCAACGGTGAATCGAAGACTTTCTATCACAGATGTATTAATTCCCAAGAACCTCTTGCTGCCAAGGGTATGAAAGCATAATGACAAATTTCTAAGAAAAAGACTGCACTCTCAGCCAGAAGAGGACAAGACGGTAATCGATGGGAGGACAATGATGGCAGTGATGATGATGATGATGATGATGATGATGATGATGATTTATCTCATTTAGTCATCCTAAAAGCTTGGACATCTTAGAAGAGGAAATAATTGTGCATATACCAATATGCATCAGATGCAGGCAAAGAGGTGACCCAGACTGCCATTCCAAGAACCAGACCTTTTGTCTTCCACAGAACTAAGTGCCTGGTTGGGAGGGGGCATTATCAGATAATGGAATCAGTCATAAGATTAAAAACAAAAAGCCTTCCTTCTCTGCACCTGTGGGACACAACGAAATCCAATCATCACCTGAGAATGGCTGCATTCTCAAACTGGAAGAGGTTCTTACTTAGCAATGCAGTTAATCAGTAACTAAACTCGCTCACACACAAGAATGCTTATCCAGAACTTTCCAAGAGTTCTCACCTTCACAGCAGCTGACACTGAAGGGACATTCCCGTACTGGACGTGCTTGCGGAGGTGATTGCAGATGGCGCGGAGCGTTGGGTGCACTTCCACGCAGAACTTACATTTGTATCCCACAACTTTCCTCTCCTTGATCTTTGGCACCTCTTCTAAGTGACCAAAAGGCTGGCAAAATACATTGGTAGCATCAGTATTCTGAGCTCTCTCACATTTTCTGCCAATTACTCTTGTAATTACTGGTGTATTTTTTTTTTAAAAAGCAGATTAGCATTTTTACATCAAGGGATACCTACTGAATTCATAAGAGTCAAGGCACACTGCCTGCTACATAAGGTGTCTGGCTTCAACATACTTTCCAACTTGAATGGAAGTGAGTAGAGGACATTTCTGTGCAGAAGCTTCATCTTCACTGTCACCAAGTTACCTGATTCAAACCAATGCTAACTGTGCAGCTGAGACACGGCCTAAGTACAGCATTAGTGATCTTCTTGGTGAACTAGCAGTCGAGAAGTTAAATTCATATCTTACATCGAAAAGTGATGACCAAGACATGGCTGAGGAGTGCTAATGGAATCAAGAGGCAGCCCACAATTGCCTTATGATAGAAAGCTGTGTGTAATTAGGTTTCAGATAAGGAGGTTACTTGGCAGAAAGAAATAAATAGAAATCAACAAAACCCTCCCAGGGAGCCTTGGGAGGAGTCTGAGGGAGAGGGATGGGGTCGCAGAGAGGGGTGAGGCACAGAGATGGGGGCATAATCAAGCTTGAAATGTTTAATTGACTTATTGAGCTCCCTGGCATGCTAAGTCACTAGTAAGCCTGTAGCAGTTTTGGCTGCCAATGAAGAAGTGCATGTGGGCACTAGTAATGAGGAGCCTCCTGGGGGAAGGGAAATCAAAACATATCCTTACCCTCTCTTGTTTGAAATCTGCAAAAGCACCATCTGCATATTTCTGCTTGCTCAAAAGCTGTTTCCTCCTCTCCTGACGTTTGGCACGCTTCTGGAATTCCTCATTGTGACTGTTCAAGTGTGAGGTCAGTTCTGCCATACTTTGCAGTCTACTGTCACAGTGCTTACACTGAAAGGCGGAGCCCAGAGAGCGGGTGCCATTCCCCAGGATGACGAAGTCTCTCTTCAGGTCCTTGCTGTGGTGTTCGGTGTAATGCATGCACAGCAGCTCCGCGGTGCTGAAGGACAGCTTGAAACACTTGATACAGCGGAAGGGCAACCACTCGATTTCCTGAGCCTCGGAGGGGGTCTCCAGCTCGGGCCTCTCGAATTCGGGCTGCTCCTCTTCCAGCAGGGCCGGCTTCTCGTTCTCGTCCGCGTAGACTGCGGTGAAGTAGCCCCCCAGCTTGCTGGCATGCTGCTTCTTTGGGAACACCCCAGGGTGACGCTTCATGTAATGGGACACGATGCCTTTCTTGCTGAAGGACTGGAAGGAACAGAGGGAACACTTTTTTTTCTCCACTGCCCTCCTCAGCTCTTCACTCAGTTGGGGGGAGTCATCCTTGGGAGGAGAGGGGATGATCACCTTACTTGGTTTGTCGCTCACCGTCCTGGAGGCCGCCAAGCAGTGGGTGTAATAAGCATCGATGTCGTGCCGCTTCTGGTAGTGGGCTGCCAGACCCTTCCGGATGGGGTTGGTGTATGAACACAAAGCACATTTGAACAGGTTGTTTTTCCCCTCCGGCTGGGCCCGGACGTTGTTGTGCTTGATTCGATAGTGTCGCGCGATCCCTTTCCTCGTGGAACAGAAGTATTTGCAGAGCTGGCACCGGAACACAGTGTGGGAGACCAGGTGGGAAGCAGAGAAATGGGAAGCGGGCACAGACACTTCTGCTACCTCTTCATCAGCAGCGGGGACCTGGGAGGGGCTGATTTCTGCCACTGGCATCTCAGGCTCCAGGGTGACGGCCACCTTAGGGGGGGACTGGGCAAACACATCAAACTCCGGCTGGTTGTGATACTTCTCATAGTGGATCTTGAGCTTCTCCAAAGTACCATGAGTGTAAGGGCAGAGTTTGCACCTGTAAGCACCGTACCCCTGCTTGAAAATCCTGCTTGTCTCCTCCACTTCAGTCTGGGTCAGGTCTGCAGACTGCTCCACGTCGTGCACAAAATCTTCTGCGGTCACCTTGATGGATGGATGTCTCTTCTGATAGTGGGTGAGGACTCCGTGGATGCGGGTGTTGATGTACGGACAGTGCCTGCACTTGTAAACAGCACCAGGGTTGATGTCTATGTCCTGGGCGAAATCGGCAGCTTTCACCTTCATGCCTGGGTGCTTCTTGCCATAATGGGTGAGAAGACCGTGTAAGTTATTATATTCAGATTGGCACACCGTGCACTGATAGGGGGTGGAGGATATGGCAGGGTTAGCCGAGGTCAGCTGGAGGCTTTTTTCTGGGGAAAGCCTCGCATCCTCTGTGCATTCGCCATCTTGCTCAGGAAGCGGGGAGATCATCTTCCTTTCACAACTGATCTGGCCGGGGATCTCTTCGGAGGGTGGGATGACTTTCTCAGCAGCATCTTTCTCCTTGATGATATCGAGCAAGACGGACTCATCACCATTCATGGCCCAAGGGTGGAAGGCTTGGTAGTGATTGGTGATATCCCAAATGGAAGAGGCTTCGAAAATACAGTCCCTGCATTTGTAGGTTTTGGCTTCAGCGGTCATCGTAAGGGAAGGAGGGGATGGGTCTGGCCCTGCCCAGAGCTTCGTTGCCATGTATGTATAGTCGACATAATGCTCAGGATGCCTCCTTTGGTAATGCAGAAGCAAACCGCTGGGCTCTGTGTGCGAATAAATACACCATTCACAGTGATAGCCAGCTTCTATTAAGCCGTCTAGAAATGCCCATCTCAAAATGGAAGTAACTGTGGCCTTGAGGCTGGGGTGGTCTTTCTTGATATGCTTCCTCAGTGCATAGAAGTAAGGAGAGGTGTAAGAACATTGCCTGCACTTAAGAGCTCGGAGTTTTGCTTTCTCCCGTTCTGAACTCGAGGAAGGGACGAGCATGCAGCCGCCAGACTTCTTCTGACCACGGTCACAGAGGCTCCGAATAGTGGCCGTGTGCTGTCGGATGACATCTGCATTCGCCTTGAAGTCCCGGTGCTTCTTCTGATAGTGAATGAGCACTCCTTTGACCGTCCGGTTCCCATAATCACAGTGCTGGCAAAAGAACATCTCGTTCTCCACAGGAGGGACGTCTCTCTCTGAGCTGCCTCGGTTCAATCTTTGCATGGGGACAGGTGGCCGTGGAGCACCATGGGGCACCTCGGCCCCTCTCATCATTGCTGCTGTAGGAGGGGCCTGTCTGATATATTTGGCAGTAACCTTAATTTCTGGATGTCTTTTCTGGTAATGGACAAGCACCCCCACAACTGACCGATTGCTGTAGGAACAGTGTTTGCAGTAGTAAAGCTCAGTGCTGAGGTCTGATGGTGGGGGTTGTGGGGGGGGTGGGGAAGCCATGTTGGGCATTTTGGGAGATATTGGAGCACCCACCTCAAAGGAGAGCTGAGAAAGGGCAGAGCCCCTGTCCACAGACACCACGCGCATGGTTTTCTGGATTCTAAAGTAGGAAGCCTTTTCCTCTGGGTGTTTCTTCTGATAATGAACCAGTACGGAATGCATGTTCGGGCTCGCAAACGAACACACGTCACAGTCATAAACGACCACGGTGTTGACCGATGGGTCTTTCTGATTTTCACATTCTGTAGTGAAAGTCTTTGAAGGAGTATTCTTACTAAATGCAACTGGCATTCCACCCCCACGAGCCACTGGGGTAGAAGTGGCCATATTTTTTGGGGCAGAATTCAGAATCTCCCTCAGGGTCTGGGACTCAGCATTCAGCCCCTCTTGCTGTTCCACCACATAGCTTGAGAATATCATGGCATTGTTAATTTTAACAGTTGGATGCATTCTTTGGTAATGCGGCATCAGGCTTCTAACATTCGGGCTCGTGTATGAACAAAAGCGACATCGATAGATCAAATCCGAATGGTCGAAGTTGAGTACATTCATTGCTTCAGGATGATGCTCACCGTAATGTTGCTGCAGATCTTCAAAATTGGTGTAGTCGATGTAGCATTCAAGGCATCTGTATACTGCGCTGTGATCGTTGGGATCCAAAATGTATCTAAAGCTGAATTTAATGTATGGATGCATCCGTTGGTAGTGGGTGCTGACGCTTCTGGCAGATTTGTTACTGAAGTCACAGTGTTTGCAATAGTAAAGCCGCCCAGAGTCGCTGAATTCTGCACTTTCGTTGTTGTGATCTGCACCATATATACTGGGCTGGTTGTTGAGAAGAGCTGTATTTGAAGCTTGGTGTTCTTTCATGTTAACCGAAGAACAGTAATAGTCCTCTTCATCTTCAGAGAGGGTCAGCTCAATCTCTGCCCCATTGGTAGTGTTATAATCGTGCGGCACATTTCTGAAGTTAGACTCCTTCTGAGGGTCACTGCTCTCTCGCGCCCATATCTGTTGAGCTGCAAAAGAACTTGGGACGTCCATCAGGGACTCGGCTGGCTCTTCTTCTCTGTCTAATTCCACTTCGATCTCGACTTCGTTCTCTTCTTCTTCCTCTTCGTCATCTTCCACATTGATCACTGCATCTTCCTGCTGCTTGGTTTGGTTGATTTTGCTCTGCAGGTTGCTTGCTATCTCATCAATTCTCGTTCTCTTCTTTACTGGTGATAAATCTAGAGGGAAATCGTTTGAAATCTTCCTAGGAACCTTAGCGACAAAGTTATTCTTGGAGGACAGGCCAAGAATTGAGGTCTGACTTTTCTTCACAGTGTTGCTGGAAGAGGAGTGGCCATCTGTCTCGCTTTCCAATGGGACGCTTGAGGGCTGCCCCTCATATTTTGGCAAGTTGTCACAGAATGAATGTTTGTGCTGCTGATGGACCCGGAGCCCCTTCAGAGTTGTTGTGGAATAATTACACATGGTGCATTTGTAAGGGTGCTGAGGCTGGGACTGTGTTGGTGGAGGTGGTGGCGGGGGTGGTGGCGGTGGTGGTGGGGGCTGCGGCAGCTGCTGCTGCTGCGGCTGTGGCAGCGGGGGCTGCTGCTGGGGCTGTGGCTGCTGTGATTGCTGCGGTTGGGACTGCTGATGTTGGTGCTGTTGTTGCTGCTGCTGCTGCTGCTGCAGGGCCTCTAGCATGACTCCCGTCTTCCTGCCGTTCATATTTGCACTTTCATAAGACATTGGGCCTTCGTTCAGGGAGGCCGAAATACTTTCACCCTGGGAATTGACAGCATCCCAATCAGATGTCGTACCTGTGTGACACTGTTTATGAGCTCCGAGTTTTAATGAACTCTTGCAAGTAAACGGACATTCATCACATTTGTAGATGGCTGTCTTTCCAGACAGGTGGATGTTTTCAATATGGCGGGAGATGCTACGTCGATGCATGGTAAGGAAAGGACAAAAAGGGCACTGGAACCTATTCATGTATCTTCTAAAAGGTATCCCCTTTGTTTCCAATAATTTGTTCCCATCAGATCCCATCAGTTGTTCTGCAGATAATCCTGAGGTCTGGTGATCCATAGAATTCAAGCCATTCTCACTGTCTATCTCATTTAATTCTTCATCAGAACTAGAATCATTTAACATGCTGTTCGTTTCCAGGTCAGTGGAAGAATTTGTCATGTCAGCCATTCCGTAACGGGATCTCTCAGGCAAGTTAACTAGGCCAGAATTGTGAGGTGACTTAGGCTTTATTGGAGGATAAGACACGGGGGAATATTTGGAAGCTGGGGAAGAGCTGGATCTAATGAGAGAGTTGCCCATGGAGCCTCTGTAACTAGAAACATTGGTATTGGGCATCTCCCGGCTTGCAGTGCTCATGGATACATAGCTGGAATTTGGGACAGGGCTCGGGGAACTCTTCTGGACGTCAGGCAGGTTGGTTCCTTCTTGTTGCTGCCTCAGAGTGGAGAGTATTTTGACCATGCTCCGATGCTTCTTCATCATATGGTCACACCAGCGTTCTCGACGGGGGGTCTGATAGCTACACCATTCACAGCAAAAGTTACCCCTTGACTTGGTCAAGGGTTTAACCATGGATTCCAAGATACTGCGCTCCACCACCTCAGCTGGGAGCTCTTTGCAGGGGTCTTGTACTGGGACCGATGCAGCCACAGGGTCAGACAATGAAGGGGGTGTGGTTGGGGGAGCAGAGGTCTCTTTCAGGTTATTTTTGTGATACATCTTCTGATGCTTGATGATTCTTGCCCTCCTTGGTGACTTGTAGGTACAAAACTGGCAAGAGAAAACCTTTCCAAATCCTTCATGCATCATGATGTTATAATTTAAGGATCCGGTGGCAGAGGGCCCAAGTGAATTTCCACCAGCTTGTGCACCATGGACTTTTCTAGTGTGCTCTATGAGGAGGTTTTTTGACCTGAAGTAACGAACACAGAACTTGCACTGAAAAAACTTGTTTGTTGGCTTGGGATGAGGGGAAATGTGCTGGCCGTAATATCCTGGGCTGTGACCATAGTAACTTCCAGTCCCCAGTGCAGATGCATTTTGACCTAAAGTAAAGGGGGAGACAAGGAGAAGAAAAGGAAACAAAACAATAAGAAATCTCATCATGGAATCAATGCTTTTCTAATTATCTTTCAAGGATCTGTGATGTCTTTATATAACAACTCTCTCAAGTGATAAAGACCACCAGCCCTCTAAGAATCAGGAAATAGTATTTGTGAGTTTCTGTGGCAACTCACACCTAGTTGGTCAGCTTCTAGTGATGAGTGCTTCCCAATTTTGCTCTATTCCTTGGATAATAGACACACAATCTGTTTCTGGGTCCTTACTCAAGGACTTTCTAGCTAAATATGGTTTTCTAGGTGGTCTACACTGATGGCATAGTCTCAGAGAACCCAAGAGGAAGCATCATGTGGAGACTACCAGAGGAAGATTTGATGAAGGACCATTCTGGTTGTTCTTTATTTATAGGGATCATATTCCAAAGGTGTCATATACCTTCCTTCAAAACTGAAAGTTACCTACAATTTCAGGATGATGCCCTTAAGGCTGACACCTGAGTACAGATTACTCTAAACATCTTTCACTGCTAATAGTTGAAGATGAATTATGATAATATGGGAATAGGGATTTTGACTATAAAAATGTCCTCATTGTCTATTAAATATAAGTCTCAGGTATCTTGTCCTCATTCAGGAATTTCTGAAGACATTTTGATTCACCTGAACAAATATTTAGGAGCATATACTATGGGTAAAGAAGACATTTGGAAAGATTTGAAAGGTGGAGGGAAGGGCATAAAGATCAATAAAAGACAATCTCTGTTACCTAAGAGCTTATACTATAATAGAGGGAATAAGATAGGAACACATATAAATATAATACAAGGATGAAAAATATAAGCAAATAGGGGCAAAATGTGTTTAAAGGAAGGAGAATGTATATGGTGTTGACAGGAAATACAGAAAAGAATTCATGGAGGAAATTGGAATTGAGTTAGACTTTGAAGGGCAGGTAAAATTTCAAGGGGCAGAGATATACAGGGAAGACTATTCCAGATGGAAGCAAAAACAAAAAAAAAAGGTGCATAAGTTTAAGGTATGTGTTTGGAGAACAATGACTAGTTTAGCTTGGTCAGACACTATTGTAGTGTGTATGGACAGGAACAGTAAGAGATAAGACAACAAAGAGAATCATTTCAATGCCTCACCACATGATATGATGTCCTATCAGTATCAAGCCTTTAGCCTAAGAAGGAATTGAAGCAATTCAAGTAGATGGCATATATTCAGATAAGTATAGATTTACCTGATATATCTTCTGCGATTGTGAATTCATCCTTTACAGTAGAAAATTCCACCTCTGTCTGATTACTGGCATTCACAGATCCAGAGCGTGGCTCAATATTGTCCTCAACAACATCTGTTGGTTGCAAAAATGCAGTATGGACATCCTGAATGTGAGCTTTGAGGTCTTCATAGGATGGGGCTCGGAAATCACAGCCATCACATTGCAGTACCTCCATGATCTGGGTTTATTCCTTTACATTAGGAAATTCTGAAAGAAGACATAAAAAAAATTAATAACTCACATTACTTATATACCTTAGGATGGTTTGCCCATCCTAATGGATGGCCATTAGCTGAAAGAATACATTTAGGAGTGCCTCTGAGGCCGTATTACCAAGTATATCTAGGCTCCCTCATACATATATGCACGTACAATCATAGACAAAGGTGATGGTGCCCTGTTTGATGGTAATCTGATAACACTGAGGTTTAGGGGGATAAAGCAGCTATTTATGTGGTTTGGTCAAATGTACTTTCTCTATAAGTTTGACAGCATCAGTCTGTAGGCACTAAAGAAATCCTCACATCATCAGACAGCTGTTGATCCCTGAACTTCCCTATTTGATTTCTAATTAGCTTATGAGCTTCTCTACTTGTTTAGAACTTAGATATGGAATTTTAGAAGCAGAAAGGATGTGGAAGTCTCTAAGTTAACCTCCTTTTATAAATAAGGAAACTGAGGACCAGAAGAAATTACAATGCTTATCAAGTTACACCTATTAGAAGAGTCTGTGAAGAAGCTTAGTGTTTTTTTAAAAATAATTTTCAGTATCTGAACAATTCTTATGAGAAAAAAACTCTGAAGATCTAATTTGGGTCTAATTGTGCAGTATCTTCCTCCACACAGAAGCAACAGAATGTCAGTGCTCTCCTATCAACCTCTCCAGTATCTGAGAATTTCCCAGGCTGAAACTGGGTCCAAAGATCTCATAAATTCCTGCAACAACCAATGTTACAGAGTTTTGTGGTTTCCAGATTAAAAATTATATCTAGCTTTGTCTGTTTTATTAAAAAAAAAGATTATGCTTCATCACTTGAACAATCTTTCCTTTCCCTTCCTTCCTTGTCACAAGCATACAGTGTGAACCCTGATCTAAAAGGTTATGAGAATGTTGTGAAAGAAAGACCTTGTCCAACCATATCCATTTTGACATTAAGTGTGGGTTTTAAATTTATAGACCACTTAGCATTAAGTCAATGAAGATTCCCAATCCTGAGAAGTGAACAAAGATATTAGGGAGGTAAAAGGTCCTCCCACCCTTAAACAATTCCTAGGCACAGTTGAAAAGCTATTACCTTAATGAATGGATTACTTCCCACATGCCCCATTGGGTTTCTCTAACCTAGAACTGGAGAGGTCTAAAAGGGCGAAACAGTAGCCAACAACCTTTCTTGAGGGTAACTTCCATGCATTCATTGCAAAAGATAAAAAGATTCCTATAGCAGAATCCAAGTCCTATAATATGATGTCAGTGTCTCCCAAGTGGGCATGGCATCAGGGTTTTACATGAAGCAAGGCTCCTCCTGATAGCCTGTTAAAATAACTCCTGGCAAGTCCAACTCTGGACGAGCTGAGTTTACAGAAGGAGACACTGCTATTTACCTTCTCCTTGCACATAGTAATTCCTCCTTTCTCAATAAATTTAAGAAAAATGAAGCTACCCTAGGTTCTTTTCAGCTCCCAGACCTGCCACAAACGAGATCCTCAAGCTTTTATGTCTAAGCAAGCAGCCCAAATTGTGTGGAAGAGGTTGCTATCTGCTCTGGATCAAATTACAGCAGGGACCGAAGCCCCACCCCATGTCTCCTTTCCGCACAGTCCATTAGACCTGAAAACAAATTTTTCCATGGTGCAGACGACTCCTGCATTTAGAGCACTTTACAGAAAAGCAGATCATCCAGTTTTCACTCCCCATCCCCCAAGCTGAGTCCTTTCATCTCAGCCAAACAAGCCACAGCTCTGCAGAATGTGTTTATCACACTTTCAAGAGATAGGAGCTCCTGCGTCACTGAAGCTTTAAGACTCACTAAGCTGTCCCAGTCCTCTGAGCCTCACTCAGAGCAGCCATTTTAGCTCAGACAACTCATGCACTTAGAGTCTCCTAGCCTTTTCGTCCGTGCACAACATGGCCTCACTTATCTCGGCTCCATCTCCAGCAGACAAGACTCTGCTAGGTTGATATAAGAAATCAGCACCAGGAGAGCTGTGTGTGGCCGGAGCCGAGCGGGGACTCCACTCTTCCCAACAAAGAATTAACTGTTTCCATTGCTATGGAAAGGAACACCTTTCTCTTCTCTTCCTTCAAAATCGCATTCACAAAGATCTCGGAAGGTTCTTTTTAAGCCCCATAACTGATCAATTCATTCATTAGTCCCAGCCACACCGTGTTGCTTAGAGAAGGAGGAAGATCCTGGTCCAGACTGTCCAACAGCTCTTAAAGAAGGGGGGTTGGGGGGAAACCTCCAGAAAGCCTCAGCCTCTTGGGAGTCGTCCTTCTACACACAGAAGACATACCATCTGACTCTGCTTGCCAGATTCCAAAGTCTAATGACCTTTGTTAATCACCAGCCAGTCTGTCTGCATCAGCAGACCCTGCCAACAGACACACCCTTCAACACAAAGGCTGTAGCTATTCCTTTTAAAAGGGGTTCTCTGAAAGCTCCATTGTGCAGCCAGGAGGAAAACAAAATCTCTTCCCTTAAAAACTTCAGGCCTTTAGAAATAAGGCAACAAAAGGCTTTCTGCTGTGTGTCCTTTGGAAAGTTTGAGACTGGTTTGCACAACAACAACAAAAACTAAGGTTCTTCCATAGGAAGCCAGGGCCCCTCCAGCACTGGTGGTTTCATACTGTGTGTGTGTGTGTTGTGTGTGTGTGTGTGTGTCTACACAAATGCAAAACTCTTCAACATCCTGATATCTTCTGAAGTTATTATTGAGAAGACTGAAGTCTAGATGCAAACCCAAACCAATAAGTCTACATGTTCTGCTACAAAGGAGATGAAAGGGTTATGAGAACAGAAAAGTAAGCAAGATGGAAAAAGATGAGAGTGCCTTTCTAATAAGTTCTAGCTTTAATGCTGCTGCTGTTTCTTCCTCAAATGCAGCACTGAGTCACAGAAGAGGTTAATCTTGAAGCAGCGGAACAAACATCAGGTACAGCTGAATGGCCTTCAATCTGATGTTTTCACCACCAAGAACGGAAATCAGGATGCAGCCTATTTTGAGAGACATTTTGCCTTTGTTCAGACACATTTCTTCTACAGATGCTGTCATAGAGAAGAAAACAAAAATCACTAGCATGGACTAAGCTATCAAAGAAACTGAAACATGATGTAAGCATGAGTGTGAGTGTGAGTGTGTGTGTGTGTGTGTGAGAGAGAGAGAGAGAGAGAGAGAGAGAGAGAGAGAGAGAGGGAGATTGAGAACTGAGATTGACCCATCCATCAGCCAGCAAAGGACACATTTTCAGAGCAGGTTTTAATGCTCTGTCAAATCACCAAATAAAAGATGAGAAACAAATTGTGGATATTTGTCTATTTGATCAATGGAAATAGCATAACCCTTGGAGGTAAAAAAAAAAATGCTCATGGGTCTGCTCTAATCATCTGATGGTAAGAAAAAAAGCCTTCCATTTCATATCTACATAATTTTTAAAAACTGGAGTAATGAAATTAGCAACATTTCCTTCTTGGATATGAAATTGGAGAAATCAAAAGCAGAAGTAGAAGCTTCTAAACTACCAAAAGGTCATGAAATAAATCTACAAATCAAACTTAAAATATGCAAGACAACACCAATCCCCTTGATGTCAAGTTGCTTGCAAATAACGAGGCTCCAAAGAATAACTATGATCTTACCAGGCTAGTTTGATACAGATATAACAAACAGATGGTTTAAAACATAAATAATCTATTATCCATGTTTTGGACCTACATGACACGAAATCATTCTAAGTATTCATTAGACCTAGAAAATATTTTAATAGCACATATTTTTAAGTTTACATTTACATTTTGAATATACTCAAATACAGGCTTCCTTTGTGAAGTCCAAAACACTGAATTCAAAGATGCTAAACATTTGAAGTTCTATTCGATACTTCTCGTGGAGAATCTCTGAATACCCCGAATGAGACTTGGCAATGGGGAAACATTGTATGAACACAGATTGATGTCTCATGCAATTTTAAGGCCACCTATTTGCAAACTTAAATTAGCTTATTACAGGCTTCCAGTACTCAGAATTTCAAGAGCCTTACCTCAAAAGTTCAATTAAACTCAATTCAACACTCATCTATTAAGTATTTACTATATATAAGACATTATGATAGGTCCTGGGTATACAAAACTAAATAAACAAATGGACAAAAAAAAAATACCCAAACCCTAAACAAAAACCAAGCCCAACTTTAAAGCTTACATTCCATTGGAAGGAAGTACATGACTACCAGTTATTTTGTAGTAGGAGATAGCTTTAACAACTGGAAAGATCAGGGAAAGCTTCACTGAAGAGATGGAATCAGAGCTAAATGTTGAAGAAGATAAGTGTTCAAAGTGGTGGAAATCAGGAAGAAGTATATTCCTGCACAGGTGCAATGCAGAATGGCAAGAGATAAAACAGTGGGAAAAAAAGTTATTAATTAATTTAAAAAGAGATAGAACGTTGAAATTTGGTTAACAGCTTATTTAATTTGGCCAGAAGCTAAAATCCAAAGAGGGAGATGTCAAGTCTTCTTTAGAGGACTTCTGACACATCTCACAATTCTATCCTATATATACTTAAAATTTATTACTAAGATGATATCTGATATAGCCCATTGTTCTCAAAAAAAAAAAAAAAACTACCACTAACCAGTTCCACTTCTATTAACTTGGCTAGCCATCTTCAGGTCATGTCATTGGCATGCTTCTTAGGTCCACGAAGTCAGAATTACATATGTGTCAAGGGAACATCTATATGAAACAAAATGCAGGAGGGCCTTTGTAACACCAATGCGATATTCATAGAGCCAACGGTGGCTATGAATAGGATGGTATAGTTGTGAATCGCAAAATGTAACAAGCTCTCCACATGGACGACAGAACCAAAGCATTTATTCAAATACCAGAAAACAAAGTCCCCAAACCAGATAGTCAAAGTCAGTACAGTAACCATGAAGTTGGTACACATAGTCAATGCAGCGAACACCCATATTCCCAAGCCTTCAAAACAAAACAGGGTCCCTCAATCAAGGATCCTCCTCTCCTCACTCACTCCCTCAAGCAAGGATCCTCCTCTCCTCACTCACAGTAGCTCTTCAGCCTCCAGCTGCTTGCTCCCCGCAGTTCCGGCTCCCAGCAGTTCTCATTCCTGGCAGTTCTCGTTCCTGGCAGTTCTGGCTGGCTCTCAGAAGTTCTCAGCAGCTCTGGCTGGCTCTCAGAAGTTCTCAATTCGGTTCTCGGAAGAAGTTCTGGCTCTCTAGCTTGGGCTTTTCCTTACATATGGTATTAGCTCCTCCCTGTTCTGCCTCTTCCTGTTACATCAGCAAGTTCATCCCACTGTGGGGTTTACAAGTTCTGGATCTTAACACTTGACACAATCATGAGCTTGAAACAAGGTGCTAAGTACCTGTTTACTTGCCAATAAAATGGGCATGGAAGATCTTCAAATCCCTTTACCATTACAGCCTTCCATAGATCTGACCTTTTCTCTTATTGAAGGCTTCCTGACCAGAAATAAAACTGTGAAACCTCACAGCCATGTGATTCAATAGTTGCTAATTCTATCCTGTGAAGTCTTTGAGAAATAGAATTTGAAACACCACATGCAGTACCATAGAGTACATTTTTCTTCTTTCCACTCTAGAAATCTAGGTTTATACCCTACTCTCCTATAGCTTTAGAACTTTCAACTCAATCATAATATAACAAAGGGAATTCTTGTTAGCCTAGGTTAGTAGTTTCTTTTATTCCCTCTCCCCACTCCCTCCCCTCCCCCCCATCCTATAAATAGCTTCCCCACAAGCCTAGGACATCAATGTTATGGAATAAATATGCCCTGGGCCAGGGGTTCATCAAAGAGAGGCCACAAAAAGTCAAGTAATTGGAAAGGCAAGCATCACTTTTCCAATGGCATTTATGGAACAGAGACAGTTAGATTACCCAAAGTGCAACATGTAGGGCCAACACAATGGTCCAAACTCATAGACTGGAATCAACAAAAGTGATGAGCTTGAAGGGCTCAGGGATTTGTTTATGGGATTTTATTTCAAACTGACAGAGTATGAGAATGATGAGGTAAGTGAGAAAATGAGCACATGAGATCTGCCTGGTAACACCCAAGCCTCATGAAGATGAAGAATGAAAACAAGTTTATTAACTGACCTACTGATGGAGGTTAAATTTGTATTTTTATTAAATATTATATGCTATATATTAAGTTTGACCATTCTAATTCACTGTAGTAATCATTTTTCAAGATGTTGGACATGCTCATGATATCCTCTTAAGAACAGTATTTGAGAAAGTCGTTGACATTCATATAACATTTTTATATGAAAATATAAAGCATACATAAGATAGGAAATAATTATCTTGAGTCAAGTTGGACTCAACTCATGAGCATGTGGACTCCAAATTTAATAGAAGCCACATGAGGACAGAATTGGTTTCTTTCTCTATAAGTTTAGGTGACATGGGCTATGCCCAAGTTACTATTCTCAAACTAATTTTTTTAAAGAAAAAAAAAAAGCACAACAAAACTTCACCTTCCCTCCCCTTCCCCTGCCCCAACATCAACCAACCACCTCCATCAATCCCATAGTACTAAGTTCTGCAGTATATTTTGGCTCAACATTCAGTGTCATCAAATGTCCCTATCAAATGTTTATACTGTTTGCTACATGATCTAAGCAGTTCTGTGTACTTCTGGCAATTTACCCACACTAATGAAAGGTTTAACATATCAGACAGGATAAATAATTAAGGAATTCAGAAGGGAGACACAGCTGTTCTTCAAAACCAAATTTTCAGAGAAGAAAGGATTAATTTGTGATCACATGTGTAACCCACCAATATGGGACACAATTTAAATACTAGCAGGGAAATACGGTTGAGGCTAGCACCCTGCCAACTGGGGCTGCTTCTGTTGTATGTAGTCTGCTTGGCCCATCTGTGGGACCTTGTGAATATGTAGAAAGTCTCAAGCAGGCAATCTGTGGATTACTAACCTAAAGGTGTTCTAGCCAGTGACACTACTCTTTTGTATCATCTATGGCTTTTGGTTTGTTCCCTTGCTTAATGTTTTCATGTATTACAAAGCATGCTGCAGTAATATTTCATGATAGGTACCCTTGGGATCTTCATTAAAATGAGCTCTGTGTCTTGGGAGGTAATCCAAGTGAACAAAAATGTTAGATATGTAAAATAGCAATTCTGGTCGAATGACTGGTTATGAAAGCAGGTAGTGAGTGCCTAATACACAAAGAGATAGTACATACCTTATGGAGAATTCATGCATTCCTTTGCAATGATACAAGGCTAATAGAGGCCATTAGGGCAATAGGCAGTTTGCCAACTCCCCTGTCCTTAGGAGAGGAAATGTGTGAGTTGAACAATGAGATAAAGAAGGATAGTAAAGGACAAGAAAAGAAAGGGAGGAAGTAGGGTGGTATCTGAGAAGCTTTAGAAGGTCATTGTCTGCACAGAGAGACCTACAGTTCACTAGATAACTCTAGTTCTCAGAAGTGCTATGGAGATTTTGGTCTAGAGATATGACTTAGGGACAAAACAAAACAAAAAAATCCTCTCCCTCTTCCCCATCCTCCCCACACTAGAATTCTGAAAAAATCTCTGACAAATAAAATACCAACTAACCTTGTCTTATCAAGAGGTGGAAAACCTCTTTTTGAGTCAAAAGATTAAGTAAGAAGACAGAAGTTTTGGGGGAATCCATTGAAATTCCATGGGGTCACTAGAAAGTCTTCTGGAAATTCTGAAACGGTTCTTGCTTCAGTTTTGCTGTAATAGTCTGATTGATTTTTTTTTTTCTCCTCAGGATCCAAACCTCATCAAATGACAGAGACAGAAGAAGCATGCGTACTGCTCCTTTAAAAGCAATTTAAGATGCTGTCTGAATTTCTAGAGAACACTTTTCACACTTCAAGAACTCTCATTATAAAAATTGTAAAATTAGAGGGAAGTTGTGGATATGCTGCTGGGTCTTCATTAAAGAGCTGATTAAGACATGCAGTAAACAGGCTGAAATAAAAGCCATCTACCACATCGCCGAAAGATCAAAATGCGAATTAGAATCTCTCCCTGTGTGTTTGTCAGTTTAAACTTGATTGCCCAGCATTAAGTGGACAAACAGTAAGATGCCTCACCTCAGCCATTTCTGCTTCACCAGAGAAGGTTCAGATATAGGTGGCACTGACAAGCTCACCAAACCCAAGTTCTAGGACTTCACTGCTGCCAGAAGAGATGCCAATAGCCACTTGGCCATATTCTAACTCCTAATATAAAGGTTGGTTGCAAAGTTACAGAGGCAGGAAAAAAAAGAGTCTTGCTATGAGAAACTTCTCTCCTAAGAGGGAATAGATTCTCAAGAAGAGGTTAATTTGGTATTCTAGCACCATGTACAAGCGAGCACTTGCCCCTTGCTACATGCTTAATGGTTTGGATTCAGTGCTGGGATAGGGCAATTCAAAGGACACATGAGTCATTTTTGCTGGAAGAGAAGCTTCCCAAGTCCATATCAGGGGCTCAGCAGGGCTGGCATAGACCCTGGTGCAAGAACTGGAATGAGGCCTCCAGACCAATTTAACATTGCCGAGGAATCCGATTACTGAGGCCTGGCACCTTGGCCCCTTCCCACTGTGATCTCTGCTGTAGTCACATCATCAGTACAGTAGCTAAAACAGAATGCTATCCTGAAAGGCAAACAATAGACACATCTTAGCCAATAATTTGGTCTCTTCTGAGCACTTCCTGTACCAAGGCATACAAATGGAGTGGGCATTTTTTTCTACTTGTTACCTATGGCAGAGGAAGTTATGAGGATATCACACCCTCTAGTTAAACAAGCTTGTTGGTTCATTTAACTCCACAGAATCCTCCCCTGCAGTAAATTAACAGAACATGACAATGGAAAAGTGCTGTCCCTTCTCAACACTGATGTGAGACTGGCCGATGAGACAAGGGGGAAAAAAAAAGAGGATAGGTAAGGAATTTCTTCTCTGTTGCAATCGCTTATTCCATTTCCAGGAGGTAACTTTACTCCAGTGGATCCTGGGCATCATCAGTGCATGGGAGAATCTATTTTGAAGGAGGCATCTTAGTTAGACAGCCTCAAGTACAAGAGTAGCACATACTACCATGTATCAGGTCGGCAGTATTAGAATAAACAAGTTCTTAGTCAATGTCCACACACCATGAACTCTCAATAACATTGCATATTTTGAGTGCAAGACCCTAAAAGCTAAGGACTAGCTCTTTAGGTGTCATGCAACCAGACTAGACAGAACACATTGTGGGTGCTCAGGAAACATTAATTAATAATGAAGAAGGGGAGAAGAAATCAATATGGTAGCACTTTAATTGTGAAATGCAATTCAGTGAGCAAGCATTTAGATAGGAGCTTTCCTTATAGAAGATCATCCCACAGTGCTTCCTCCCTCGACACATAAAAACAGTAAGGTCGAACCAAAGGTTTTTTCCAAGCCTTTTCTAAACAATGTAAAAGATCAGAATCTCACATTAATATTTTTTGCTACAGAATGAACTTCCATACCTTCTATACAGCCATTATTTATGTATAAATAATCAATTAATGATAACTGAGAAATTTATAACACTTTCAAATTTGCAACCCTGGTAAGGTAGGCTGGTACTATTATCTAAATTTTACAGTTGGGTAAACTGAGACTGAGCAAGGCTGCAATTTGTTTGTGATTATGCAGTTCATATCTTGTCAGAAGTAGGATCTGAGCTCATGCCTTACTGACTCCGAATCCAGTACTCTATCCCCTATACCATTTATATGCCTGATAGGCCTCATGAAAAGGTGCTTCTCCCAAAATGCAACTCCAGAACACAGGCCCTAAGCACTGTATTACAGGCAAGGCCCCAAAGAAGAATGACTTTCAAAACAAAATCTATACCTCCAATGTATAATTAATTCCTCATTAAATTCCCAGGAAAAACCACACTTGAAAAACCTAGAAAGTCTATAGTATATGCAGAACAAATATTTTACTCTAGAATAAACAAACTCTCTCTGAACTGGTGAATTCCACTGACTTCTTGGACAATTTTCTAGGCAGCTGCTTATTCACTGCCAGGCTGCCTAATAAAAAAAAAAATGCCAACAATATAGAAAAGAGAGCAACAAATATAATTTGTTTGGGGATTGTTGTCTCTATATTAGCCAAGGCAAATGAAAACAGAGGTGTGATGAAGCTTCCCATTTATGCCTTCATCAAGCACTTTGGGTAGCATTATTCATTTCAATAGCAATCATCTATTAAGCACCATGTGTAACACACACACATGGCATTAGTCACTGGGTATACAGAGATAGATGCAATTTAGACTGTGCTCTCAAGGAGCTAAAACAAACATCACGGAAGAAAGAACTATAAGCATAAAGGAGAGGACCAGGCAAAGAACTATGGGAAATGTGAGGTGGGAGGGATTGGTTTCATCTGGGAGGCAGGGGTAAGAGAGTCCAGAGAATCTTTGTGGTGGCCTCTGAGCTGGGCCTCAAAGGAAGGGAGGGATTTCAACAGGGGCCACATGCTATCAGTAGCAGTCTGTTTGGGGAGTTGGACTAAAATAACTTTCAAACCCCCCCCCCAAAAAAAAAACTATGATATAGGTGTTGTGGTTCAATCTTGTCTTGACAACAAGGCTCTTGGTCTCAGTGTTTGAACTCTATGTGTTCTGTGGGTGAGGTGGAAATTGGCATTTTCAATGCTTAAATACTATATTAGTAGGAGGAATTTTTGTGAAAAGGAGAACAGAAATACACCTCAGAGCCCCCCCAAATACATACAAACGTTTTCTCAAATGGAAACCCTGGTTGATTTACAGGCACTCATAGTCTAAAGACAATTCTGTCACTCTAATTCAAGGGACAAAAGAATAAAGCTTACCTCTTCAAGAATGGCAATTCCAGCACACTTAATGTCAGTAAGAAAATGCTTTGTTTACAAGGTTTCCAAAGTAGTAAAAGCATATGGCAATTCTTGATGGTCTTAATATTGATTAT
>NW_027185799.1:8594129-8653522 GCF_028583685.1 Petaurus breviceps papuanus
GAGAGAGAGAGAGAGAGAGAGTTGGCTCATGGAGGGGAAAAAGTAAAAATTATTCTCCTCACATTGGCTGTTCCATCCATGTGTAATTCTGCTATGCCATTCCAAGAGGAAGGGTTGACTGCATAGCATGGTCAGTAAGCAGACAAGGAGGAGTAATTCTATTGCTTTCAACAAGTGACCACCACCCCATGTTCCCATGGAGACCTTAGTCAAAAGGTATGCTATGACTAATTTAGAAACCATTCTCCCCATTACCCACTGATTCAAAGAAATATAAGCCTGTTGGAAGGAGAGACTATAGGAACAGAATAGGAGCAGACTTCTTTCTTCTCAAAATCAACATGGCCAAAACAAGTCATTATCATTCCTCCCAAATATTCTTCTCCTGTTTCCAGCTTTTTTATTACTGTCAGAGGCACCAACAGCCCAGCTCACCACCTCTGTGTCACCCTCAACTCCTCAGTCACTCACCACACATATCCACTCCAATGCTGAATCTTGGCATTTTTATTTTCTCAACACTCCTCCTGCCCCCTTCTCTTCACCCCATAGCTTCCACCCTAGAATATATTGTTTCCTCCAATAAGCTCCTTGAAGGTACAGGCTCTGGGAACCCCCTTGAACTGATTAAATAGTCCCATTTGATAAGGCATTTGCCAAAAGCCTTACATTGTGGCTGGGCTCAAACCTCTGTTACTAGACCTTAAGCCTATCAAAATATCAGTCCACCCTTGAACTGGCCTAGCCCACCATTGTCTGTAGTCTCCAGGTAGCCTCCAGCAACTTCCCACCCTTAATCACTCATTGATCTCATCTGACTTCTCCTGAAGACCTTCCCCAAACTTCTCCTCTAGACCACCCCTAGATTCCTCCCACAACCTTCTGTTTATAAGACCCCATCTTGTCTCCATGTTTGTGAGAGTGCCATAGAATTCCCTAGCACAGGCTTACTCTGTGTCCAATACAAGCGAATTTTTAATAAACTTTGCTTTTCTTTGGCTGAGAGAAGACTTGAGTCGAATTCATTCAACAGGACCCAGAGTGTTGGTATTTTGGGGTCTCCAGAGCAACCTTAACCTTCTTTATGGGTAACCTCTTCATCTTGTTCTAGCTTTTAGCATAGTACCTAGCACATAGACAGTGGTTAATAAATCCTAAATGTTTAATTCTCTACTACACTAGTTTCATAAAGTCAGGACAGTTTTAAAAAGTACATCATTCAAAATATGAAGCTAGTGGGAAGCAACATGCCATAGGAAAAAGGGAACACTACATTTGAAATTAGAGAACACAGATTTGAAATGAGACTCTGCTAATCCCAAGTGACCTTGGACAACTCATAATGCCTCTGGGCCCCAATTTCCTCATATGCAAAATGAAGAGGACACAGATTCAATTATATTTATGGTCCCTTCCAGATCTTAGCCTCTAATTTTTCAACTCAAAAATAAGAAAGTTGACCTTGTAGGCCTCTAAGGTCCCTTCCTACTCTTCATCTATGATCATATGATCCTACAAAAAGCAACCAAGTCTTGCCCATTCACTTCCATTTCTCAATTGCCAAGCTCTGTTAAAGTCCATACCCTCAAACATTACTGTGTCAGAAAGGTCTTTCTTATGTATACTGACATTAGAAAAGTAGCATTCTAAATGCACGACAGAAATATTAGGCTAATAAGAGAAGGGTTACAAAAGTAATATTTTGCTGTCTTGACCACTTTAAGCACTTAGGCTGCATTTCAGTTGTGCAAGTGGCTTGTTCATGCCTCAGAAACACACTTGAACACCTAAAACTGCTGACAAAGGTGTATGCTAGGCAGTCCAAGGGCTATAATGCTGAATTATATTTCTTCAGAAACCAACCTCATGGAATCAGAGCAAGGTTATGCAGTGGCTCGATGCCTGCCAAATCTACCCCGGGAGAAACATCGTCTTGTTTCTTATGGAAAATGTGTGCTGCCAAGGCAGTCACTGAAGAGCCCTGCTGAATGAGCCTTGGGGGTATCTGAAAATATCAGTGGATGTTCATTTAAAATTGAAAGGAGGAGGAGAGTAGTATCCAACTGCCCAGCAAGGAATCCAGCCTTCATGGCATACATCAGGGGAGTTATTCAGATGGCAAGGCAAGAGCACCACTTATGCTGGATGGCTCTCCATCCATATCGGATGCCTCATTCTTCAAGTCAGCCTCAACCCCTGACATTCCTTCCACCTGGAATTTCCACCACATGTGGAGGAATTCTCATCCAAACTCCCTCTATCAAAGAGCTAAATGGGTGGGATACTGGACCGGGGGGGGGGGGGGGGGGGGGGGGGGGGGGGAATCCACCACAAGCTCTTTCTTTTTTGAAAATTCTCTGTAAGAAACCAACAAGAAAGAAGGACTCTGGCGAAGAGAAATCCTTATCATGAATGCAACTGAATTCAAGCCTTTCCAAGAACTAAAATTGGTGGTAGCAACCAAAACAGACGGTCGGAAAGAAGAAAGCAGGAACATTCTAAGAGGTGTGGAGGTGAAGTACTTTGTGTAAGGTGAGGATACAAGACTTCTTTGTGCTCAATGAAAGCAGAAAGGGCTAAGCAAATACCAGGTACCCAGAACCACGAAAGGGGCGATGGAAGATACGAAAGAAGAATAGTAGAACCCTTTCCCTTGAGGAGTATACAACCTAGCTGATGCGATGTTCAGTCTAGCTGAAGCAATGCTTCAGTTTTGGCAGGACCTTCATGCAAAGATAGTTTGGTATAAGAGAGGATTATAGGCCATATTATCATAGACTGAGAACTGCAAGAAAACATAAAGACCAATCTGTACATTGTACAGACGAGAAAACTGATGCCCAGAGAATTAAGTGACTTGTCCTTGGACTCCAAATCCAGCACTTTTTTCCACTCGACCTTGAGTGACTGTTGGCTTTGGGTCATCCCAGAACTCTACCACTTATTAGATGTGTGACTAGGTAAATTACTTAGCATCTAATTCTCAGTATTCTCAGATGCAAAATATGGAGAGTCCTGCTTGTGAGAATCAGATCAATCTGCAGCTGTCAAAACTTCCATGAATCAGTGATCTCAGCAACTTTCATACTGGTCCAGATCAGAATCCCTTCCTGCCTTTCACCCTATACATTTCCTTCTTAGGTCTTTCTACAAATCTTCCACAGGGAAATTACCCAAGGAGCTCTCTGCTTCTTTTAACATTTTGTGGGTACCAGGGCAACAACCATTATGTTCACTGAGTTTGAATCCTACCTCAATCTTAGTAACTGCATGACCTTAAGCAAAGCCCTGTACATCTCCTGGTCTCATGCTCCTCATCTGGGGATAGGGATAATAATAGCACCCACCTCAGAGAATTGTAGGTAATTGTACTTAAGATCAAATGAGATAACATTTAAAGAGCTTTGCAAATATTTAAGTGCTAAGTTGATGTAGCTATTATTATCTGTTATCCATCACTCTCACTACATCATCAACCAAATTCCTCTTCCCATCATATATATTCTCATTAATATCTTTTATACCGTGCCATACTTCTATGTCATTGTTGAGGGATGGTTGTTCAAAGCCTGCCTCCAGCCACCATTTATTTTTCCATTGTTGTTAAGTCATCTGAAGTTTTTATTCTTGTGGTACTATTTTAACTCTGCACCCCACATACTTTAGAGTATAGAAATAACTTCTTGGAGTCTCAAGGACTCTGAGTTGCAGTCACTCAGAGACCCACCCAACTTGAGACAAGGACATCACCACCAACCTCTGATTTCAGAATTGGTAGTACCCTTTATGAGTCTGAAATTCAATGCTTCCAGTGCCTACTAGATGACCCCCAGCACCCCAATGACTGCTGCCACTCTTTCTGGGTCCTGCAGGAGAAAAGGAACTTTATAGCTGCACCTAGCCAATCCCTAGATTTCTATGGGGATGGGAGGATGAGTGAGACATGTCTAAACTCTTCCTGAACCCCTCACAGACCAATATCTTCTGATCACAGACAACAGCTCTGGGATTTAAACTGGGAGTTCTACCTGACCATTGAAGCAGACCTGAGACTCAGCAGCAGCCAACAGTATTACCTCCTGTCCTGCTGGTACTAGCCCGCACCCCCTCAGATTAGCTGGAAGCCTCATGCACCCCTCCTGGACACTATGAAGAATCTTTATAATCACTGACTGGACAATAAATGTGGTAAGTATCTTTTCTCTATTCATTATCTTAACTCATCATCAAAAAATCAGCATATTTCACATGGGCCATAAATTTTGTAATACATTTTTTGATCAAATTATTTAAATACACAGAAGTCCTGCAAAAAGCATTTGCTTTGTGCTCTGCACACCAGATGTGTCCCTGTTGGTTCAGACTTGTGATTCTATCAAGTCTAGGGAATGACAAGTATGAAAAAAACCCAACAGTCTTTGACCACTGGGGCCAAGAATAAGGACCACTGACTGAAGAGTTAAGTGCAGTGACTTGTCCATTGTTACAAAGCTAGACTGTGTTAAATGTCAGACTTGCATTGAGGTCTTCTTGACTCCAAGGCTGACTTTCTATCCACTATGCCATATTGACCATCCCAGATCATAATGGCCTATGACTCCATTACTGGAAGTACTCCCACCAATGGGCCAGAATCATAGGTCAGAGTGAGAAGGGCCTTTAGAAACCATTTAGTCTAGCCTAAAACTGAACAAGAACCTTGTCTACAATTTCCCAGATTGATGATCATTCAGCATTTGCTTCAAGATCTCAAGGGAGAGGGAAATTACCACCTTCTTAGGAAGCCCATCTCACTTTTTGTATAGCTCTAACTGCTCAAGAGTTCTTTTTACATTGAACCAATATCTGCCTCTTGGCAATTTCTACCCATGATTCCTAGTTCCAGTCTCTACAGCCAAGTAGAAGTAGTCTAATCCTTTTTCCATATGACATTCTAACACCTAACAGTTATCAAATATCCAGTAACTTTTTCTTCCAGGCCCTTCAATACATCTTCTCATGACATCACCTTCCTAGTCACTCTCCCCTCTGGATGCTCTTCTCCATGGCAATGTCTTTTTCAAAGATCGCACCCAAAATTGAACGTAACACTCCAGAGACTATTAACTCCTGTGTTCTGAACACTGTGCCTCTTAATAGAGCCTCACAATAGTCTAGCTTTTTTTGGCTACTATATTACACTGTTGACTGCTACTGAGATTTCAGGTCCCTAAAAGCCACAAATCTTTTTCAAAAGACCATACCTCTATGCCTTCCCATCCTGTGGGATTCTCGTCCATATCTTTACATAAATCATCCATAGTTGTTTAATCTGATATATAGGAGAACTTCCTCTAGGATTCTTAACATTATGTATGTATTTATATTGACAGATTGATAATAATACATGTATTATGTACATACACACATATGCTAGAGAAGAGAGTTTAATGATACATTTTGCTTTGAATCAAATGATGCTTCTTTTTTTACTGTAAGTATAGTAAGATCTTATATTTTCTTTGTTGACTATGTGAAAGACTTCCTGATTGCTTAGGTTTTCACTGAGCATGCCCTTGATATATTTACAAATTATCTCAAAGATTTTGAGGAGATGAGTATGGATCAGTAGTTAGTGAGATCTTCTTAATCACTTGTTTGGTTTTAATGTCCATTTCCTTACTCATTCAGTATTTTTCCCCTTTCAAATATCCTGAGAATCAATTCCTCCAAATTATGCCAAACCGAGGGCAGACATCCTTGGTCATTCACACTTAAAAAAAAACAAAAAACAAAAAACCACAAGTGCATGAAAACAACATGTAGTCCCTTTGTTGTCTTTAGTGCCATTTTTACTTCATGCAGCAAGGACTTTGGTGTTTGTGATACTAGAATCTAAATGATGTGGTTCCACTGTTATTGGTGATAGGAAATAGTTGGATGTAGAAATCTTGAGAGATCCTTTCCATTTTTAATCTGTCTGTTGTCTAGTTTTATCATTAAGTGCTCTCAGGATTATCTGGCTTATTTGGGAGGATGGGTTAGGCTTAGCTACCACATGGAGCCACAACTCTAAATTGTGGACCCCCAGCTGGCCCTGTGGTTTCATTGGTAAAAGAAACTCCTTCCACCAAAGCAGATACTCTTCTCTTATAGGGCTATCTAGGGCACTAGAAGAGAGTTAACCAAGGTCACAGACAATTATGTGTCAGATGAAGAGCTTCAGAGTCAGGTTTTCTTGACTAACACTGGTTCTCTGTCTATCATACCACACACTACCTCTAGACTGGGAGGATATTTATAGTAAAAATATGGATATTTGTGTTTTCAAGCAGTTTGGAAATTACAGAATTTTCCCAATGTGATAGAGCCTGTTCTCATATTCAGTTTGGAGGTAATCTCGTTGTTCACATAAATTGCTTGTCTAATTTTATGCACACACACACTTCAATGAAATAACTTAACCAGTTGCTCACCCAGATGTCATAAAATGGACATGTGGTTTTCATCCATTTGGTTTTTTTAGTGTGAATGGTTTCTGAGTGACTCTTCAATAAAGAAGTCCTGTGGCACTTTTAAGTTGGATGTAATCAGCATAACATCCTACATAATTAGGAATATTTAGGAGAACTTATTTATAGAAAGTCCCTCTCTTATTTGAACTCTGAATGGACCATCCCCCTTAACACTTTCAAATGACTTTAGTGAGCACATATCTCCTTCATTTAATGCTGACCACTTGATTACTTATCAAAGTTATCACCATGGTCACACATGTGGGAGAAACCTTTTCAGAAGACAGTTACCAAGGCTGCCATAATCCATGAGTACAAGATATTCTGGGCATGACCCTTTGATGTCTCCCAGAAAAAAAGTGACTTTGCATTTTAATTTAACTACATGATGTGCTCTTTTAAAGTACAAATTGTTGTTTAAAAAAACAAATGCCAAACTGCAGAAACTATGAAAATGGAGGTAAGGTATAGTACAAAGCCCTTTCAGACCCTGCCCCAGTCAAACTCAGAATATCTCATTTGAAGTTTTATAAGGGTGTCATACTTTTGTGGCCATGTCTTTCTGTGAAAGAATAAGAAAATATGGCATAGTTAGAAAAGACAATGGACTTGCCTCTTGGATGTGGGGTGCCTTAGTTCTTTTTCTCTGTCCATATATTTACATGAGTAAATGGGAAAAACTAAAGAGTCACCCTGGTCTAGAGACCTGAGAGGAAGAGTTTGTTGCCTCATTTGGGATCCTGCTGCTGAGTGAAGATTCTTAGGAAGCAGAATTGAGACTTCGTCCTGGTTCTAAGGGTAAAGGTTTCTTTTTTTTTTTTTAAACTCTAAAGGAGCATACCATTGTGCTAATCAAGGGCTTTGGCTGAGCTAAAAGCTGGATGTGCTAGACACTATCACCAATCAGTAGGACAGCATGTCCTGAAGGAGATGTGACCCAGGGAGCTCAGCAGAGCAGTGTGCCCAACCAAGACAGATGTCTGGATTGGTAAGGAGCCCAGGGGCATTATGAGAGGACATCAGAGGCCCTTCACACTTCTTTCCTATGTGCAGATCCTATCACATGCAATCTCGAAACTTGCTTACTCCCTCCATTGATAGGACGAGTAGCTAGGTGGCATAGAGGATAGAACAATGGGTTTTGAATTAGGAAAACTAATCTTCATGAGTTTAAGTCTAGCCTCAGGCACTTCTTAGCTGTGTAGCTCTGGGATAGTCACTTGATCTCAGTCTCCTCATCTGTAAAATGAGTTAGAGAAGGAAATGGCAAACCATTCCAGTATCTTTCCTAAGAAAACCCCAAATGGAGTTATGAAGAGTCAGACACGAATGAACAACAATGTTTATAGGAAAGTATTTTCTCACTTGGGGGGAAAGGAGATGTTATACACTGAATAAGAACTGAAGAAAAATTGGCTTTGTCAGTTAATTATAATGATGTGATTAAGGAATAAGTCCCTAACACTTGGTATGGTATCATTCTAAGACAGAGATGACATCTTAATCTGTTTTGGCCAATTTGAAATAGTTTATTATCTGGTTAAAGACAAAAATCATGAAAAGTGACTCTATTTTTGTATATGCCTGGCTATAAATAGAAATTTAGTTATTGTGTGCCTCACTGTGAAAGTCTATATTTTTAAAGTAAAGTCAGGTTATATTTAAATAGCATTATAATAATACTAATATGTATATTACAATAATATTATATTATAATAAGTTTCAGTTTCTTTAGTTTGAAGGATAAAAATAATTTCCTCTTGGATTGAATATCTGATAAATGTTTGCCTTAAGAATAAAATTCTGTAGATTTACAACCTAGTGAAATGTCTTGTACATGCCTATGAACAGTTAATTTAGTTCTTATAAAAAATTAGTAAATATACACTGAAATCTTATATTCTCTATACTTAGTCATTGGTATATTGTTAAAAAAAAATGTCCACAAAACCTGCCTATTTCCCAATCACGTTTCTTTATCAAACCATACATACCCTGAACACGCTTAAATCATTTTCAAATAATTTTAATAGGAGTAAGAATATAGAAATGAGTCAATAGCAGTTGATATCCCCTCTACTACCTTTTAAGATTATACTAACCTTTATTTTTTCTATTCCTTTGGAATTTTTACCTCTGAGATAACTATGATATTGATCTCTGAATAACTTCAGTATTGTGTCCCTGTAAATTTCTTGCACACATTTGGTCAAATTCAACCACTCTTCCAAAAGACAGCTAATTGGCAGGGTAGACAGAGCTCTAGGTCTGGAGTCAAGAAGGTCTGAGTTTGAATCTGACCTCAGAGAAAAACTGGTTGTGAGATTCTGGGCAAGTCAGTGAAATCTTCTGTTTCCCTCAGTTTCCTCATATATAAAATGAGGATAACAATAGCACCTACCTCCCAGGGCTGTGAGAATCAAGGGAGAACATGTAGAAAGAATTTTGCTAACCTTAAAGTATTCTATAAAGGGTCGCTATTATTACTAATAATCTTTTTATGTCCCAATGCTCGATCCACATTTTATTCTTTGGATGCTAATATGACAAAGTCCAGAGAAATTGACCTCTATTATCATTGTTGATTAAACTAGATCACTACAGAAATGTCAGCAAACCTGGGCTACTTGACCTGTATTTGTTATTCTCCCAGTTTCTTCTCTAAATGCTCTGGAAATGATACCACTGGGTTGATTGCCAGACCTTCTGCAGACTCATTTCCCCCTCAATTTCTTTTCACTGTTTTGAGGTGTAATAGCTTAAAATCTGTAATCCTTCACAATGCTTTAAGAGTGAGAACTTACTCTAACCTGGTGTCACTTTTATCATGTCTCTTTGTCTGGAAAGGGCCTCAAACAAGTATTAGGGCTTCAACCACCCTAACAAGTGTTAGGTAGATGAGTTGTTACTAAACAAGTCACTGGTATTTTTTTAAGAGATTTGTCCCATTGCTGGACTAAGCAGCATGTATACTGTTTTAACTGTTCCAAAGCCACTATGTTTCATAGAATCCTAGTGTTCTAGCATGAGGTAAAGAGGGATTCTGTTTTAAAATGTCAATGCAACAACACATTACAATTTTAATTGATTTAATGTTATCTACTTTATGCCAACACTTCCCCAACTTTCCTTTGTTCTGTAAATATGGCATGGCTTCAAAACTCTAAATCAGAATTTGTGGGTTCTTTCAATGTATTTCAGGTAGGAAAGAAGTTCTAGGATCAAAACATGTTTGTAGGCACGATCTGAAGAAATGCTGTTATGTCAAAGCCAACTGGCCAAAGTATAATTTAATGGGTCACCAATAAGAAGGAAGCTGTTGGTGAGGAACATCCTTGTTCATTTCACAGAGGCTCTACTAGTAGTAATTACTGTCATATCACTAAAGGAAAACTGACGTGGGTTTGAGTTCCAGCTCTGTCATTTTCCCACTTTTGTGACCTTAGGTAGGTAAGTCATTTGGGCCTGAGTTTCCTCATGTGTAAAATGAGGTCTGTAGACAACTTCTTAGGTCTTTTCCTGCTCTAACTCTATAATCCTAGATAGTCATGTCATGAATCAGAATTATAAATTAAGGAATTTGTGGGGATAAACTTTAGCTAAAAGACCCAGCTAATAAAAGAAGTCTGAACAATTGAAAATTTCATTTTTCTGGGACTTTAGGAGTTTTTAAAAGTCATAACAACAACATTAATAATCTAGCATCTATTTTTTCAATAAAAAACACTTTAAGGTTTGCAAATTGCTTTTAAAACATATTGAACTTGGTCCTCAAAACAACCCTAGCAGGATGGTTCTATTATTTAGTACATTTTATAAATGAAAACTCAGAAAGAAGTTAAGTGACTTGCCCAAGAATACAGCTAGGAAAGTGTTTGAGGCCAGATTTGAACTGCGGTCTTCTTCCAGATTCCAGACCCAGTGCTCTACATGCTATGCTACCTAGCTGCTTTAATAAGCTAAAATTATCCTTGCTTCCTGGCCAACATGAGGCATCCCTCAAAAGAATCATATGTGGTATTGGAAAACATTCCTTATGCTGCTGTCACTAAAGTTTTCCTATGATACTTAACCACGTGGAAGGAACCTGGATTCTCAAAAGCTATGCCAGGGTAGCGTAAGTTCTAGAAGGTTTCACCAGTCTGGAAGACCCCCAAACACAATTACAGTGAGAGACTATAGGTATTTTCTCTGAGGAACACCCCAGTTTAAGTCCAGAGAAGAACATCACTAGAACGATGGGACAGATTTCTTCAGTTCCAGCAAACGTGAAGGCCATCCACTAAGCTACAGAGGAGATGCAATCTACCCATGAAATCATGACTTCTTGATGTATAAGGTTTCTACTAACCAAAAACCAACACTAAGTTCCATTTTAGATATAATAACTACTTTAAATATACCACTGGTCACACCGCTGCTTGATTCTTTAGTCATACTCTTCAGTTTCTTTTTTAGACTTCTCTGGAATGCCATGCTAAATCCCAGTGACTCACTCATCTCTGTTGAACATTTTTGTCCAATGTGTATCAGGATCAAATTCTAAAAAGTTGCTATAAAGTCCTTCTAATAACCATAGCATGGACCAAAGTGAAGAATTTGGTCATGTGGTCAAGTTCTATAAACAGTGTGAGTATTAATAATTTCAGCTACAAATTAGAAAAATAGTTTAGTTGGATGAGAGAAAATCTGAGTACAACAAACAACTTTTCCAAGTCTGTCTCACCCTTTCTGCAAGGATACCCTGACCTGATGGTCAAGGATACCTATTCCTTTGATGAAATCAAAACACTTTTTCATAATGAAGTTTGCTATATTTAAAAAGAAAAAATTACAGTAACATTTTCCTAAGCCATGTGAAGCAATATTGGCATACTCCATACAGTTATGGCACCTTGCTGTTCAAAAATGTCTTTGTACAAACCTTCTCTTTGCCCCAATATCCAAATATCTTTTGCATCCCCAGGCACTCTGTCCATACTCCTTCCCTGACTTGCTAGTCAACATCACCCAGTTCCCCTCTATACTTCCCTAATTCAGATGTCCAGCAACTTTTGCTCCCTAGGCACTTGAATTTTAAACCTTTTGTCTTGAAGTGTAAAAAGAAAGGCTTTGGCTCTCAGATAAATTTCAAATATCAGCAAGCAAATGGGGAAAATATTTGGGGGACAGAAGGAAGCCTGAAATCTCATTACATGTGACACTGACCTTGAAGGCAAAACTGACTCTTTTTGCTTCATAATTATTAGTTGAATATTTAATTTTTGCCACTAAGCACATTTAATCTCATTTTTAAAACTTTATTATCTTTATTTCTCTTTGATGTTTAACACGAATTTTCTATCAATATCCCCCATTTTCAACATATTGGAAAACATCGCTAGGCTGACTATCCTATTTTTACCTTCTGTCCCGAAACTTCTGATAATGTAGTATGTCACTGGGACACATCTTCATTAATTGGCTTAACTGTATTCCAGAAGACTGAAAATATCTTGGAACTGTCTATTGGGGATGGGAAGCTAGGACTCAGTGACAAGGACCTGTATCCAAACAAGGTATTTTGGTATTCACTCAAATAAATAGGTCAGCAAAGCTTATGATGGCATAGCAAAAACTTGCTGGTCCAGATGCCTGACAACCTAGGAAGGAACAGAACCTGGGCTTTTGTTTGACATTGGGTTAAGGTCACCAAGCAACAAAGACCCTTCACCAACTTTACTAAAGCTATAGCTTTCCATAATGAATTCTTAAGGAAAATGTTCCCAAGAGATAGAAGTAGCAAAATAAGGTTTTTCTTTTATTGTTTTTGTTGTTATTGTGATTTTTCCAAAGTCCTAAGTTTGTATAAGTGGAGAATTTGCTAAGCCAATAATAATAACTTCAGTATTTTTCATTCATTCAAACCCACTATAATTCAACGTAGTGAGAGTATAGATCCAGCAGACACCAAAACTGACAATTCCATGCTTGCTGTTTCCATTTCTGTCTGAACGATGAGTTCCCAATGAGTTTCTCCACTGCCAGCTGTCTATGGTCTTGTAAGATCTAGTTTGTCAACAGGTAGAAAAATAGTGCTTCCAGATGGTCAGCTATCATCTTTAGGTACATGCAAGTAGACAATCCTATTGTTTTTTAAAATGTTTACTAAGTACCCAGATTGGCTAGGGTACAGAAAAAAGGAACCAGTCATTAATGACCAATTGCTTATTGGCATACAGAACTACAAAACAATTAGTCTCTAAATTTATTCACAGACTCTGGATAGGATCCTAAGTATTTAGATTTGAGAAGATAAAGCTGAACGAAGTTGAAAAACAAATTTTGTTTAAATAGCCAACAATCCATAGAGTATCCAGTGTGTGTAAGGAATTATATTAGGAACAATAGGAGGGACTAGAAAAAAAGAAAAGGGAAAAAATGAATGCCATAGCCCTTGCACTCAGTGGACTGGGGAATTATATTTATTCATTCAGTCAACATTTATTCGTTATGCTATGCAAGGCATTGTGATGCCTCATGTGAGATCAGTGTATACCATTAGGACACATCTAAAAAATCACCTTCAGAAAAATTCAAAATAGGTGTAGTTCTTCCAGTGCCATAGTTTTAAACCACTACGTATGACTCACTCCCCCCAGTGAGATCAGTTAGGAAACATAGGCTGGCCATAGGGAATCAGGTTACTTCTGACAACAATCATGTGATCCGATGCTGGTCATTCATCTCATGACTCCAGATCATAAAGTAGCTTGGCCAAGTGAAGGGGAAGTCATCAGATAAGGCTTGCCTGCCCAGTTTCACCACTGATCTCACCATGCAGTACTGAAGAAAGCACTTCTTATTGGAAAAAAAAAAATGCCCTTAGGATTTAGATTTAGACCCTCTGGATACAGAGCTGGAATGGACTTTGAAGATCATGAATCCAATTCTTTCATTTGACAGATGAAGCCCACAGACATTAAGTAATTTTATTCGAATCAAGGTTCTAGGGTCCAAGGTTCTTTCCATTATACCAATACAAGCCCAGAACTGTTTTTGGTCTTAAAAAGAAGTATGAGACACACTTCTTACCTCAATATAGATTAAATGTGGTCATGGACATAGATCTAAATGATTAAAACCACTTCCCCCCTCCAAAAAACCCCTACGTGTTTTTACATATACATACATATCTTTATATTCACACATACAAATACACATGTATATATATATGTATATGTAATATAATAATATATGATATACATATAAAAATATACACATATTCAGTGATGTGCTGGAGTCAGCTCACACCAGTCTGTGAAAACTAACGACATTTTTATTGTGATCATTTGACATCTCATAAATCATTAAACACTAAAAACCAGGTCTTGATTCATTGTTGATTATCTAGACTTATGAAAGTGACAGAGAAAATGTTAAAAAAATGCATTTTAAACTTGAAAAGTATATTTTATGTATTTTTTTTTTGCTTGAGAGCTGCTTGTTAAACATCTACTAGCATACCTCGGCATAAGCTCTATCTGTATATGCATATAAGTAATTATGTATTAAGTAATTTGGTTTGGAGCTGTGAGTCCTATTTATATATAGTGATAGGACTCCACCTATTCTGATGCATGAAGTCATCATGGAAATGATGTAAGATCTCCAAGACTACATTTGAAGAGTACAAGTCTTAAAAGAGCCAATCAGACTAGAAATACACACACACATACACACGATATAATTGAGGCCTTTCTAGGTCCAGGAATAGACAAATCATCCATATTTATGTCATGTGAGGGCCAGCCTCCAGCTGCCTACCAGACTTTTTTTTCCCCCAATCACAGTAACTTACTAAACTGTCTATGATGGCATAAGGGGGTTGCTGTTGGTACTAGCCAAAGAAGCATTTGCACTGTTGTAACCATGGATCTCTGATATGTAAAAATATGATTAAATGATCTCTAAACTACTAAGATACCATGTTCTGTAAGAATTGTTTCTTAGAAGGCTGATCTGGCAATAGGTTCAGGAGAATAACAAAGAGCCTCCTTCGATAATTGGGCTATGAAGTAGTAAGGGGACAGATTAGGGCAGCAGCAGGAATAGAAAGGAAGGGAAGAATCTGGAAGCCACTTAGAAGAATTTTAAAAAGTAATCCCCCTACTATATTTCTCCATATAAGGTCCAAGTCAAGATGGCCTCCCCCCTCAATGGCCCGAATAAGGTTCAATATATTAAATTTTAAAACATTTAGCAAACTCTATCAGTTCTTCAAAGATAATACAAAATAGTAATACCCTCTGACTCTAAAGAGAGAACAGTACCGAGTCAGGTTCACAATCTTAGGTAAGAGACCTTGAAGAATAATATCAGTAGTCCTTCAGTTATGATACATGATAACCATGAGACAGGAAAATGCCAAGAGGCTGGAAGACTCCTTGCCTCAGAATTAAGGACACTTTTGTAAAATGTTAAACCAAAGACTGTAGTTACCAATTCACAAAGTACTAATTGGGAGACATTTCCAGCACTTTCTTAATCAAGTAAAGATATATACCCCCTAGACCACAAACAGTTCTTCATATAGAAGAATTCCTTTCTACAAGGATGTACCAGAAATGTGATATTCACAGCACCCACAGAGATTATGAATAGGCTGGTGTGGTTGTTAATCACAAAATGTAACAGGTTTTCCACATGGAGGACAGAAACAAGACATTTATTCAAATACCAGGAAACCAAGTCCCCAAACCAGAAAGTCAAAGTCATTATAGTAACCATGAAGTTGGTATACATAGTCAATGCAGCGAACATCTACATTTCCAAGCCTTCAAAACAAAACAGGCCCTAAGGGCAGCTAGGTGGTGCTGTGAATAGAGCAGGGCTCTGGAGTCAGGAGGACCTGAGTTCAAATCTGGCCTCAGACACTTAACACTTAACTAGCCTTGTGATCTTGGGCAAGTCACTTAACCCCAATTGCCTTCCAAAAAGCCAAAAAAAAAAAACAAAACCCCAACAAAACAGGCTCCCTCAAGCAAGGGTCCTCCTCTCTCACTCATTCCCTCAAGCAAGGATCCTCCTCTCCTCACTCACAGTAGCTCCTCAGCCTCCAGGCTGCTTGCTCCCAGAAGTTCTCAATTCATAGCAGTTCTCAGAAGTTCTCAGGATCCTAGCAGTTCTCTCTCTCAGCAATTCTGGCTTTCTAGCTTGGGCTTTTCCTTATATATGGTATTAGCTCCTCTTTGTTCTGCCACTTCCTGTTATATCAGCAACTTCCTCCAACTGTGGGATTCACAAGTTCTGGATCATGAACTTGAAACAAGGTGCTAAGTACCTGTTTGCCAATACAAGGGGCTGGAAGACCTTCAAATTCCATTACCATTACAAAGGACTAAGACATTTTCATAGTGTTAAACTGGCAACCTTAGTCTCCTAATATCCTCTTGCCTACAAACTATTAAAGATCCATGACTTTCTTAAGGCATTACTGCCATTTTCTCAACTAACTCTTAAATAACCAACTCTACTAATGTCAGTGTATTCAACCCCAGAGAGTTGAAAAAAAGTTGTCAGCCAACCAGCTTGGATAGCTCAATGAAAACAATATATTCTACTCCATGCCAACAACTCTGTCTTTAAGACAAACAAGAGTCATGGTGATCATTGGTCTTTGAGGAGAGCAGAACTGGTTCTACTTTAACCAGCACCAGTAGCATTTCCCACTTCCCATCCTTTATCGTTCACTTTCCAATCCATGCTATTACTAAACATTATTTGCATAGAATTTTATTATTTTTATATATGCTCTCTCACTTGTTACTCATAATATCCTTGGAATTTAAACATTATTATCCCTGCTTTATAGAAAACAGAAGCTGGCTTCTAAACAGGTGACTTGTCCAAAGCTTGTAAAAGAGCAGGAAATAAAAGTCAAACCTAACTCTAGCTTCTTTCTGTGACACAAGGCTGCTTCTTGTCACCATGATACCTTAAATTTATGGATAGGAGGAATGAGATGATGACAACTGTCTTCTCTACTTGGGGTAAGAGTAAAGGGGTAAAGATTAAGAAATTCATGATATGTTCTTAGTGAAACTTTCATCCTTTCTGCCTTTATGCTGCCATCTCATAGTCACTGAAAACTAAATTACAAAAGAAAGCAAGATTCAATATCATGGATTGGCAACAATCCTTCCATGCCAGTTATTGCCAGAGACACTAAAAATGCTTTATAAAAAAACATTAGAGTTGCTAAGCCTCAAAATGTTAGAGGACACACCCTCGTTTTTCTCAATAAACTTATTAATGACCATCATCTATGAATTTATTTAAACCCTTCTTGCATATAATTCAGCTTTCCGCCAGTACCATTTATCCTCCTATAGCGGGTAGAGCACTAGCCTGAGTCAGGGAAAGCAGAATTCAAGTCCTGTGTCTGACAAACACTGGTTGTGTGACCCTGGGCAAATCATTTAACTTCTCAGGGCCTCAGGCCACACTCTGAGACTGCAAATTGCAGAGCAGGTGCTGACCTGCATTAGTACAAGGAGCTGCTTCACCAGGAGCTCCCTACAGCAAAGGAATCAAAGTTCAGGTATGAAAACACATTTTTTTAATAATAATTCTCTGTGTCAGGGAGTACTTCCTTTATTACTGTTCGTACTCAAACTGTCTTAAGTATGACTGGGAGATAGGCTTCATGATTAAAAAAGTGATTTTTTTTTTAACTGAAAAGCTTCTTCCATACCTTTTGGAACCTCTATTTCTCACATGACCATAGCTATCCCAAGTTCCATGAATGGAATTTCCATCTCCTTACTCTATCTTGTCCTTGTTTATACGTTCTGTGGTTGACAGAAACATAGACTCACAAATGTATATTATTCCAAGAGTCTCAGATTGGGAGCCCAGAGGTCATGTAGTTCAGAACACATCTAGCCAGTTAGAATCAGATTAATATGTTATTGGGGAATATTTAATAAAATAAAAATACAATACAGCATAGCTAATATTAATATATGTAGTTTTCTAAGTCAATATGTTCCTGCAGGGATTCTTGTGTATAGCTTAGTGGACCCTGTTTCTATTTGACATCACTAGTGTATTTCAATCCCCTTATTTTACAGAAGGACAAACAACAACACATTAGGAAAATGAGATTCTAAAAAGTCATATGACTTGCCCAGGGCAAGTAGGTCCAAAATCAAGGTTTTGCATATGGTTTTATCATAGTTCAAACCAAGATTTGAAGCTAAATCTTTAGATTCCAAATCAAGTACTCTCTCCACTATGACAGTTTTCCCAGAAAACCTACAAGGTTTGTTGTCACCCCTCCTTCCCCAATTCTCCACCCTTCTAGGCCAGCATCATTGATCCTCAGGCTACTTGTTCTATCTTAGAAATGCTGAACTGAAACTTGAAAGTCAGTCTAGGAAAACAGGGAGATGATGAGCCACTGGGAGGCCAAGGTAACCTGGTCATAAGACTTAGCAGTGTCTGGCATGTAGTAAGCACTTAAGAAATGCTTAATAAATAATAATAATAAGCACTTAATAAATGTCTGGCATGTAGCAAGCATTTAATAAATACTGACTGATCGATTACTATGATTATAGAGCCCATCTGGGGCAAAATTTGCTCTGTGACTGTTTAGGAAACATAATCACAGAACAAGATGATAGACACATTTCTTCATGTACAAAATGAACCTAAAAAGGTTAGATTTAACTTTTGAAAAAATATACTCCAAGTAAAGGGAGAAAAATGGGAAGAGAGTCTAAAGGACGGCCATGTTAAAAATTTATCTTTCCAAGCAAATTTACAAAAAGCTTGAAGAGGTACTTCAGGTTTGGAAGAGGGAACAGGTAGGTTACAGAGAATGAGAACTGTTCCAAATACCTTTTATTTTTCACCTAGTAGCTGACTCAAATATTTATGAAGTACTGGCTAAAAAACGTCACTAAGTAAAAGTGAAAGAGAATCAGCTAAGAAAGAGCTTGTGACCAAAAAAAAAAAAAGAAAAAAGAAAGAAAGTGGTCCTTAGGGGGCAGCTATAGGTGGCTCAGTGAATAGAGCACTGACCCTGGAGTCAGGAGGACCTGAGTTCAAATACAGCCTCAGACACTTAACACTTACTAGCCATGTGACCTTGGGCAAGTCACTTAAAACTCCATTTGCCCTGCCTTCCCCCCTCCAAAAAGACAAGAAAAAAAAAAGAACCTGTGAGTAGCTCCACTGGTATCCACCCAAAGCAAGGCATTAAGACAAAGTCACCTAGACTGCTGGGTGACTCTCCAGGGGCAGATTTATGGGAAGATGTAAACCTAAGCCTGCCTCATAGGCTTGAGAAGCACAGGTAAATTTGGATACAAATCATTGGAGGAAGAACCCATAGAGGTAAGACCCCAGATCCCTAAAGTATGGTAAAATATTTTACTAGGGACTAGGGATACAAAAACAAATAAGAAACAGTATCTGCCCTTTGGGAGCTCATTGTTTAATATAACACAGTGCTGAATTTGTAGTCAGAGTATCTGGGTTCAAATTCAGTTTCTGAGACTAATTGTAAGAAGCTTGGAAAGTCACTGAATATCTCTGGGTCTCCAGTTTCTCAGCTATGAAATGAGGGAGCTGATAAGAATGACCACTAATGTCATCTCATCTAGTTTTAAATCTGTGATATTAAGGGGGTGATGACATATACAATAAATACAAAAACAAGTTCATAAGTGAAAATCAAATTCCTTAAATTTTAGAATGGTTTAAATTTCATAGGAAAATAACTTTCAATGAATGGTAGATCCTGAAACAAATCGACAAATTCCTTAAGGCTCATTTTTAATAGGGAGCTGAGAGGGAAAAAGAAAGAGGAAGGAAGGAAGGGAGGAAGGAAGAAAAAAAGGAAGAAAGAAAGAAAAAGAAAGAAGGAAGGAAGAAGGGAGAGAGGGAGGGAAGGAAGGAAAGGAGAAAAAGAAGGAAGGAAGAAAAAGAAAAGAAAAAACTACACATACTTCTCCATGTACTTCAATTTTTTTTTTTTTTTTGGCCTGGGCTGAACTTTTGCTAAATTGATGCTATGATTATTTAGAATGACAAAAGACCTCAAAGTGGGCATTCCAGATACCTTGTGCTGGCTTCTTCCTCATACAGCTGTAGTTATTAAAAGTCTATTACAACAGCTGCTAATCATTTTCAGTTGGCCCATTAGTTATACTAGTGACCTTGAGCCACCACCAATTTCAAACCTTGTCTTCATGTCTTAATCAACACCCTCAGATTGAGAGGCCTTTCTCTTTTAAGCAGAAAAGTGCACACTAAAGAGAGACTGTTGATCATTCTGCTTCTTTACCAATAGGGAATTTATATAATGTGGAATTTAACCTGAAAACCCCAATCTTCCTGAAAGGAAAAATCATTCCTCGGAGATTACCCACTGTAAGGCAAGGTGAACACTGAACACATTTTTTATTTTTTCCTCCTTTCACAGAACAGAATGCAAGGATGGGTCTCATAGGACTATTTGGAAAGTGCTCATGAATGTGCTTAATCAACAATGGGAACTCATCCAGAGAAAAAATGCCAGGAAAATATATCCTAAGCCATTTCAGATAAATCTGAGAAAACGTCACCTTCTCTCATTATAAAGGGTGTGGTGGGGGAAGAACTTGAAAAGTGATTTCATTTTCAGATGTGATTTATTAATGGGAATGAAGAAGATTTTGAGAGAGAGAAAACTCAACAGCACTAAAACTTAAATGCCAAGAATAAAAGGAATGTCCTTTCCTAAGGCTTGGACCTGAAAGTATTTTTTCTCTCTTATGACCATCTTAACTTCAAAAGCAGAAGCAGAAATGTCAGTGTGCATGGAACTACTTGCCTGCTTGGTATGATTAACTCTTTTCCCTGAAGGAAGATAGACGGACAGTCCATTGTGTTTCTCCTTCACCAACCCAGGAAAGGAAAAAGAAAATCACATTTTTAATTCCGAGTGCAAAATAAATCCCTAACATCTGAAACTGGGTCCTTCCACAATACCACCTGTTGAAATCCTTCCCTTTAAGACCTGGATTAGAAGCACACTTCATCCCCTTTATTACATTTCAAGCTTCTTGAGTCCAGGGACTATGCCCTTCTTCATTTCTGTAATCCCTAGCATCTGGCATAGGGGCCTTGAATAGGTGGTTTAATACATACTTATTGAATGGGATTCAAACATCTGAAGTTGGACTGGACCACCATTGCTATTGCCTCCTCTCAGAAATTACCTTCCATTTACACTATACATATAACTTGTATACATAATGGCTTCCATCAGAATGTGAGGTCCTTGAAGGCAGGGGCTGTTTTTTCCTTTCTTTGTCTCCCCAGAGTTTGGCATAGTGCCAAACTCATATGTGCTTAAAAAATAATCATAGATTATTTTTGGATTAAAGATCATTTAGTCCATCGCCCATATGTCTTAGACGAGGAAACTGAGGTCTAGGGCAATTAAGCTATTTATCCAACATCACACATGTAGTAAATGGCACAATCAGAACTTGAATTAAGGTCTTCTGACTTCAAAACCAACAACTCTTTAGTTGTACCACAAACTAAAATCTCCCAAGAATGAATGAATATTATCCTTGAATCACCTGACATTACTTTACAGGCATATCTTAAAACTCAGGAAGAGATAAACTAGTAATGATCCAGCATGTCTACATTGACAAAAAAGCAGAGAATTCATGGCTTGCATACTAGGGAAATAAAATGAAATATGATTTGAAAGTTACAGTCCTTTCCTCTCATTTCCTTCACTGCTTCATTATCATTTATCTCAGTAAACTCTTTAATTTTTTTTTTAAATAACCTGGTGCCAATCTTCAAGATTGGCTCATGATCTTGATGTCCACTCAGTAATGAATTTTCAGCTCTACTAAGTTGCACTGAATTGGTAGGACCACGAATACCAACAAAATTACAGATCTTTGAAGTCAATAACTCAAACTATGTTCATTTCCCTAGTATGTGGTGTACTGATCTAAGTCCTCCTCTTCTTCCAGGGCCTAATGAGGTCTCTCTCGTAACTCCACCCTCCTGCACAGCTCTCCTTCCTATTGCCACACAAGTCAGACTGTAATATCTACCAACTTCTTATCCAATCCTCTTTTTTCCCCTAACAAAAGTATGTGCAGGCTTTACTCACTAAAAATGGGTAATGAAGAAATAGGACCAGATTTCAAAATTGCCCCTTATAATTACTTTCTTCAAGGTTAGAGGTGAGAGGCCTTTGGGGATAACCAGCATCCCCTCTTTGTTCTTCATTTACTGGCAAATTTCCTGGTCAGAATGTTGATTCCTGGATCCACTGATTACTGAACATTATCACCTGAAATATAATAAATTTGTAAGTCACACTCTGGCAGAATGTAAATGATGTTTGCTATAGAGGATGAAGGTAGGGAAGAATTTCTACATTTCTACACCAAGGCTTTTGTGCTCTGACCTGAACAAGCCTGGCTGCCCAAAGAAGTTCACCAACACCCTAAGGCTACTAAGGCTACTAGGGAATGTCAGAGTTTAGTGGATCACAGTGGGTGGTTACCTGCCTCACCTCACCCTCCCGCCCTCCTGCCCATCATTACCAGAGGAAAACAAGATTACAGAGCAGATCAAACATGTATCCATAGTTACCTATAAACAAGAGGCCTGGAAGCTGTATTAAAATATCATTCTGGACATCTGGTAGACTCTTCCAAACATAAAGAACACTGAGACAGTTACATAGCTTTGTAAGCTGAACTCCTCCACCAACCCACCCCCTCCCAAGAAGATATGCAAGTGGCTGTTGACTGACAATAAGTTTGAAGAAGATAATACCCAGAGACCCTCAGGGAATGGTCAAAATTGTTCACTAGTGATAGAGACTTGAAATCTGTGACCATCACTGGCTCCACAAATGAGAGGTTCTCTAACGTTCCAACAATCAACAAAGAAAATAGAAAAACCTTGCCTAAAACATCTTCATATTCTCTTGGGAAGGGTGGCGCAGAATCTGGTTTAAATGTGACCTCAAACTCAAGGTGAAATAGGAGATCTACAAATCAGAGATCATCTAGGATTTCCTAAACCTACAGATTAAACATCTGGCTTCTCCAGCAATTTCTTCAATCTATGTCACCTATAAACCCACACCACCATAGAAACACTTACTCCAATCCCCTCATTTTTACAGTAAGACTTACCCAAGATCATACAAGCAGTGTGGACAAACTAGGAAGGAAACTTTGTTATTCTAATGCTCTAGAATCTAGTATCTAGATATAGTGATGCCCAAATGGCTTTTGTGGTTGAGTTGGAAGTAGAACAATTTGGAGAGGCAGGCTGAAACAGTAAAGGATCTGGGCTACATATTGACTTAGAAAACCACAAATTAACATTTTTTTATTTATTTTGTTAAACATTTTCCAATTACATTTCAATTGTTCCTGGACACTGCCTTACTTTGAGCTTTACACCTCTGGTCTGGTACATGGGGCTTTGGACTTGGACTCAGGAGGACCTGGGTTCAAGTCTCCCCTCAGACATTAAACAAACTAAATGACCTTGGGTAAGTCATAATCTCTGTGTCTGAGTTTGCTTATTTACAAAATTGGGTGTGGGTAGGGAGAAGTTGAACTTGAAAGCCTCTAAGATCCTTCTAGTTCTAAACTTATAAGCCTAATTAAAGTAAGGAGGGAATTAGAAATACTTTAAGTATGCCCTGAAAGCAGTTTTGAACAATGGGCCCCAGCCGTACATTGCTGGTCGGTGGCAGGGTGGTGAGTCTTTGCCTGGGATGGTTCCATCATCTCATCAGTGTGAGTGCTCCCACTGTGGGCGTATGTTGTAACTTGTCTATGCTATCTCAGCTTAGGTGACTGATCATTCCATGAATCCTCCAAAGAGGATGGCCTGCCAATGCTGGGAGGGGCTTCCTCTGGTGCCTTTCCTACTTCAAGGATCCAAAAGCAGCATTTGGGCCAACCATTTGTCATCCTCCTCACTCTAGCAGCATGACTTTTTCTAACCCTACATGATGTCAATAATGTTTATGCCAATTCTTATATGGAAGTCATCAGTGGTAATACGCTGCAGACTACTTAACCTCATCACGTCTGGGAATCCCCCCCACCGCACCCCAGCATTTTTTGGTCATTTTAATTCTTCAGAGACCAAGGTACACCATGATTCTCAATCATACATCACTAGGATATTGATGTTAAAAGGACAGGCTTTTGTGGCAGCCATCAGTTCAGGATCACTGAAGGCACTAAGCAATTTCCTCAGACACAATCTTTCCACATCTCCTCTTGTAATTCAATTCCGGACCCAGCTCACTGACTACCTGCAATGCATATGCAGGACATAGATAGTGATGGACTAGACCAATCTACTGCCCACCTAGTTGCACATCATCATTTGGAGGCATTTATCTCCACTTTGTTTTTCCAAAATGGATGAATAGGGGCAGCTGGGTGGCACAGTAAATAGAGAGCACCAGCCCTGGAATCAGGAGGACTTGAGTTCAAATTCAGCCTCAGACACTTGACACTTAATAGCTGTGAGACCTCGGGCAAGTCACTTAACCCTATCTGCCCTACCTTCTCCCCTCCAAAAAACAAAATGGATCAGTAAATTGATATCTTTCACACTGCTTTGGATTTCACTGAACTAGCTTTGTAATTTTCCAAAACTCAAATGAAGTACAATATCATTTATAGAGAGTAATTTTTGGAGTATACGTTATCATCAAAATGGGATATTCTTTTTTGTTTGGAATATATGAAAATCATGTAGGACATTGGCAGGCACCTCTAGAGAACATACAATCCAGCTCTGTTCAACAATCCACTGGATATCACTACTCAACAGATTATTTAAAAGAGTAATCTAATCTCATCAGTAACAATTGTGGATCTACCACATTTGGAGTCTGGACACCTGCTGTACTCTCTGTTTTATGCAAGAGTGTAGGAAAGGCATTTAAATAGTTTGAAAATTTAATTCTTAAATGCATCTTGTGTGCAGAACAGCGTGTTTGGTATGGCGGAAAAAGAAACTTGAGTTAAAACAACTTTTCTGTCCTCTTAAATTACAGTCCAGTGGGGATGCAGTGAGGAAATAGGGATGGTAATCTCATTATTAAAGGGAGTTCCCACATGAGGGAACTCTTTCCTCCCAATTCAGACCAGCACCTTCTCTGCAACTTACTTGGCACTGAGGCAGTTAGGTAACTTGTCCAGGGTCATAGGTAGCATATGTTAGAGGAAAGACTTGAGCCCAGGTCTTTCTGGCTTCAAGGAAGGCTCTCTCTCCACTATACCACATTACAACGTATCGTGTGTTGTGTGGGGTTTGGGGGGATTTATGAATTTCAAATAACCAGAGCACAAAAAGCATATAGTAAGATCATCAGAAAGGTTAAGTTAAGAGCAATGTGATGTTTAAGAAGGAAATTTCACTTTCCTAGGAACCCTCAAATGCTTCTGGTTTGAAGAGGTCCCACCTAGGCCTAAATCTCATGTGTGCTTCCTCCATTTGGGGAAAAGTGGCTAGATCTGACTCAAAGAGAAATCCCTGCCAGACAGGATTCTCCTAAAGGAACTCAAGAACTAAGTTGTAATATTATCTCAAAGAAGGGATAATTTTTTTTTAAATGGAAACAATCATAGACAGGTTTGTGTATTTGTTATGTTAATCCTCAAAAAAAAGAAATAGAGATACCAACAATTTATGCCCTGTTTCTAGAAAATATTTGAGAATGGTCTCCTCCACTAACATCCTCCTCCAAGCTCAATTCCAACATGGAGGTAGCCCTGGTTTTTGCATGGCAAAGCAGAAACTATGGGAAGTATTGAAAAGACTTTGAATATAATAATAGCTGTATAAATAATAACAGCAATTAGAATTTATATGGGTAGCTCTAAGGATAGAGGACAAGCCTGGAGTCAGGAAGACTCATCTTCCTGAGTTCAAATCCGGCATCAGACACTATTTGTGTGACCCTGGGAAAGTCACTTAACCCTGTCTTGCCTGAGTTTCCTCATCTGTGAGTTTAGCTAGGGAAGGAAATGGAAAACCACTCCAGTATCTTAGCCAAGAAAATCCTCCAAAATTGAATAACAAAAGCATTTATATAGCACTTTAAGTTTTGATTTAAACACCAACATGGTGAGGTAAACTCGATTATTATCCTCCTTGTACATGAGGAAACCAAGGAGCACTTCAGTGATTTGCCTAGTGTCACACAGCTAGTAAAAAGGATTCAAACTCAGGTCTTCCAGCCTCTAAGCCTGGCACTACACCAGAAATGAATCTTTTAGGCCTCAGTAACTCCTGAAAGAAGCATCCACAAGGACTAAGCCAGATGACAACTTGCATTAAGGGACTACCCACCCCATGAAATCACAAATTTTTTAAGTGTTAACTTGTACACATCAAAGGCACCTAAAGTGAAAACAAGAGAAAGAAACGGGAGACTTCTCAGATACTTTTCTGATGATCACATCTTTTCAGTCCCACAATTGACCTAAAGGTCATGGAGAATAGGGAATCCCTCCGAGTTTCCTTGACTGGGGCCAATTCTCCAAGGCAAGGTGTCTCTCATAGGTTCAAAGGTAATAATGACATATCTTTGCTGCTGTTATTCAGCTATTTCGGTTGTGACAGATTCTTTGTGACCCCATTTGGGATTTTCTTGGCAAAGATACTGGGAGTATTTTGCCATTTCCTTCTCCAGTTCATTTCACAGATGAGGAAACAGAGGCAAAAACTGGGTTAAGTGACTTGCCCAAGGTCACTAAGCACATGAGGCCAGATTTGAGCTCAGGAAGGTGAGTCTTCCTGACTCCAGGCCTGCCACCGCTAAGCCACCTGGCTGCCCTAGGTATGTCTTTAAGCAAAGGCCAACCGCAGCTAAGAAGACACAAATCATAAGCATACAATGTATATAGCAAGGAGAATCTGTCAGCACTGGTCTCCTTAACTTCACTCCCACATACAGGAAGCAATTATCATCTCCAGTGGCCTTCCTGTCCTAAGGGTGGGGAAGGAGCAGCCTGGGCAGACCAAGCTGCCTAATAGTATTCTCCTAGGGAAGGGATGGGGAAAGTTTTACAAGCTGAGTGGGGAGGCAGCAATTGCTTGGCCTCACTTTTAAAAAGGGTGGGGAAGGGTGTGTTCACCAAGTAGTGGAAGTACTAACTTCCAGTCAGAAGCCCCATTAGACCAACCTTTTGCAAAACCAGGTGTGTGCAATTGCTTATTAAAGTTCTCACCCTGGGGCAACTGACAAGAATCATCAGTCCTAGTAGACAAGTGCTATGACCCCAAGGCATGCTGCAGCACATCCGGAATATTTTAAGCATGCCACAGAGAAAGCTTTTTAAAAAGGAAGGAGAATCTTTTTTGCTTCAAACCACAGGCTGGGAAGAAAAGGAACTGGGGCTAGTTTGAACCTTTGTTTTGGAAGACGGTGCTATAATTTCCATACCAAAAAGGGAGCAAAGTTAGAGTGAGTTTCTAGGAAGAGGTTGGGGGGGGGGGGCGAGGGGATGGGGAGGACGTCCCTCAATGGCATTAAATGAGCATTTAAGAGGTGGCCCCCCTAAAGGAAAGGTTTGGGCTGAGGGCAAGGCTCCTCTCTGGGCTTTTTCACCTGCTTTTCTAAGAGAGGAGGGAGTCAGCCTTCTGCTGGGAATAAACATCCAGAATCTCCTATAAAGAAGCTTGGTGGTCTTCTCTAGTTCTCAGTGCATGGAGTAATGGGATGCCAGTGACAGTGAAAAAGTGTCTGATAAAATCATGAGAACCTTAATTATGATGTTCTGAGTTCAACTGAGAAGATAAATTGATGACTGAGCATAAGAAAAAATAATCATAGTTGACATTTAAATAGCACATTAAAGTCTGCAAAATGTATAAAAGTTACTTCATTTGTACCTCCCTCCCAATAGCATGTGCTATTATTATCTGTATTTTACATATGAGGAAACTGAGGCACAGGAAAATATAGCCAAAGTCCCATGGCTAGTTAGTTTCTGGAGCAGAATTTGAATCCAAACATTCTTGATATCTTAAGTCCAGTGCTCTACCCATTATGCCATGTTCCTGCTCCAATGAGGTGTTAACTAATTGCTCTGCCAGTCAAACATTATTCAATAACATCACACACACACACTTTTAGGAGAGTGCACTGTGTCTGCTCTTACGTGGCAAAGATGATGAAAGCAGGGTTCAAGGAGTGCACCTGGAAGCAGTGTGGGAAGAAAGGTGGGGCAGCAGGGAGTTCTCAATGGAAAGAGGCATTACTAAGAGGAGGAAGCCAGTCAGAACAGCCAGGATCAGTTCTTGCCTCTGAAGCTAGAAGGGTCATTTAATGTCACTATATTTCAGTTTCCTCATCTATAAAATAAAGAATTGGACTAGACTAGATGGCCTCAGAAGTCCTGTGGGCTATGATCCTAAAGACCACTGGATTTGGAGAAGGCATCTGCCCTCTTACCCCTCTGACATAGGTACCTATACTTGTGAAATCTCAAGCCAGTCCTTAAAGCCCACCAATATTATTTGTAAATTGAGGAAAATGGAATCAGGTGACTCCCAAGGTCCCTTGTAGTTATAAAAATCCTGTTATGCCATCTAGATACTACGGAATCATCCATTATTAAGGGCAACTTGGATCCCAAGAAGAAGCTAGCCCATGAGCCAATAATTTTCAAAGCAGAAATCACAGAAGCAAAAACTGTAATTCCAGAGAGCCATATTCAACCATTCAGCAAACAAACATTAATTGAATTATTGAATGCTATAGAAAGAAGCATGAATTGGTGTTCTTAACACTAATTATCCAAATTTAACCATGAAAAGTATAACATAGATGTTCACCGATTAATTCAATTCAACACATATCTATGTGCAAGACAGGGCAGGATAGAGTAGTGGGTCTGGAATAGTTTCAAATCCAACTTCAGACACTTACTAGCTGTGTGAACCTGGGCAAATAACTTAACCCTATTTTCCTCAGTTTCCTCATCTGTAAAATGAGCCTTAGAAAGAAATGGCAAAAACGACTCTAGTATCTTTGCCAAGAAAACCTCAATTGGGGTCACAAAGAGTTGGCATGACTGAAAATGACTATACAAAAACAAATGTGCAAGACAGTGCAGTGGAGAAAAGGGGATAGAAAGACAAAATCAAAATATAGTTTTGATCTTCATGAAGCTTCTATGTTGGCAAACATGTTAACAAGGTACCTAAGGTGAGCCATAATAAAACTCCATTATAACCCATATGTCTATGACAAGCATCCAATTATACTTTTAAGTCTCTGGTGTACACAGAGATGAAGAGTACATTTCTTTTCTTTTACAACACTTCAATGGCTCTGGGATCTCACTTATGTGGGGAGTGCCTTTACTGGATGCAGATTATAACCTGTGCTTTCTCATCCTGGGTGACCCTTGTCCACCACTAAAGTCAATCTTTCACAGCGGGCAAACTCTAGACTCTCCTCTAGATTTCAAAATTACATGAATACCAGAGTAGCAAGCTGTCCACAGCTACTCTTCACTTTTGTTGCAGGATTGGCCCACTTTTTCCCCTCTTTTTGCTCACTGATTAGATTAGAGCAGGGACCCTAGAGACCATCAAATCCAACCTCTTCATTTTACCATTGGGCTGTTAATATGTCGGGGAAAAGAGAATTCTCCAATATCATAGATTATCCCAGAAGGAGAATTAGAACACAGGTTCATATCTCTTTGATGATTCCTTTATTTCACTTTCTATATGCAATTCACTTTTGGTAATATATGCCAGCCTTTTTATACCTTCTAAACACCATTCTGTTACTCTCCAGGTGACTCAATTCACAGACATACAGCATCACTGGAAGGACATGGTGCTAAAAAGAAAAGTTTTTGTAACAGAATGGCTCAGGACGATTGAAATTTCCTCAGTGCCATCCAGTCTCTTTCTCTATTCATCTTTTTAAATTTAATCTTCATTAATTTATCCTGATGATCAGCCCAATGGGCTGCCCACCTAACTGCATATCTTAATCAAGACAGATGTTCTCTCTCATCAACAGGGGAAAAAAATCTCTTGATCCTCAGTAGCCCATTACAATAGTTTTGTTTCCTTCTAAAGAAAATTAAAATATCTCTAAGAATTATGTAGAAGTCACTTTAGAAAAGTCAGTAAGAATCAAGCAGACGCCCTGAGTCAATTCAGTTCTATCCAAATACATTTTGAGTACCTATAATTTCCAAGGCACTGTGCTATGCTTTCTCAGGTGGACGGGTTCTTCCAAGCACCCTCCTCATTCTCAGCCTTCTGACTTGAGTACTCTGTTGTTTGGTTTAAATAAACACAAGCAACCCGTGCCAGGAGGAAGTTCTATTAAATATTGAGTGAGATAATGCCAGGGTATATTCTAAATCAATGATTCCAAAGTTACTACCTTTATTCAAGAGTCCCCCACCTCCCCTCCTTGGGATCTTCTTCTGTCTACATTCGATACTTTGTAGCTGATCTAGCTGTGTACTTGTTGATTATGAATTCGAATGTGCTCACAGGCTATGTCTGGATCCTCAAGAAAGCACCCTGGCATTTTATTTTTAAAACCGGGATCCAGTATCATTGCCAACATGTAATGGCTTGAATCCTGAAGGCTGGATACCCTTGAGCCATTATCAACTTTCAAAATAGGCAGCACATTCACGGAACAGAACACGAATAGGGTTGTTTCATACTTTAAAGTCATTGTGGAATTTACATAAATATATTTCCACCATGAAAAGAAAAACAAGCAGGGAAAGAGATTAATGAATAAAGTGAATTAGCTAACAACCATCATTTTGCCCCATATTTTAAAAGCGGAATTAATAAAATGTCCAAGTGAGTAATCTCATGGATACTGTACAAAGGCACTGAATGTAACAATTTTAAAAACATGTATAAGGGTGGTATAAATTAGTTCTTATTATTGTAATCTTTTTAAAGTGCTAATCAGCTTGCATCTCCTTTATTGAAAAGTCCACAATATCATGTATCCTTTAACTGTGGTTTCCTTTTTTTTTTTTCTGATGAGAAGAAAACTATGGCACACAACACCTAGACCAAGAAACAGTCACAAGTCAAGATTCTCAGGACTCACCCCCCAGGATCCTCCCATTCTCTAGCCTCTTTATTTATTTAAAATTGCCTAGGGAGCCAGCACCAGCTGCCACTCACCAAAATATACAGCAAACCCAACAGCCATTCAGATGTGCATTCCAGCCCTTTCAAGTTGCCTTTGTTTAAGTGTAGATGGTATAAAGAACCTTATGCATCAGGGTAACCCAATGGTGATTTGTGCTGAGTTAGCTAAAACAGATTGATCCTAGGGTTTTAGAGTCAGTGACCTGAACTATTTCTCAGTAACATGTCAGAGTTAATTTCACATATGACCATAAATTTAGATATGGAAGGGTCCTTCATGATCATCTAGTCACTCCCTATACCCTTTGTCATTTGTATAGTTCAGGGAAACTGAGGCCCTAGAGACAGTGACTTGACCAAGGTCACCTAGATGCCAGGATCCCACAGCACTCGGCTGCCACTTTTAAAAGCCTCTGAGGCACTTCAGCCTTCAAGCTTAATTCAACAAAAGAAGCCTAGCAGACTACTTCCAACTTCTCAAAATAACAACCGAAGAAGAAATCAGCCTCCTTTCTCTACATTTCTACTATGCATGCCAGGGACTGAACATGACTTCCTGGGAAGTTACCACTGCTTCTCATGTCAAACTGATTACTCTGCCAAGATGAAAAAGTGTCCATGACTTCCTCTTCTACTTTGCAATACTGTTCTCCTCTTCTTTCCAAATTTCAGTCTCTTTGTCCCATTTTTCCATTAATGCACAAGGGGTTGAGGGAAAAGAATGTCAACCTTCTTTTTGGAAGGTTTCAATATTCATTCTTCTTAATGAATCTGCATTTTTAAGACAATCAGTAAGGGACATGAGAGATAGTTTCCTCTGCACTTCCTCAGGAAGCTCAAATTTCAGGCCCTCCAAATTTTGCAGCCAGGGCATTTTCCTTTGTGTGAATAAAGAAGCAGTTAGCAGGGCATTGCTGACCACCTTCACTGGGTTCAAATAATCTTTGTTCTCCCATGTTATTCCAAAAGAATTTGATTCAAAATGTGCTCAAGTTGACTAGGTCACATGGCTCTTATGGCCAAGGTCAGAGCTTCGATATACAAACAGTCCTTGTAAGCATGTTCTAAGACCACAGATTATGCCCCTAATACAGGCCAGACATTTTACAGAGCAATGCCCTTGATTATAAAGGGATGATTTGCAAAGATATGTGAGTATGTGGATTATTAAGGTGCAATCTATCAGAACTTTTGGAAAAATACCTAAAGCACATGTCCTATTGATTGAAGGAATACATATTTTTATCCCATATTACTTTATGACATATTCATAGAAACCGAGGATTTTCTGTAGTCCATCTCCTTTGTTTTACAAATGAGTAAACTAAGGGCTAGAATTTATGGAACTTGCTCAAAGTGACACACTAAGTAGCAGAATTCCATCTTTAGTAGCTAAGATTTATACAGTACTTAAAAGTTCACAAAGTGCTTTCCCAACCACTGTGATTAGGTAGGATGGGTGTAATCACCCCCATTTTACAGGTGAGGAAACTAAGGGTCAGCAAAACTGTTCCTTGCTCAACGTTCAGAACTAGTTAAGTTGCTGCACTGGGTCTAGGAGGCAGGTCTTAGGACTCCAGGTCCAGTGAGCATCCTATGATATCACGCTGCCCTTCATTACTGTTCTATCATTGTTCATTGATCCTTCATTTCATTTATAGACTATTGTAGAACCACTGCTGATGTAGTTTCCTTCCTTTCAAGGTGACATATTCTAAGCAGCTTATCACTAAGAGATGATTCCATAAGCTTTCAGGAGAAAACACCTTGGTGCATGTTACTTCTCATCTCTAAATCCATGATTCTATTTTTAAGGTAACTATTTCTGAAAATCAAGGTCTATTCTATGACTCAAATTATTATAAGTTACAAGTCAAGATTAAGTAACATCTCTTTTGCCATCTCTTACAAGTCAAGGGGTATAAAGTTGACTCTGTTTCCTCTCTTGTCCAATTTGATTGAATACCTAAGTCTATTTCATGATTCTGGTAAGTTTATCATGGTGAAACTATCTCCAAAATAAAATTTTAAAATAAGATCAATATAGATTATAGCGTTTAGGGCTAGAATTGGCCTTAGAGATCATCTAGTCTGACAACTTCATTTTACAGATGAAGAGAGGGCTAGAAAGATTGAGTGACTGGCCAAGGTCACACAGGTATTAGGTAGCAGAGTTGGGATTCAAGCCAAAATCCATGACACCATGCTGGCCATTTGAGGTTCCTAAGACAATGTCTCAGCATGGGCAATGAACAAAAGAGTAATTATCTTCACTGTCCTCAGTACCCAGAAAGTACCATCTGATCAACTAGAAAAGTCAATTCTTCTCAACAGACATTCAATTTATGATCAAAATGATCAAAAAACAAATTTTTTTTTACCATCTCCATAAGTATTCTTCTTCACCAATCCTACTTCCCATCTAAATGCAAAAAACCCAATGCTTTATTTGCAGACTAAGGAAAAATAAAACAAACAAATAAGAGTTTCAATCTTAGTTTCTGGCCTCATTCCAAGCTTTAGACAAAAGATTCAGTAGTCCCTCATTTGCAATACAAAAAAAAAAATACAAAAATAAAATCACCTGTCATTAACCAAGTCTAATTTAATCTTTCACTGCATGTACAATTTCACTCAAAGCAATACTTCATTTTTGAACCTGACCTAGTAGATACCAGAAATATATGAATGATTTAGACTTTATGTGCAAGATAATTTGGGAAAATACAACTCTTTAGGATCAGTTTAGATAATATTTAGCAAGAATAATCAAAATTTGTAAACAGGTCCAGAAAAAGAGGTCTACAATTTTAGTCCATGAAATATCATTCTTCCCCCTGCCCCCACCCCTCACTGTGTACCTACATTAATATGATTTCAGTTTCAGAAAGGCTTTGACTTTCCTGCTATTATCCTGGTCTTGCTTTAGCACATACTTTATATTAGAATGCGTTCCAGGAAGCATATGGCAATAGAACTAGGTCAACCATTAACCAAATAACAGGAAGCTGCTCTGCAGAGCACACCCTTCAAAAGCTTGCTTAATGAGCTGGCTCTTCAGAATGTGTCCTTCAGTAAGGTTGAAACTAACAGTGTCCATGGGTTTCTTTAATGTTGCCAAGGTCACTCTAGCTTTCGAAGGCTTCAGGAGACTTTGGACCTTTCGATGGTCAGATTCATTCCACTGGGACACTCAAGGATGAAGGTCAAAATGTGATGAAACCTTTTGACGGGATGAGTCTGATCAACCCAACAGGGCTTTGGTTTGATATGATTACCCTGGGAAAAGGTCCAGAAATTTCGGTCTTTCAGTATCCTCATTCTGAGGGAGAGAAGCTGTGTTAACTTTCTTCTCCAAGCCAACTTGATCATCTTTTCCTTGAAAATTACATACCACCAATTTCCACCATGAAAAAATGAAATAGTTCATGTTCTTTTGATTCATCAAAAATATAGTCCTGGGAAATATCCATCTTGCTTTGTTATCTTATTAAGATGTAGGTTTCATTCCAAACTAACAGCCATAGAATCTTTGATTACGGATTTGTTAGCCTCAATTTGAGATTTCTCCCTCAGGATTTCAAATTCAACTCTACCCAGTTTGACTTTTCATTCATTAAGTGAACTGCCCTCCTAAAACAACTTTCATTCAAAGACAATGAAATATAGGAAATAGAAGGAAAAATTATGGAGCAACCAATACTATCCTCAGCATCTTTGACCATGTAATCTAAACATCCCTACTTGGAAAAAGTTGTTTATTAAGGTGGAGTAGGTTGGGTAGTCTTCCATTATTATGAGCTGCTATTATACCTTTTAACTCTGAACTTCTAATACTTTTTCAATTTGACTATAGCATTTCGAATAGCAATCATTACCTAGAAGTAATAAATACTGTTTTATCAGAAAATTACTGATATGATTGCAAGACTTAAAAAATAAACATTCAGGAGTAATGTGATGCCTACATAGCTTAGTTCTGATTAATACCACCTGTTCTAATAATCACTTTCAGCTTGAGAGTAACCTGGGATCAATCTCATGGACCCATCTTCAGAATTAAAACTATCTACCTAAATTTTAACTTGCCACAATCTTATTCCCCTCAATCACTTGATACCCACTAAGAATTTACTGAGCATCAATGCAATTCAAGCATAGAACTAGGTAGGAGTTATGGAGAAGAAACTTCAGATTATTTATGAAACCTTAATTATAATGTTTATGAGTTGCAAAGACCAAAAAAAGGGAAAAGAAAACAAGAAGCAATAAGAAAAGAAAAGAAAGGAAAAGGAAATCATCCCTGGGTTAGCACCCCCTTGGAGATGAGTCTCACTACTTAGGAAGGTGCTTCATGCATGAGAGACACACAAACATCAGAGCAGGATGCTAGATAGTGGCTGTGATTTGAAATTGGTAGAGGCAAAGAATACACAACACAGATGAAATTGTGAACCCATCAAAGCTTAATTAAAAGTTATTTTGCAGTTAAATTGCCAAACATCACAAAAAGGGATTTTTTTTATACATTCAGATGATTTTACAAGCAATACATGGAAATGAGGCCAAAGCAAAAATATGGGAGCAGATGAGGACCTTCATGACAAATCCAATGGAAGATGTGAAATTGTTGATACTGAGGTCCATGTATTCCTGCACAAGAGAATTTGGGGAAGAGCTTCCTATAAATAAGTAGCATTCTGGCTTCCTAAAGTAAAAACAAATAAAAACCACAGCTTTACTTGTGAAAAGGCTGAGTTTAGGGGGGGAGGTGGAGTCCAGATAGTGGAGTAAAGGCAGGGACTTACCTGAGCACACCCCAAACCCCTCCAAATACCTTTAAATAATGATTCTAAAACAAATTCTAGAGCAGCAGAACCCACAAAAAGATTGAGTGAAACAATTTTCAAGCCTAAGACAACTTGGAAGGTCAGTAAGAAAGGTCAGTAGCACCAGGGTAAGAGAGGAGTGCAATCCAGTGCAGACCATGCCAGCACAGACCAGGACCCAGCAAACCAGGAGCAGGCCTTGGGGCAACTTAATCAGTGGAAGTAGTGGTGGTTTCCAGAACTCTTAGCTCACAGATGATAAGGAGATGGAACTACTAGTCAGAAGGAGATTTATAGGGGTTCCTTTTCTGGCAGCAGGGCAGGACACTATTGCATTGCCTACACGTGGACCTAGGTCTCAGTCTAGCCTTAGTCTCAGTGTGAGGGAGAGCACTAGCACAGCAGAACTTGTAGACACAGGGGATCATGGACTCTGGTCACAGATGCAGGGTTGAAAAGAGTGCTTGTGATTGCTCACAAATCAGTACACAATACAGGAGAGTAGTAAACACACCTCTTCCTAGATCATACATACCCTCTTGGAAGAACCAAAAACTTACAGATCCCTAGAATTATTCTGAAAACAACTGCATAAAAAACTTGAAGTTTGGGACAGTGTTCCCTTCACTTGGGAAGCAGAGCCCCATTTTAGCTTAGAGCTAAAAGTCAAGAAATAGGGTGGAAAATAAGCAAACAAAAGAAAAATATTCTGACCATAGAAAGTTACTATGGTGACAAAGAAAATCAAAACACACACTCAGAAGAACACAACAAAATCACAACATTACTGCATCCAAAGCCTCAAAGAGAAATATGAATTGGTCTTAGGCCATGGAAGAGCTCAAAAAGGATTTTAAAAATTAAGTAATCAGAGGTAGAGGAAAAATCGGGAAGAGAAATGAGAGTGATGCAAGAAAATCATGAAAAAAGTTAACAGCTTGGTAAAGGAGGCACAATAAATACTGAAGAAAATAACATCTTGAAAAGCAGAATTGGACAAATGGAAAAAGAGGAACAAAAGTTGACTGAAGAGAACTTCTTAAAAAGTAGAACTGGCCAAATGGAAAAGGGACTATAAAAGTTCAATGAAGAAAATAATTCCTCAAAAGTTAGAATTGGGTAAATGGAAGCTAATGACTTATGAGACATCAAGAAACAATCAAAGAAAATCAAAAGAATGAAAAAAATAGAGCACAACGTAAATATTTCATTGGAAAACAACTGACCTGGAAAACAGATCCAAGAGAGATAATTTAGGAATTATTGAATAATCTGAAAGTTAAGATAAAAAAAATGAGCTTAGATATCATCTTTCAAGAAATTATCAAGGAAAACTGCCCTAATATTCTAGAATCAGTGGGTAAAATAGAAAATGAAAGAATCCACAATCACTTCCTGGAGGAGATCCCAAAATGAAAACTCCCAGGAATATTATAGCCAAATTCCAGACTTCCCAGGTCAAGGAGAAAATACTGCAAGCAGCCAAAAAGAAACAATTCAAGTATGGTAGAGCCACAGTCAGGATAACACAAGATTTAGCAGCTTCTACATTGAAGGATTGGAGGGTTTGGGATATGATATTCTGGAGGGCAAATGAAATAGTATTACAACCAAGAATCACTGACCCAGCAAAATTGAGTATAATCTTTCAGGGGAAAAAAAAAATGGATATGCATTGAAATAGAGGACTTTCAAGGATTCCTGATAAAAAGACCAGAGCTGATTAGAAAATCTAACTTTCAGATGCAATAATAAAGAGAAGCATAAAAAGGTAAACAGGAAAGAGAATTCATAAGGGATTCAATAAGGTTAAACTGTTTACATTCCTACATGGGAAAATGATATTTATAACTTCTAAAAACTTTCTAATTAAGGCAGTTTAGAAGGTGTATACATAGGAAGCAGAGGTGAGTTGAATGTGATGGCATGATTATCTAAAAATATAAAATGAAAGGATAAAAATGAATGCACTGGGAGAAGGGGAAAGGGAGAGATAGAATGAGATAAATTAGTTGCCATAAAATAGGCCTGACAGAGATTTTATAGTAGAGGGGAAAATGGTGGAAGCAGGGAATGGAGCACATAACCTTACTCTCATCAGGATTGGTTCACAGAGGGAATAATATACACACTCAGTTGCGTGTAGAAATCTATCTCACCATACAGGAGAGTAGGAAAGGAAGGGGATAAGAGAAGGGGTCGGGGAAGCTGATAGAAATGGGGAAAGTTTGGGAGAGGTAAAAGTCAGAAGCAAATCACTTTTTAGAATGAATATGGTAAAAGGAGAGAGAGAGTAGGATAAAAGGAGAAAATAGGTTGAAGGGATATACATAGTTGGTAATCAATGCTGTGAAAAAAAATTTACAGTGAATTTCTCTGATAAAGACTTCCTTTCTCAACCATATAGAAAATTGAGTCAAATTTATAGAAATGAGAGCCATTCTTCAATTGATAAATGATCAAAGGATATGAACAGAAGTTTTCAGACAAAGTAATCAAAGGTATCTATAGTCATATAAAAATGCTCTAAATCACTATTGATGAGAGAAATGCAAATTAAAACAAGTCCCACTACTACTTCATACTTGTCAGATTGGCTAATATAACAGAAAAGGAAAATGACAAATGTTGGAGGGGATGTGGGAAAATTGAAACACTTAAGTGTATTGGTAAAGTCATACACTGACTCAACCATTCTGGAGAACAATTTGGAACTATGCCCAAAGGGCTATAACACCATGCATACCCTCTGACCAAGCAATACCACTACTAGGTCTGTATCCCAAAGAGATAAAAAAAAAAACAACAAAAAGTAAAAAGGACCTATATGTACAAAAATATTTATAGCAACTCTTTTAGTGGTGGCAAAGAATTAGAAACTGAGAGGATGTCCATCACTTGGGGAATGGCTAAACAAGTTGTGGTATATGATTGTGATGGAATACTATTGTGCTTTAAGAAATGATGAGCAAAATACTCTCAGAAAAACATGGAAAAACTTACATGAAATAACACAAAGTGAAATGAGCAGAACCAGAAGAATATTGTATACAGTAACAGCAATATTGTATAATGATCTACTATGAATACCAGCTATTCTCAGTGATACAGTGATCCAAGATAATTCTGTGGGTCTTATGATGAAAGGTGCTATCTCCAGAGAAAGAACTGATAGAGCCTGAATGACGATCAAAGATACTTTTTCTTTACTTCCTTTATTTTCCTTGGTTTTTTTTTTGTCTGTGTTTTCTTTCACAGAATGACTTACATTTGTATGTCTATGCATGTATATCCTATATTAAATTACTTGTCCTCTCAATGAGGGGGGTGGGAAGGGAGGTAGAGAATTTGGAACTCAACATTTGAAAAATAAGAATGATAAAATTATTTTTACGCGTAATTGTGAAAAAGAAGTATTAAATAAAAAAGGACGCATTTATCAACACCATCACCACAGGCACAAAAATGAAAAAAAGAATAGTCTACCCACCTACCAGGAGTCCACAGGAAAGCGAAGTGGGCTTATGAGTAATATTCTGGACTGACCACAGGATTTCTTAATGCACTTTGCACACAGTTGGCGATTAATCAATGAGCAAGAAAACACTGTAAAAGCTCACCATCAAGGACTTCACTGACCAGTTGTTGTTGCTGGTCAGAAGAAGAAGGAGATCTTTTAGGTGGCCTTCACCTCAGACTCAAGGGCTCTTCTCAGGATTAGTTCATGCTGCACCCACCATAATTTCCAGGACCTTTGAAAGCCTGACTGGAATGTGACTCACAGTACCCACAAGCTGCAGACTGAGCAAGGTCAGTCCAGTTCCTAAGATATGAAGAGCTATGAATTCAACTACTCTTTCTGCCAACCTTCCTCATCCTTAGTCATCTGCAAACGCATGCCAAAGCCTGTCTATAATGATGCAGGAGACAGTCACCATGGGTGATATATCCCTCCAGATTGCTTCAAAATGAAAGTTTATTGCTGAGACAGTCTGGCTTGGTGAAAACCTGCCAACATTTGCTAAGAATCAAAATTTCTTAAGGAAATTATTTGGATATACTAAATCCAGAGTCAAGCACAGAGGTGTTTATTAATAATAATAATAAAAAAAAGTCATTCAATGATGAATTCATCTTTGGCACACTTTCTTTACAGTGAAATATGGTACCATGTAAAGAATTCTTACTGGAATTGGAGGGCCTGACTTTAAATCTCTCTTCTGCAAGTACTAAATGACTCTGGGAAAGTCACTTAAACTCCTCGGGCCTCAACTTCATCTAAAAATGAGAGCATTGCATAAGATGGCCTATAGGGTTCCTTCCAGCTCCAGGTCTATGATACTATGAAGTCCTTAAGAGTAAGCCTCAGTTTCCACATCTGTGAAATGAGTTAGACAAAATGGTCCACAATTTCCCTTCCAACACTAGACCTATGGTTTTTTGAGGCAGTTATCATTACTAGGAGCCCAGGTCCCCAAACTTATACCAAGCTCCAATAACAGCCCCTATTGACAAGGTCTTTTGAATTCTAAAAGAGGCCAACTGCTATTTTTCTTTATTATAAAGTGTTGCATACAAAAACCTTTGAACTGAGAACTATATGAGCATAAATTATGAAAAGCTCATCTTTGGCTTAAAGGCCAAGAAGATCTTACATTCCCAACAACTCTCTCAATGCTGACAGCTCCATTAAACCTCCAGCAGAAAAGCAGGATTGTTGAAGCATGGAATTATTTAACATAAACAAAGACAAAGTCCACAGTGAGATTAGATGATGTGACTAATTTTCCATGATTGTCCCATGCTTGGTGGAGTTGAATTTTATCCAACCTTGTTGTGAATCTGAATCCTAGACTAAGGAGGATTTCACTTTGAAATCATGTGTGTGCGACAGAGAGAGAAAGAGAGAGAGAGAGAGAGAGAGAGAGAGAGAGACAGAGACAGAGACAGAGACAGAGACAGAGACAGAGAGAGAGACAGAGACAGAGAGACAGAGACAGAGACAGAGAGAGAGAGAGAAAGAGAGACAGAGAGACAGAGAGACAGAGAGACAGAGACAGAGAAATAAGGATATTGGGTGGACTGAATAGTGCTAGACCTAATGTCCACATCACTCTGTTACCCACTTTTCCTTTATCCCTAATGTTTCTAAGAAACTTCCTGATGATCTATATTTGGGGAGCCCTGGAAGTGAATCTTCTCTCTGGCATTGCTGCAAACCAACAACATCTAAGACAAGAATCCATTCAAATCAAGCTATAAAACATTCTGGTGACAGTTTTACTGAGAAGGCCCCAGACACTGATCAGGCCCTGGTGGTCAAAAGTAACTCAGCCAGGCCTGTCACTGTCTAAGTTCTGGAATCTTCCATGCTGTGATCTGGTCTCAGGTCTTTTAGAAACAAGCCAGATTTCCGTATGGGGGGGTCACTCCACAATCTGAATAGAAACAGAGATTTTTTTTTTTAAAGTCCACAACAAACAAACATTTATTTGTAAGGTCAACTTAGTGGCGGGTCTTTGTGAAGCTCTCTTTGCTTACTGCTGTGTTAGGATCTGAGTGCAGATGGGTAGCAGAAGCCTCCAGGTTTAAAATAGGAAAAATAACCTCCCCTCTCCCACACCCCCAAATTTTTGAGCCTTTCCCCCCCTCTTTCCAGGAGAACTAGACAATCATGATAGCTCTCTATAGTTACATAGCAATTACATAATTACTAAGTCTATGCAGCATCGCTCCAACTCTTCTCAAGCTCTCTCCAATGATTGCAGCCTTTGCACGCACGGTCCCTGCCCTGAGCACAAAGGAAAACACAATGGAACCCCATCTGAAGCCAGGGAGATGTCTTGCCTGAAAACTCTCACATCTCCCCATTTATGGAGCACACTTTCCACCCATTGTTGACATGGGCAAAACCCAGCTTTCTTGTTGGTGCAGACAGCTTCCAAAGGGGAGAAAGTCAGCTCAAGCTGAATTCAAATCCCATTGTTGACAATTCACAAGGCAATCATTTAGCACATAATATGAAAGCTACATCAAAGGACAAGATGCAAGGGAGGTGGGGGGGGGAGGTGGAGAAATCTATCTGGGCTTCCTTGCACTGGCATGAAATGGCTGCTTTCCTTCTGGCTGCCAGCTCCAATGCTTCATGTTGACATTACACATCCTGTACTGTAGATCCACCCCCATGCTGCTGCTTGCCCAACTGAATTATCTCCTGCGTCACAGCAGTGGTAACAGAACTGCTGGCTCTGCAGATCTGAGAGCACCATTTCAATGCTTAATACATTCAGCAACTGGACACATTACCAGATAGTCTGGGTTGGTTTGGGGCACTCTCAGCAGCGATCCGCTATTCGGCCTAACCTTCTGTTAACCAGATGGTCTGTTTTCCTCTTGGGACCAAACCATTAAACTTTACTTTATTAAATTCTATCAAAACGTGGGGACAGTTTACAGCAGAATGTTTGGTTCATCTCCAACAGGGTTGCTAAGATGAAAATGACCTAAAAATAACTGGAATCTCTGCTTCACACCAACAGAGAACAAGATCTTTTGGAGTAAATATTTCAATGGTCTGCCAGATTCAGTACCACGGCAGGATGAGCTACATGGATAGAAACTTATATTGCAAAGCTGCAAGCACACACATCCTGAGATCTATATGTCTACAACGTCTCAACTCTTATCCTCAGGCTTTGGTTAACATTCTCTCCACTCTAGAGTACTCTGGGGTCAACCAGCTTCATTCATCTCCATCATTCCCAGACCAAAGGCTTCAACGGTTCACTTCTTGAAATGCCAGATCTTTGAGGGCAGCACAATGATGGTAAGTGCTCCAACCTCTAGTTAAGGTGTCACCAACAGGCTTTACATGAGTCTTGTATCCCAAACGTCTCTATAAAAGCATGCCTGGGGGTAACGAAAGTACAAAATATTTTCCAACTTTATCATCCTTCCATCAAGTGCAGCACAGAGACATGCAAAAACAGGCCAGAGGAATGGAAGGGCAGCAGCACCAGCATTTCCTGGAGTTCATTGGCAGTGATTAAGTGTCCTTTAAGCTACTGAGAGTTAAGTAAACTTTTTTAATTTTAGAGATAATATTACCAAAGACATCTCTGAGCAACACCTAACATAACCCATCTTCAACCTCTCTAATTATATATGAGAGAGAGAAGAGATACCTGCCTTCTCTCTTTTGGCACAAATGTGTAGCTAATTCTCATCTTATCACAAATTAAAAAGCATCTTTTTCCCAACTACTTTGGTCCTTCAGAGCTTCCCAGGATGCCCAAGATTCAATTCAATAGTCTTATTATCAAGATCATTCTAGGTTATTGTCATCTCTGATCACACCTAATAAACCCAAACTTGGACTCCCATCTCCTTTGTTTATAGATGGAACCTTTGGACATGAAAAATTTCTGATCTCAAAACACTCTGATGATATGAATACCAACCAACAAAAAAGATGTCTTCTCTTTTTCCATCCTCTAATGTCACTAAGGGCACAGATTAAGAATGACATTGACTTTCAACTGTCATCATTTCAAATGTCAAAGTTTTATGAGGTCATTTAGTTCTGTCCCTCTAGGAAAGTCTGGACTGTAAGAAGAAAAAGCTGCTCATGTCTTCTTTTTTTAAACCATCCTATTTACAGAACCACCACTTCCTCTACTTCTACCACCACTCCTGCCACCACCAATGTGTCTTTCTGCCAGAGCACACAGGATTCAGCTAAGTAAGCCCCACAAAAAAGTCACTCCACAACCAAAACATCATTCACCATTCAAGCACACTAAAATTAGCTTTACCTACCCCTCAAGATCTCAAGATCTGTCTCTTAAAGAGACAGATATTATTAAAATAAATATATCCATAAAGTAGACCAAAATATTTGTAAGCAAGACTATGTGACAGTAAAGAGGAAACTGGCCCAAAGCTACCTAAGCCATGCAACTAAAGAGGCAACCAGCCCCCTATACTGAGAGAAGAAAAAGCAAACAATGCTTAGATGGAACAAGGAAAGACTAAAAGCTATGTGTTTATTTATGACAGAATGACACATGAAAAAACAACCAAAAAAGAGCAACAATATACTTTCTCCTCCCCTCCCCCCAAGAAGCCTTAAGAGTTTCCTGCATTTTCTAACTTTTCTGCACAATATTCCAGGGAAATAATTTAGTAAGGTAAATGTGGGTTAGATCTATTCATAAGAAAGGATGCTTAATACATCAAGGGTGCATTTTACAAAAGTTTCCCAATAACTTCATCATTTTCAACAACAAATATTTATTAAGCATGTACAGATGTAGCTATTATTTGTGTATAGAATCTGAGAGAGAACCTCTAAGAGTCTAATTTTATGTAGCCAATAAATATATGGATATATGTGGGAAAAGGCACAATATGAAAAAGAAGATGATGATGATAAATAACTAGTATTTACATAGAACCTACTATGTGCCCAGCACTTTGATAAGAGCTTTACAATTATTATCTCATTTGATCCCCACAATAACCCAAATAAGTAAATAATAAATTCAATCGATCTTATGATTACTTGAAGAACAATCAGGGCATAATGGAAAGGTCACTGGGAAAAAAAGTACTGCTTGAGGTTAGGTGGTGAGATTTTAGGAGGTCCTTAAAGGCCTTTTCACTGAATCCCCCATTTCCATTCAGAAATTTTAAGTGTCACCAAGACAGTATTTTGCACTTATGGCTGTAAATCGGTTGTGTGTGCCACTTATATAATGCAATTGTATCTAATTGTTACTGGTTAATTACCCTGCCTGCCCAGCACAAGTGCAAAGGGAAGGAGCAGGTTTCTTCCACTGACCCCAGAGCACGGATTCCTCCTATCAAATTTCCTTTCCATGTTGTCGGCTCTCAATTAACAGGGTTATGGACACACCGAACTTAACTGCCTTGTGCACGCAGGGAGACCCCTGGGCAGCACACCACAGAGACACCGGGAATTCCCACGCTGTGGCAGCCCCACAGCTTCCTTGGTCTTTGGGTTGTTCTCAGTCCCTCACCCAGACCCCCACCCCCCTTGGCCCCCAGTAAAGGGGATGGGGGAAGGTGGGAGGGTTGGCCACAAGATCAAAGCATCATAGCCCTCCTTGCAGGAGACTCCCTAACCGAATTAATATGCTGCCGGGTTACAAGGCTGCTGCAGCAGAGGCATCAAGAACTACACCTGCTTCTTCCTGCCCTACCATGTCGCTGAACACTTATTCCACATGCGCTAAGGCTAGTTTTCTCCAGGCAGGTCAGTGGCATGAAGAGTGGCCAGCCAGTGTGCAAATGTTTAAGTGCCTAATTTTCCACCTATGACTGCATGGAGAAGAGGGAAGGCTGCCAAGTAAGAATCTGGCCTGGTGAATTATGGTGTCACCTTAACAGCCCCACTTTTAATATAGGTAGCTGTTTGCATTTCCTAGAAATCATTTGCTCCATTTGGTAGGTAAACAGCAAATTATTATCACCACTAGAGTGTTCTTTTTATGGCAAAACTGGTCACAAAAAATTTCCTCACTTTTTGGCAACAGTAAGGTGATAGTAAGTTAAATGTTCCCAAATGTAGTCTTGCCTTCTAAGTCTTAAAATGGTTTATTCATTCATGCATTCAATAATTAAGCACCCTACTGTGTGAAGAATGTGCCAGGTACTGGCAAGGAAAAAAAAAGTTTAGATAACACTTGGTTCCTTCCTTGCAAAACTTAAGAGTCTACTAAGGGGGTAAGACATAAGCACGTGTAATTACAATACACAAAATTGCATGATAAGTAGATTAGAGACATGCAAAATGCTATGTGAATTCAAATGAGGAAGGTCATTCTCTTTCATTCATTTATTCCACAAGCATTTATTAAGCATCTCTGCTAAGGCACCAGTTGAGAAATAATGATGATTCAGACATAGTCGCTGCCCTTGGGGACCTTAGTGTGTCAGCATATTGGCAGACAGGGGAAATAAGAATCCTGGAGGTATGGTGTGGCAAAAGTCACGGGTTTGGATTTAGGCACAAATAATTCTTAGACACTAGCTATGTGACCCTGGGCAATTCTTTGACCCCCAGTTTCCTCATCTCTAAAATGGAGGCAATAATAAGCACCTTCCTCACTTGGTTGTTTTGGGGATCAAATGAAATGACACATGCAAAGTATATACAATAGTGTATAATACCTATAGTGAAGAATAAAATATGAGAGAGGAACATTCCATAAAAAGGAATGGGTGGTCCTTGAGCAGAAGAACATATCACTTACAGTAGAGAAATCAGTCAATAACAGATTTTCTCTTTTAGTTTTATGGTCACTGTGGCTAGAAGTCAAAGGAGAGACCTATTTATAGACTTATTAAGAACCATTTTTGCCTTCTGAACACTTACTAAAGCCATTCTCTTAATCTAGCTAACAGTTCCAACTTGTGCAATGCTGGGTTTCGTTGTTTTATTTTTTTGGTAACACATAATATCCTGGATCATAACCAAGATAAATTCACCTCTCACCTTTCTACTGAAGAAGGAAAAAAATTAAGGGAGGATAGCGAGAGAATAAAGAACAGACACAGACATTTTAGGAAGTAAAGAATCCAGATTCTCTCCTAAACAAAATCTCTAGCATTTACTTACCTATTCCAGCATCAATTTTGATTCTTGGAGCTGCTGTCTGGAAACAAGGTTATGAAAATGATCGTGTAGCAGCCATTGAACAATAACAAGCTAATTAAACGGGTGGCCTAGATTATCTTATTTTTTCCCACTAATAAATTGTGTAACATGTAACACTTGATAATTTCAGGACCTGTAGGTGAATCTGATTACTAACAAGCTAATGACACCTGTCAGAGAAGGGAATGGGTGAATTGTCCTGAAACACTTGAACTGGCCAAAGAGCAAGTATGGATTTCAACTACAGCTGACATCTGTTCCCACACACCTCTTCATCTCTTAAGCCAAATAAAATTACTTAGTTGAAGCTCAGAAAGAAAGAGAGACTGGAACTCAAGGTGAGAACTTTCATTCAAGTAGAAGGAGAAAATTCTGCTTTCTTAAGCTGTGTGATATTTTATGTGATCTGCAGCATGTCACTTTTTGCAAAACAATGGAATGTACCTTTTGAGGGATGCAGGAAGCTTAAATTTCCACAGGAAAATTGAAAGGAAGAGTTCAATCTTTCTATAAGTCCCCTGACATGCCAGCTCCTTTTCAGAGTCAAAGTGTGATACTTTTAATAGCACAAAATGAAAATCCACATATCTTAATATTTGTGGAAAACCTTGAATTGTACACTAATTATGCTGACTTGGGTCTCAAATCAAAGATTCCATTCCTAATTGGAATTCTGTTCATCCAGACAGAGACATTATAATGTGGGTCCTGTAAAAAGGGTCTGAATTAAAAGTCAACTGAGAGTATCCCATGTGGATTTTTCACTTCTTGCATAAAGTGGAGGACAGAGGACATTAGTTTCCTCCTAATCTCCTCCTCCTCCTGACAAACTACACTACTGCTGTCTAAGGCACCACCATCCTTCCAGTCATCCAGGTTTGGGACTTTAGTATCATCCCCACCATCCTTCCCACCCATTACTCTCACTTGCCCCATGCATAAAATCAGCTGTCAAATCTTGTTCTTTCAAACTCCACAACCTTTTTCATATATGAACCCCACCTCTCCACTCAGCTACCACCTTAGTTCAAGCCCTCATTGACTTGCCTGAATTGGTGAAGTAATGTTCTGCTAAATGGTCTCCCTATTCAAACTTCTCCTCACTCCAGTTCTTCCACCCACCTGCCAAACTGATTTTCCTAAGCTCAGGACTGACCATATCACACCCCCACTTAAAAAACTCCAGTGATATCCTATCACCACTAGAATCAGATAGCAACTCCCTTGTTTAGCATTTGAAGGACTTCACAAACTGTCCCCTTTCTACCTTTTGGTTCTTCTCACACATTACTCCCCTCCATGCACTCTGCTTTTTAGTCGTATTGGCCTATTTGCTGTTCCTCACAGGCAACACTCTATCTCCTGTTCCAGCCTTTGTACTGACTTTCCCATGCCTGGAATGCTCCCCACCCCAACATCCTTGGAATCCTTAAAGACTTGATTCATGCCACCCAAAGGAGACCTTTTTGGTCTCTCTCCCCATTGCTAGTCCCTTTCTCTATAAGTTACCTTCCATATGACTCTATATGTATGTTTTATGTGCTTATAGACATTAGAATGTAAGATTTGTGAAGGCAGGGGGCTGTTTTTGTCTCCAGCACTTAGCAAAGTGCCTGGGAAATAGCAAAAGTTTACTACATGCTTGCTGAGTGAGTTCATGAGTGAGTGAAAAATCCCTCAGTGGTCCAGTTAGTGCCAATAGTCCCTGCATCAGGTTAGTGTACTTAGAATTTATAGATCAAGTCCACTAAAACTAGGGCTACTGATTAAAGTGGTATTAATAAGTAATTTCTCCAGCTCTGCCACAGTCACCTAGTTCAACAAGCTTCAGCAAAACGATTTCATCTTCTTTTGCCTGGGAATAGTTGTCCTTTTGAAACTTTTCCCTAACCATAATTGCCATTGACTAAGGAGACCTTCTTAATGTGAGAATTAGACACTAAAGGAGAGAAGGGAAGGGGAAGGGGGAGGGGAGGGGAATTGAGAGGGGAGGAAAGGAAAGGGAAAAAGCACTTCTACAGCACCTACTCTGTGCCAGCCATTGTGCTAAGCACTTTACAAATATTATCTATGTGATCCTGACAATTATCCTGTAAGGTAAATGCTGTTAATTATACCCATTTTACAGCTGAGGCAACTGAGGCAAACAGATTAAGTGACCTGCCCAATGTCATAAAGCTAAGAAATATTTGAGCCTGGATTTGAACTCAGGTCTTTCTCACTCCCAGCACATCACTGCATCAACTGTGCCATCTAGCTGACTCAACACTAATGCATACATCAAAGACCTAGATTACAAAGAGACTATCTCTGGAAGTCTTAGGTAGGGAAAGAAGATCGGGTAGATTTTCATTTATCTATCCTCATCCTAGCTTTGAGGCTGCAGGTGATCAACTGAATAACCTCTATTTAAAAAAAATAAAGTTTTTCCCAAGTTTAAGATTCATGACCTCTTGGCAGGCCCCAGGCCCAGTAGCATTTTTATCCATCAGTACCTTACTAGGTCATTTCCTTAAGGATCTATATCATTTCTCATATAGTTTGTTGTCCTACCTACTGAATTGGTGACTTTCTAATAGTAATAGCTCCTCTAGTGTTAAAAGGATTTTAAAGTTTCCCAAAGAAATAGATAAAAACCAAGATGCTTGATTTGTTGTTGCTATGATCTTCTCTTTGCACTTCAGTGCTAAAAGATCACAACTTCAGAAGTCTTGAGCCATTTCTGAAACTGACTTTTAGTTGGTAGAGCTAGTTTCCATCACGGAGTTCCACTTCAAAATTGAAATATTTGAAATGAGTTTCACTGTTGACCCTAATCAGCCCCAACCTAGATCATCAAGAATTAGAAGAGCAGCAGGAGTTACAAGTGTTAACAGTTTGCCACATAAGGTATCTTTTTGCCAGGGCACACAAGATTTGAAGTTCAAGAGTTATATTTATTATGCACAAGATGGTTCAAGAGTATATTTCTATATTGCAATACGCAGTTTTATTGATGTACCATACATATCCTTATTCTCTCCAATATGGTATTTTACTCTATACATCACCTCCAAAGCACAGAGCAGTAAAATGAGGCATATTGTCAAACTGTAATAGTGATTGAGCTTACATCTTATATAAATTCATCTACCTATAACTTATAACCACCTTATATTAATCCACCTACCTATAACAATACAGGATTAGAGATAAAAGGGGCCTGAGACATTACCAATGCCTAATAAATTGTAACTAATTTTTCACTATATCGAGGTTTCCTTCAAAATCACTGGAACTTCTTTGATCACTTTGGAAATCACCTTCAGAAATCATGGGAAAAACTCAGGTTTAAGTATAATCTAAATACACTATTTAGGTGTACCCACCATGATGCAATTGAGAGAAGATTATTATCAACCCTGAATAACTAAATAAATCTAGCTGAAATCCCTCTTCTCATCAAAAGGGTCCATTGGGGTCTTCTGGGGCTCGGTTCAGTAGGTTAAACTCAAGACTTCCTGAAGGTCTAGGTGGTTGGCGGAACTTTTTAGTTATGCAATCAAATTTACTCTCATTCTAGACAGTGTTCATATCCAATGTTAGGAAACAGGAGATTCCTGGAATTGACAATGGTCAATTGATAGCAGAAGAAACAAGGAAAAAAAAATCCCAGAGCTGAACTTTGACATTCAAATTATAATGGGCCTTTCCATAAGTATTCCTTTCCTAGTTGTAGTTACTAAATTAGAGTCTTTTGGAAATGAATTGACTTTATAGTCATCCAAAAGCTCAAACAGCCTACTCTACAGGCAAACTTGCACATTCTGTCTGATTTTTCAGCTTTTATCATCTTAAGGCTATGACCCAATTTCAGAAATTTTAAGATAGGCTTATAATTGCTTAGATCTAATATGGGCAGATCAGTCACTAAGTAATCACATTCATGGACACTCGATCCCACTGTTCATCATCATAACTTAAAGTCTTGGACTTAACATATTAATATGACAGAATTGGATTGACCAGCCAATCAGTGATCAATGAATTGCTTAACATGAAGCCATTGCAAGTCATCTGACCCCAAACTAGGTGAACTAGTGACAGCATGTAGACACTGTCTCCTCCTCTCCTTTTTGTTATAATCAAGTCGCCTCCTCTTTCCTTCTTTCTCTTTTTTTCCCTTTATTTCTCATCAATGTAGGTAAAGAAAGTCTCATGGATAGCTTCAAAGACAGAACTATCACATTTTCAATCCATTAATAATGCAGCTATTTTCTGCTGTGCTCCATTCTCCACTTCATCTATTTCCAAGGAGCTGTCACCTTTGTAATTTCCACTCAGACCTATTTAACCAATTGATACAGTCTATTCCTTTTCCTGATCACAGTTCCTATTTGCAACCACCTCCTCATATAACATGGCCTCCAAATCCAACATTTCTTTTTTTTGCAGAAGATGAGATATAAAGAATATGGGCACAGCCATCAATCGCACCATTTCATTTTTAAAAATTTCTCCATGCCTTTGCTAATTCTGTTACTCCTTCCCTGGAATGCTTTTCTGATGCTTGAAGTTCATCCCTGAGTCTCTTCTTTCAAGCCCTTTCCTCTCTGAAGCCTTTAACCAATATGTCCACACCTCACCCACCCTAGCCCACACCCCCAGGTTAAAGTGATCTGTCCATGCTCCATTTAGCAAACATTTCCTCGGGTGCAGTTTTGTTCTCCCTCTCCGTACAGCTGTTATTTGTGTACTAGTTCACCACTGTCCGCATTGGGTTAAATGTTCCTCGACTGAAAGGCTTGTGAAACACTCTTCCTTGTGTCCCTTTCACCTACTGTAGGCTCCGTGTTGAACACATAGTAGGTGCCTAATTGAATTTCACATGTCCAAGTTCAAAGTACCCTCTTCCACTGCCCTATCTTCACCTTCAGAAAAAAGACCACCTTCTCTTTATTTTTTTCTGTAGACTCTTTCCAGTACACAGACCTCTTTAGCTTTGTCTTGTGAATCATTCCACTGCCTCTCTTCTCCTTCTTTCCTTCCCACCTTGCCAGGCAATCTCTTATTACCAGCAAATTTCCACTACATAATTATGGCATGCTTTAGCCTACTTTTCTGTTTGCTTAACAGCCCTGCCTATTTTCTACTTGCTCGGATGCTACTGTTTGCATTTCTGACCGCCTAATCCAAGTATCCTTTCAAGGCCTAACTTCCCCTACCATGATAGCAGCTGGAGCCCTAATTCACAGGTCCCTTCCAAAGCTTTTCATTAGCAATAGAAATGAGATGGTTTAGAAACCCATTTCTTAATCTGCAGGTGAGTACTAGAACCTTTGTGCAGCAAACATCTTTCAAGGATCCCACATTGTGCCACTGATCAATTATTTTCTTAGTAATAAGTACAATGTTATGGGTACATTTGCTGTGTTAACAGGGAGAACTCTTACTTGTGAGAAATCACCCACAAGCCAGCTGAAGTAAGAGGCACTCCACTGACATTTGGAAAACCAAACAATCGTACTTTTACCTTCTTTATCCTGAATTGTGAAGGGAGAAAAAAAGTTCCAAAATTGGAAAGCTTCAACTGTGTTCTGGTTAAACTGGCCAGACAAGGGCTTATAGGGCTTTTGGGGCCCTCACCAGCTGCACCCCCCCTCCTCACAGTGGATAAGCCTCTCCACAAATCCTTGGCTTAATTACTTTTGACACAGTTGTCTAGATTGAGCTTCCAAGTCCCTTTGTCCTCCAACCCTTCTGAATCCACAGAAGTCTTTACCTCCTCACCTGGAGCAAATGTTTCCTACTCAGTCCCTAATTTCATATTTTTATGAAGATACAAAGTGATCTGGATATGTTTTAGGAACCAGTTCCTGCTTCTAACAGAGAATGCAACTCAATTCTTGCTCTCTTTGAAAAAGAAAAAAAAAGAAGTGAAATGTGTGTATCTAACCATATATATATATTTTTTTTGGGTAAATACCCTCTTGGGAGGGACAGTCTTCATTTTCGGAGGCTCCAGAAACTTCCCCAACCCAATTTCCATTTAATCACACCCTGTCCCCCCCATAGTAGATTGTTTTGGGGACAAGGCTGAGGTAAGGATTTAGCAGGCATCACAGATGTATTTTATTAATATCCAGAAGCAACATGAAGTGAACTGAACAAGCAAACATATGAAAGCTAGGAAATCAATACCAAATGCCCATGACCTTGGGAAAAAAAAAGAAACCTTTACTCCAAGTATAACTTAAGAATTTCTCCATCTAGAAATTAGACAGGAACATTTTAATGACATCAATTACTTGTTCACCTCAGATGGTAGATAATAGTTTCATTGTTGATATTTGTGACTTTTGTTAGAAATTACATAAAGTAAGAACCACCACTTCAACATTTCATCCAATATCACTACATAATACACCCTTCCTCTATCCTTTCCCCAACAAAGGTAAACTTGAGAGCAGGAACAGTTTCCATTTTTATCTTTGTAAGACTGGCACCTAGTCTAGTACTGGATACACAGTAGTCCTTAACAGATACTTTACTGAATTGAAAACTAAGTAGCTAACAAATTTGTAGAATGCTGACCCCCAAAATATTATGTTGGTGCTATTTATAGTTATTATCACTTATCATTCCATCTACATTTCCATTGATACACAAAATACGCTAGAAAGAAAAAAAAATTACCAAGCTTCAAATTTTATGATCATTCCAAAACTGAAGTTGTGAACTAAAAAATATTCCATTTGATATATATGTTTGTGTGTGCATTTGTCTGTATGCTGTCTTCCAGATACAAGGGAACAAATAAGTTTTAAAAGATTTCAAATAAGCTCCAAGTATCACCTGAATTCTTATAAATCAAAGTTCCCTCTCTTGGAGAAAACATCTCCTGTGGGACTTTATCCCTAAGACAGTTCAACTTGTGATCATTATCTTCTCCTGCCCTACCACCTCCCTATCCCTTTTTATTATTATTATTTTCTTCTTCTAGCACTGGCATACAAACTATGCTGTTTTAACTTCTTTCCTGTTCTCCCAGTTCTTCTGGAACATTTTATTTTCGACAGTCAACTCATTTGGAGAAGTGCCATAGTGAGGTTCAACTGTTTACACTGTTAACTGTATCTTTGCCAGGAACTGAGGGGTCCTGTGCTACCTTTTTCAATTTCCCTCTTGGATTAGACTTTTTTTGCTCTCATTCTGAAATACTTTAAAATGTTAAAAAAAAATCTCAACACTTCATTCCCTGTTGCTTTGAAAATTACTTTCACTTACTGAAAAGTAAAAACAAATAGAAACCCATTTTGCACTCTCAAGACTCTTGCCTGTGTCCCATGGGCTCCAGTTTAAAACTCTGCTCTATGCTGATGAGTCCTTTTAAGGATAATCTATTGTGTTGCCACACATAGGGAAAATGCATGGCTAACCCTTAATACACTACAGAGTACTGACCACTTAAAAAACTTGTGGAGGATACATTTTTGGATTGGTCTCTAATTTTGGAAAAGCATCAACAATTATATTAAACCTCATTAACTCTCTCCACCATTCATCAGTATTACAAAATGGTATCATAGAAAGAAGCTAATTTTAATCCGTGCTATTTGAAAAATAGATCCTCAGAATATAACTGTCAATGTTCATGTCTTGTAAAAGGGTAACCAAATTTTACAAAGGCGTCACCACACATTTCATCATCATCATTGATGAAATTTCTATAGATCCTTAAGTTTTACAAAGTGTTTTATAGACACTACCCTATTTATTTCAAATATTTCAAAGTTTTAAAGGATTCCCTAGGCACTGGATAATAGAAATGGAAAGCAAAGTAGAACACTTCAAAGAAAAAGCCTATGCAACACCAAGGAACTTAAAGGCTATGGAAATGGACTGAACAAATTCTCAGCGAAGTTTCTCTTTGGTCAGTGGAACAAATTTTAGTCAACAGGTTTGCAAATGTTAAATTAAACTAACAAGATCAATAGTTGAGTCCCATTAGTGGTGCAGAGTTCCTCACAGAGCTATTGAACTTTTAAGTGGTTAGCTGTTTCTGGGTTTAAAGAACTGATTGATAAATTAGGTATGCAATATTCACCAATCACACAGTGCACATCTTCTAGTTATTAAAAAGCAAACACATTTAGACACACATACTCTTTCTCTGACTAAATCAATTTCATATTGTTATAACAAAGTTAGATGTGTTTTTTTGTCCATCATCCAAAAACCTCTCTAGTAAGTAGCCTAGTCTGCTCTCTACTTTTCAGATATCAAGAAAACTTCCATCTCTCCCTTTCCCCCTCCATTCTTCCTTCCTTCCTCTCTCTTTCTTCTTCTCTTCCTTTCTCTTTGTCTTTCTTTCTTTCTCCTTCTCTCTTTTCTTTCTCAACCTTCCCCCAAACTGGGTCTTGTGCTATTAAAAGAGCTTAGACCTTCCCATTTCCTTGCTAGGGCTAAAATTAAACTGTCCATTCCTTAGGGCCCCAACATAACATCTGCCAGATGTCTTGGCATATCACATGGGGAGGAGAATTTTCTTCCAGCATTATCTGCTCTGCTTACTCATTTCCCCATAATCAATTAATAGCTCCCTAACAACAACTACCTACCTCTCAGTCATCAGCTAGTGTAGGAACTTCATAAAAAAATTTTTTTTAATGACAAAGTTGAATGGGTTCTTAGTTTTATTGGGATTCAGTGATAGGCCCTAAATATGTTCCCTTTTATTTGTTATTTTCCTTAATTTCCATATCAATCATCCAATTATGTACTCATATCAGATCCTTCACATTTTGAGACCATTATTTCTATACCACCACATTTGTGAGCCTAAGATTGTGAAATAGCAACTCTGCTTTTCAACCATCAACTTAAAATAATCAATACAGCTTTATAAATTCCCTGTCCCATGACCAATGAACCACAAACTTGATAAAGGCACATACCAAAGAGGAATGAGAATGCTGTTACCTAAACCAAGAAAATGAAGAATCAAGGCCAAGGACTAAGACAAGCTGGACTAGTACCTATTAAACACCACAATACAGACAATATGATCCTCATCCAAGTCCCCCTTATGATTCTTTTCTTTCAGACAAACCAACCACAAGTACAGTAAAGTCCATTATTATAGCAAGATTTTCACTGTTTTCCGGACTCATTAGCCAAAAAAAAATGTTTTCTATATAAGTTGTAATTGACATGAAAGGGTAAAAATGAAGAAAACAAAGTCTTCAAGGAATGTGGCCATTGGATTCTACTGACAACAATCCAAATAAACATAAGAGCTATCATGTGAATATAGTTATCCAAGAGGATTTTATTCAGTGGACTTGAATCTCATGACTACATACATCTCCACAATCATATCTACTAGAGGTAAATGTTCCTTAGAAGAAAAGTTTTAGAATGGATTTCATCATTCTGGAATCCCAAAATGAAACAGGATCTTTGGCTTGTAGATCAAAGAAGAAAGGAAGTTAGATATGTAACTCCTTGAATTTCTCACATTATTGCATATACCAACATATATCTTTTGGCTTGTAGCTCAAATGAGAATATCTAGAAAAAATTGCCAAACAATAAAAGTTGGCATATTATGCTGTTCATCCTTTTGGATCAAAGGGGTCAATAGACTTGTTTTTTAGGCTACAACATACAGGCAATAAAATGTATACACAAATACTTTAAAAAGTAAACACATGCACACAAACATATACATGCATATAATCTGGATATGTATGTACTTATATATGTGTATATATACATATATGTATGTGTATACATAAGTGTGTATATGTATTTCTCCCCCCAAAAAAAACCTCCTAACCTTTATAACTATCTAGAGGATAAACTAGTTGAAAAAAAAATTTTTTTAATCCAGCCAATCTTGCTTGTTTAATCTTCATGATACTAACTAAATGTTTTAAATTTTTTTTTTTTGCTTTTTGGAGGGGGGAGCATAGGGCAGTTGAGGTTAAGTGACTTGCCCAAGGTCACACGGCTAGTTCTTGTATTAAGTGTCTGAGGCCACATTTGAACTCAGATCCTCCTGACTCCAAGGCAAGTGCTCTATTCACTGTGCCACCTAATTGTTTTAATATATTTTTTTAATTCACTCATTGTCCTTTTTCAAGACAAACCTAAAATAAATCCATATTTATATAAATCACAAACTGACCATATATTAATCTACCTATTGACTTCTGCCAAATTATATCCCTAAGTCTCTCTTTTTAATGTATTCCATATAAAATTCATATTGAACACTTGGAGCATCCAGATATGTTGCCAAATCTAGGCATAACTACAGGCCTATTCTATATTATTGTTGGGATTGAGCAAACCTGGAAAAGAATAATGTTATGACTCAGTTATTTTAAGTGCGATACACAAAGCATACTTTTTAAAGGGGTTGAATAATTTGCTTTGTATATGAATCACAACAACTGAAAACTTAGAAGTGACTTCCCTAACTATACCCAAGCCTGGTTTGAATGTACATATATACCCTACCCACCATTGTTAATTCCCCCAAAATATAGTGATAAAAGAAATGATGCTATAAAAAGCTGTTAGTTTCATAGGAAAAAATGTTATAAATGAGCAACAGTCCACACATCCTTAACACTGGGTTGTACAACTTTATAGTACAGTTGGTAACAGTATATTAACACTGTTATTATGAAATGCTTTGGTTGAGACAGCCTTATGTGAAGTATGCCTATATTGATTGTAAACAATTATGAATGAAAGCATGCCTTATTTTATAATCCCATTTCACCCCAGGAGAAAAGTAATACTCAATGAATGGTCCAACAATTTGGTTTCAAAACTGTGATTTTGTCACAAGTGAAACTTTTTGCATTTACTGGAGCTTTCCTTGCACATGAATGAAATTACTGCTATCTAATCAAAAGAACACACTTGCATCTAGGGTCTTAAAGCACTTCAAAATATACAACATTGCACATATCTTTTTTATTGTTGTGATTCATAATGAAGAAAAGCAAAACAAAAACAAAACCCAAACCTGATAGGAGTAACCTATAGACTCTTTTGAACTACCAATAATCCTTAAGACAGTCACCCACCTTCTTTGTACCTTTCTATATTTTGCTCTACTTGTAAATAAGTTCTTTTCAATTTTCCTGATCCAAGTTTTTTTCTTTTTCCATTGAAGTTGAGTCTTCCTCACCTACCTCCCATGCTTCACCTGGAATTCTTTGAAGTTCTCCCCATACTCCAGATGTCTACCCTAACTCTAGTTGAAAATCATCATTCTTGATTTCTACAAATTCCTGCAGGATTTAATTTTCTGCTTTGGGCAATTACAAAAAAAAATTCTCTAATTGCCAGTTTGAATATATGTGTGTAGATTGGGGGGAGGAGGGGGCAGTTCCCCTAATAATCACTCACCCCCAGCAACGCCTTCTTACAAAAAGAGTGGACTAAATTATTTCAAATTAAAAGGCAAAGATATCTCAATATAAGATTTGCCTAAATGACATAATATTTTAAAAACTTGTTTCCATAGTGACATTATAAAGGAAACATACTGGTATTTCTAAAGAGTTTCAGTATTTGATACTTTCAGATACCCAAAATAGCAGAATAGGAAAAAAAAAGTGAAACAAAATGATTTAAAGCCTACTACATAAACGGAACAACTTGAGAAAGGAGCTATAGCAGCTCAAGAACCTGATATTAGTAAGCTCTAGAGTGCCTCTGAGGTCTTGAAGCATTGTGGTTGCAGAAATCCAACTGATAGTTTTTCAATATAATGCATCTCAAAGATAGAACTACTCTCAAATCTTAGAAGTCCAGAAGACTGGTTTAGACCCACCACCACCTCCACCTCCTTCACACATTGATGAATAACAACATCAGGATGGCTTGCAACAGAATGTAAGCCACTTTAAAGCTGAGGAGGACTTCCCAGAAAATGTTAAATTCATGCTTTCACTGTCCTGAAAGAGGTCAAAAGCCCTGCAGGAATAATCAAAGGGAAAAAAATCCAAAAGTTGTCTTTACAATGTAAACAAAAGATACAAAAACTTGTGAAGTGATTTCCTTGAAGGAGAAAAAAAAACCCAGAGAACTTCCTTAAACCTTCCATTTCTTTGCACAAATGAAGTGATCTTTGAAGAGCCACCAAAAGGTTTCACATGGAAAAGGAAGAAATAGTAGGGGGGGGGGGGGAAACGAGCCATCACAAGCAGAGCTTCAAAATGGAGAACATCCATAATTTTATGAACACTTCTCATCTCAGCTTTGTCTCCTGGAAGCCTGCTCTCCTCCATTTTCTGGTGGAGCCACAACATGACATGGCTTACCTGACTCAGTTCACAGCTCTCAGCCAAACTAGTCACTTCCTTTTAAAGCATGCAAGCAGCCTCAAGAAACAAAACCAAACCAAAGAGAACACACACACGCACACACATTCATACACATAAACAAAAAAAACCAGTAGTAGGAGAATGCCCCAACTGGAAGGTCTTTCCAATCCCAGACATTCGCAAAAATGAAACTTTTTTTTTTCTTGAGGGGAGGGGTATAAAAGCAAGTCTAGCAGGCTCCCTTTCTATAGGTTAGAAGGTACAATGAGGAGAAAATCAGGGTTACTCCAGGAAACACAAAAGCCTGGAGACTGAATGTGTGGAGAAGCCTGGTGTTTTGGAGTCTGGACTAGAACCAAAGCAGACAGCTTGCAAATGGAGGACAGAGAGATAAAGAGAAAGCGAGAGGGTGATCCGATGGGGGCTGCTGCTTCTTCCCTGCGTGGCTGGAAGGAAAGCAGACACTGGGGAACTGAACCAGAAGTAGTGAGGCTTTCTCCCCTTTCTTTCTTTTCTCCCCCCTCCCTTTGAAAGGAGTGAAAAAAAAACAAAACAAAACAAACAAACAACAACAACAAAAAAAAACGTGTGTAATGGCTTCTCCTCTCCAGAAACCGCTGTCCTCCAAACAGCCCCTTCTGAAACACCAGTCTGGAGATAGTTCCTCCGCTCCTTTCTCAACCTTCATCTCCCGATCCCCTCTTCTCTCTTCTTTCACCACCTTCTCCACCACCACCACCACCACCACCACCACTACCACCACCACCACCACCACCACCACCACCAACACCACTACCACTACCACCACCACCACCACCACCACCAACACCACCACCACCAGAAGCAG
>NW_027185799.1:8653622-8656318 GCF_028583685.1 Petaurus breviceps papuanus
TCTCTCTCTCTCTCTCTCTCTCTCTCTCTCTCTCTCTCTCCCTCTCCCTCTCTCCCTCTCTCTCTTCTTTTCTCCTCTTTCTGTCTCTGATCCCACTTCCCAAACCCTTAGCATCAATCCCGATCCTTCAGTTCTACCCTCACTTCTCCTTCATCTTCTCTTCTCTTCTCTTAATAGAACTATACAAAATTAATTAACCACCTTCCTCCTTTTCCTCCTACCAGAAGCAGCAGCAAAAGCAAAAGCAGAACCACCACTACTACCACCTTCTCCTACTCCTCCTCTTCCTCCTCCTCCTTCTCTCCCTCCTCCTCTTCCTCCTCCCCCTCCTCCTCTTCCTCCTCTTCCTTCTCCTCTTCTTCCTCCTCCTCTTCCTCCTCCCCCTCCTCTTCTCCCTCCTCCTTCTCCTCCTCTTCTCTCCTGCTTCTTCTCCTCTTCCTCCTCCAGTCCATGCAACAGACTTCCTCTCCTCCCATCTAAACAAAACCCTCCTTGGGTGAATGAATGAATTTGCTTGTCCCTACACACAAACGCTCTCTCTTCCCTCTGTGCACATATACCAATCGGAGATGGGTTTTAATTGCAGGAACTTACAGGAGCGTCCCGGAGCTGTGAGCTGCTTCTTCTTCTGGTGCTCTGCTGCCTCCTTCTCCTCTTTCTCTTTCTCCTCTTCCTGCTCTTCTTGTTCTTGTTATTGTTGTGGAAGTTGTTTGTGAGTCTCATGTGCTTTTGCCAGGTCTCAGCAATGGAGGATCGCCATCTTTCCTGCTTTCCTCTCCTTCGCTGGCTTGCTGCAGCTGCAGATGACCTGAGATATCCGTCTCTCTCTCTCTCTCTCTCTCTCTCTCTCCTCCCTCCCCTCTCCCCTCTCTCCCTCTCTCTCCCCCCTCTCTCTGCCCCCTCTGTGTCTCTCTCTGAATAATGAGCAACCAGAGGGAGAGAGAGAGAGAAAGCAAGAGAGAGGGAGAGAGCAAGAGAGAAAGAGAGAAGGAAGACAATCTTCTCCCACCACACAAAATGCAAGAGCACCAGGGGGTGCGCGAAGCCTTTCTAACAACAACAACAACGTGGAGGAGGGGGAAAAAGGAGGAAAAGGCTGGAAAAGGGAGAAAATATCCAGGAGCCCGGGAGGAGGAGAAGAAGCAACAGAAGATGCTGTTGCTGCTGCTCCTGCCCGCGTTGCTGCTGCTGCCCCTGCTGAAGAACACGAGAAGGAGGAAAGGTGGTTGCAAAGTTAAAGCTGGGACATTGTCTTTGTCACTCAGAACAACACACAGCCAGGCCAGGGAGGAGGAGGAGGAGGAGGAGGAGGAGGTAGTGATGGTGGTGGAGGAGGAGGAGGAGGAGGAGGTGGTGGTGGTGGAGGAGGAGGTGGAGAAGGAGGAGGAGGAGGAAGACAAGGAAGGAAGAGGAGGAGAAGGAGGAAGACAAGGAAGGAAGAGGAGGAGGAGAAAGGAAAGAGGGGGAATGAGGTGAATAAGAAGCAGAGAGGAAGAGAGGAAGGAAGGAGATCTAAGGAGGTTCCCAAGCCAAGCTGTTACCTCGCCAGCCCCCGTACAGGGGCACTCGGCAGCCCTTGTTTTCCAGAGGGAGCCCTCACCATGGATCTTGCGTGCTCGGTCATAGCTTTCCACCATCAGCCCAAGCCCAAAGAGCCGATTCCCAGAGGCTGATGTGCCCAAGTGGGTCCCTCAGACACATCCATCTAGAGGCTAATCTTTGCAAAGAACATACATTGAGCTGGAGGTTGCAAGTATAAAACCAGATCAACCACGTGGTTGTTTTTAATCCCCTTCCAGCTTGTGTTGTAAGTATTTGATGTGAAAAGCTCAAATTGTCCATTACTGGCACGTATTTTGAAGTCTTCTCCCTGAAATAAAGGCTCATTGTGCATTTTATTTCTCCTTCGATATGGCAAGGATGGGGGGGGGGAGGAGGGCGGGGAGGAGAAAGATGATCAATCCAATCTTCAAAACCACTTTTTTCTCCTCAACTTGTGAAATGTTTTGACGGCAACAACAACAACAAAAAAATCCTACTTAAATAACTTTACACCTTCTAACCCCGTGTTGTTTGCACTTTGTGGCTGATCATTTAAAGCCTTCCAAAGTAATAATCAACGCTCATAATGATAAGGTGTCACGGTGTTGAAGGCGAGACAGCCAAGATGAAGCTTTCATACCCGGAATTTTTATTTAGTGTAATTTTCCCCAAATCGTCCTGAACTACCTCTTTTGCAAAGGTGCTTCCCCTCCCCCATGATGCCAAGTGGTTAGTCTCCCAGGCTTTAATTTTGGTATTGAGGGGGGTACAATAGAAAAAAAAATCAATACAGCAAGACAGGAGCAATTGAAGTTCAAGGACATGGGCTGTATTCTAGTATCATTTCTATTTCTCTGGTCCTCAAGCCGTGCACTCAACATCCTTGGGAGAGCAACACACGGGGTGATGATGCGTGCTGCAAAGACCTTCATTAAAGTTTCTTTTGTCCCCGCCTAAATTTGGGTGCCTTTCTGGATTCCTTCACATGGGCTGCCTTTGGGAGCGGTGATCAAGTGGAGGAGGCGCACAGACCCTCTACTTAAAGCGTGTCAGCAGTTTATTAAAGATGTGGTGATGATTGATTACAAGGTTATCCTCTTTAATAGCCCCAATGCAACAGCCAGGAAACAAATACCTAAATGAAAGGGGGAGGG
>NW_027185799.1:8656718-8706401 GCF_028583685.1 Petaurus breviceps papuanus
TCCCTTCATGGTCCAACCTTGTGCGGCTAGGGAAGGTCCCATTGCTCCTCTTCCCTATGGGCGGAGATGGGGCAGGGGGGTGGGAGTGGGGGCAAGGTTGGGGCTGGAAGGTGTTTGAAATCTGGTGGTGGCTTCTCCTATAAATCACTCTTGAAAATGAAAAGGAACTCACAAGGACTCTGACGTCTCTGCAGCACCCTAGCAGATAATTTACCTCTTTGTCTTTAATAAAAAGAAAAAAAAAAACCCTGACTTTTCCTGTCAAGCTATGCTCCAGCAAAATAACAATCGTATTTCAGGTTGAAGGCTCCTAATACAGCTGGGTTTCAAGCCCACGATAAAATCTTCATCGACGTGAAGATACCTTCTCGGCTGGCCCTAGTGTTATGTGGAAGTGTCCCCACACTGAAGCATCTCCATTAATGTAGGCGTGAGTGCTTGTGGGTGGGTGTTTAAGTGTATGTGTGTGGTGGGGGTTGGGCGGGAGATGAACAAGGAGAAACATCCCAGGATGGATCGGCGAGGTCTGGACACCCTCGGCCAAGCCCCGAGGAGGAGCTTTTCCAAGAAGGGTGTTCCAGTTCCAACACGTTTCACAGCCTCATAAACTCAGCTGGCATTGGTGAGGGGAAACGGCTGCCTAGCTTCAGATAGTCACCGTCCCTGCAAATTAAACGTGGAGTCGCCAAGTCCCCAAGTTCACCCAGAGCCACTGCTCATGCTTCCAGCGGCAGGAGGGGGTGGAGAAAGAGGAGAAAAAAGACCGAAAGGGATTGATGGGAGATGAAGGAGGCGGTGGGGACTACTCTCAGACGGAAGCTTTGTCTGATAGGAGAGACCCTTCCAGTGGATTGTGCCTTCGGATTAAAATCTTTGAAATTCCAGAGTCTACACCTGATTGTGTGTATGGTAGACAGCAAAGTGGGAAGGGAGCAAAGAGATTCGTGAGGAAATATGAGATCTGTTCACTTCATCTCTTTGGGGGAGGCGATGGAAGAAGGCTTTTTTTTTTTTTTTTTGGCATGATTGGTTTTCATCCCAAATATCAGCATTAGAGGGTCATTCAGACGCATTTTGAGTCTACTTATAATAAAAGCAAACTGCCTTCTCCATGCTGATAGACCAACTTTTTACAAAAAGCCCACACAGCCCTGCAGTTTGCATCGTGGGAAGCCAACAATTTTACTAATGACGCTATAAATATCACTTTTACTCCAACTTTTAAGGACAGTGGCAAGTACCTCAATTATCCAATTGAAGTAATTGAAAGGATATTCTTCTATTTGAATATTTAAATCTTTCAGCTTTAGTTCTTTAAAACTTGGAACCTCTGGTTTGGTTGTTTTTCTGCCCAATGACTTAGGACAGAGCTTTGATAAGGCAGCCTGACCAGTGAAGAAAGCACCATGGTTGGAGGTTTAGTGAAAACGTTAATAAGCTTGACACTTAAGTAACCATAATTATGCTTTGCCATTAGCAGCCCATTAAGATGAATAGGGGGAAGTTCACACCTCCTTCAGTCCTGCTATTTCATCCCCTAAGAAGACTCAGCAAAGACAGCAGTTCTTTGGTTTGTCCTCTCTAGGTTATCTCCTCAATCAGGGGGAATAAAAAATTCTGTGATTAAAAAAATGAAAATTTAGATTTGGTGTACAGCAGAACAATGTTCAGGGAAGTCTCTTGGGAAAATCTTAACTCCCTGAAATTTGCAGATTGTTATTGTCCCTAGTCTCATTATTCCCCTGAGTCATATGGGATTTCAAGACTTTATTAATGTCCCAGGGAATATGAATATGTTGGAAGTCTGGACTTTTTCTTCCCTTATGGAGGGTGACTGGCATACAGACTCCTCATAAAGAGAAATTATGGCTCATCAAAAGGGTGACTTTATGAACATTAATAGAATAATAAATCTTGCAATTTCTGCACTAGAAAAAAATGAAGCCCTAAAATCAGAATGACCCCATGCAAATATGATCAACTAACTTGGCTATTCCCTAGGAGGATAAAACAGATTAGGATGTACCATACATCTTTCAGGTTTCTAAAACCTTGGGAAAATAAGATCCACAAAGTCAAAAAGAAAAAGAGTGCACTGATAGGTCAGAAGAAAGATTGTGTCAAAAATCTTGAAAGAAAATGTGAAAAAAAAAAAACCAACAATAGCACCTAAATCCAAGAGAATTAATTTTGATCCAAACAAGAGTATGAAGTTTCTAAATTCTTTGTCCCTGTACTTAATCTCTTTTAACCCAGTGAGCAGAGGGTGAAAAAGACCCCTTCATCTTGCAGCTCTCACACAAAGTCTTCAGTTGTAAGCTCTTCCTTTTCTAAATTTTACAGGGGGGAATGCTTAGGCTGATTATTTGAGAAAAATATGTGACACTAAATGGGTCTCCAAAAAAAATTTAGCCACTCTTTCTTTAAACATTTGGTCATATTGTTGGACAACTGTCATTTGACTATTTGTTGAAAGACCTCCTCCCATACACTATTCATCTGAGTCAATCACAGTCTTTGTCCTATGTGAGTTTAAATTAACATTTCCCACCAACTGTAATTTACACTGGATTCCTTAAGACTCTAATAATCTTGGTGGAAATTCCTTGATACTAAACATCCCATTCTGACAATTTGACTGAATAAATTGCATGATTATAGATCTATTTTCGTATATCCTGACTTGAATGAATTAACAGGTTTTCCTTATCTCTGATTGAAGTGTCAGTACACTTGTAAACTTACATACATATATATATATATATATATATTATATGTATAATATATATTTTATACATTATATATATAATATTATATATATGTATATTATGCCACATTTGAGGGCAGAGTTCTAAAATCTTGGATAAAATGATAAAAAAGAGAGAAAGATTGATGATTCTGACTAGACCTTCAAGGAAAAGGAGTTGTTTTAATTCTTATTCAATTTATTCAGTCTTGATATCTTAGTTAAAGCAAAGGTTGAGAGACAGTAGTTGAGTAGAAATGATGAAATTCTGAAGTTCCCTTTTCTGTGAGTTAGAAGTATATATATATATATATATATATATATATATATATATATATATACACACACATACACATACTATATATAGTATGTCAAATTCCAGTAAGGAGAGGCAGCCAGGTGGTGCAGTGGGTAAGAGTGCTGGTGTTGGGAGAGCCGGGATCAGTTCTGGCCTCAGATACTTGGCACCCACACAAAATAACTGGCTGTGTAACCTTGAGCAAGTTACTTAACCCCAATTGCTTTAAAAAAAATTCCAGTAAAGATCAAAATTTTATCTTGCTGAATAATACCCTCCAGAGGACCAAGATTTCAAATAGCAATTCTTAGTTATGAAAATTTTGGTCTTGTAAGAGAACTTCAGAATAGAGTTGACTCTCACACCAATGAAGTTCAGTCAATTGCTTCTGAAAATATTGGGTCCCTGATCTGGGATGTTAACAAGGTATGTGGGGAATGTTTTCCTTAAAGGAGATAATACTTGAGAATAAGTTAAGAACATCTGAGGGTCAATATCTTCATGTGAAGCATATAATGGTATTCAGTTCCCTATAGAGATTTTTAAGGAAAAGGGCATCCATGAATCAGTGCATTGTTGGTAGGATATATATTCAGTTTTATCTAACTCTTCAAGACCCCATTTGGGGTTTTCTTGGCAAAGATAGTGGAATGATTTACCATTTGCTTCTCCAACTCATTTTGCAGATGAGGAACTGAGGCAAACAGGGTAAGTGACTTGGCCAGAGTCACATAGCTAGTAAGTGTCTGAGGTCAGATTTGAACTTAGAAGGAGGAATCTTCTTGATTTCAGACTCAGTACTCTATGCACTATGCCACATAGCTACCAGTTGGATATAATACTATGAAAAATGAAGTCCACAAGCATTTACTAAGTACTTTCTAAGAGTCAGACATTGTGCTTATCCTCAAGGATAGAAAGGCAAAAAACAGTCCCTACTCTCACTCACCTGAAAGACTGCCAGTCTGCTGAGAATAATTCCAAGCAGAAAGACCAGTATTTCTAGATTCCCACCACTTACACTCCTGCCATGATGAATCAGAAATGAGCCATTCCTTCATGTCTGATTTTACCACACCTTTATAAATAAATATGTCCCTTGTGTCCATGTGAGAAATACCATTTGGGGAGATAATTATCAACTTCTCTACCATGGTTTTCAGTTACCTAATTTTGTAACCTATTCAATTATCTTGATATTTGAGTTCAATAAATGGCTCTAACTTTTCCTTGGAAGGTGAAAAGGCTAAAGGGATTTTTTCCTCTGTGAATTTTCTTAGAGCAATATTGTGGGAGGGATTTTTTTGCTTTCTAGGATTCACTTGTTCATGGCAATAAAGTTGATAGTGTTTACCTGTTCATGTTTGGGAAATTGGAAACACCAGAATGTTTATTTCACCTGAGTGGATCTTGTCCACAATATTATATTTAGGTAAATGATAGCATGTAGTGCTCTAGGGATGTTGACAGATAATGTACCTTTTGATGATTCATATTTGTATAAGTTTTATCTATATGTTTTCAAAACATCTGGTTAATATGCCCTAAATATAATTGATACCATTAATTACTGTCCCAATTCATGATATCATTTACTTTAACTGAATCTAAACACCCAGAAAATAGCTCCAACTACTCCTCCCCTCTCCTCCCACCATGCAACACATAAACTTTTCAGGAAGTGTTTTGGCTTCATGTAAATATTGTCCATACCATCTTTTCACATCACTTTTGCCAGTGTGATCTTGATGACTTCAAGAGACTATTCTATCCACTGTTTTGATGAGAATAATATGGCTAGTGTCTTATTAAAAACAAAGCAAAGCAAAACAAAAAAGCAACTCAAAACCTTAATTTTGTAACTTATTCAATTATCTTGATATTTCAGTTTTGAATGGAAGATCCATATGGAACAAGCAGTGTGTAACAGGTGAACTGACCAATGAGAACACAGTTCTTATGAGCATGTGTATTGTGCTTTGCCAGAGGCAGCCGCCATATGGATTGTGGAGCATGTCAGGTATTCTAAGAGGGACTTTTTGGTTCATTGAACTGGGTGTACATATAAAGCTCAAATGCACTCTTTCTTTGATTAAACAAGCAGCAGTGGCTGCCTATTTCCTCATCTGGCCAGACTTCTGGCTGTTAACATGGTGTCTCTGGTATTTGCATCTTTAGGTTTGTTCTCTTAAATGTATGCATATGAGAGCTGGAATGACTAGGCAGTGATTTTGTAAGATCTCAAAAGATCTACTAACTGTAGAGTTTGAAGCAGTAGACCCTAGTGATGCTCCAACATAGCTCCTACAAGCCCCAGCTTGACCCCTGCTAAATGATATTGGGGTACTAATCAATGATTAGACATGATGCTACTGATCCAGAAAATCAGTGAATCAGTCCAACAACCCACATGCATTTTCTACAAGCAAGGGAATAACTTTATCTAATTACTATGCTGCATTTGGAAATGAATTTTCTAGGGCATATGCTTTGTAGCAACTATGAGACATATGAGCCTGCTCTCCTCAGGGACCAAGGTAGTAGAAGGAAGTGTGTGCTCCTGGTTCAGGGAAGATGTTTTTGGATTTCTATTCTTGCTATATCTTCTTAGTAAATATCCTTTTGTAATCTGGGGGTGCTAGTTGATACCATAGATAATATTGAATAGGTATTACCTGACCCTTGTAAAGATGTTGCTATAGAGATAACTACTGAGTGATTTTGGGAAGAACACACTGGAATGGGGGCTTAAGCCAATAGCATTTGAAAGACCGCCCTAGCCCCTCAGAGGAACCCCTAGAACCATGTGGGGAAAATAATGTCTTGTTCTAGAATCTGATTAACTAGTGAGAGTGAAAGTTGGGGAGGAAAAGAACCCTCAGGGTCTTCATGTCTACAAGTGGAATGGGTATCTCCCCCCAAAAAACAATACTGTCTTTAGCTGAATTTATAGAAGAATAATATCTTGAACAAGGGAGAAAATTGTCCGACTGTATTTTTCCCTGACCACATCACATTCATTAAATTTTATTCATCTCTTGGCACCAGATTTTAGTAGGGATATTGATAAACTGATGTTAAGAGGAGAGCAATCAGGATAGTCAAAGGACACCAATCCATGCCCTTTGAGAATCAGGGAAGTAGGGCTATGTAGCCCAAAGAGGACAAGACTTACTAATAATGTGACCCCTCCTCAAATATTTGAATGGCTGTCATCTGGAAGAGAAAAACACTTATTCTGCTTCATCCCTGAGTATAAAAGTAGAACCAAGAGAGAAAAGGTTCTAAAAGGTAGATTTCACTTTCATATCAGGAAGAATTTTACCTAACAAGATAGTGGAAGAAAGAAAGGAAAGGAGTGGCACTAGGTGATTTCTAAGTTCCCTTCCCAGTCTAATATACTTTGAGTTTATGATTTTTTATATAACATTATAGTCTTTAACTTATTTTTAAATTTTATTTTTTAAAATTCTGAAATGAAATACCAAAAGGAATACATACATATCACAAATACATATTTATGCATACATACATATATAAGTATATATGAGAGAAAGAGAAAAATAGGCTTTTTAAAAGGAAACTGTGAACCTACATTTGATAATTATTTTAAAGTATTTAATAAATTGAATATGTTACTTTCATGACTGTCCTGCTTATATGTTTCCTTCTGAACTTTCTTAGATTTTCCTATGTACCAAAAAAATTTTTCAATGTCTCTCTTTTGTTTTATTACTATTCCCTCCCTTGAGTTCCTTATACCCATCATCAATTAATTGAACAAAAGAAAAAAAATTTATAATAAATAAGCATAGTCAAACAAAATGAATACATATTGTGGTCATGTCAAAAAATGTCCTTGTCTTTTTGCACCTGGAGTCGATCACTTTTTTGTTAAGAGGTGGGTGATATGCTTCATCATAGGTCCTCTGGAGAGATGGTTGGTCCTCACAAACATCACAGTTCTTAAGCATTTCTTTACCATGCAATTGTACTTGCCTGAGTTACTCTCCTGGTTCTGCCCACTCCACTCTATATCAGTTCATGTATGCTAGTCAGTATTCTCTGTGCTGCAATGGATAAAGTGCCAGTTCTGGAGTCAGGAGCATCTGTGTTCAAATCCAGCCTCAGACACTTACTAGCTGTGTGACTGTGACCAAGTCATTTAGCCCTGTTTGCCTCAGTTTCTTACCTACAAAATGAGCTAAAGAAGGAAAGGGAAAACCATTCCAGTATCTTTGCCAAGAAAACCCTCATGGAGTCTCAAAGAGTTGCACATGACTGAAAAATTACCCAACAAGCAAGGACAACAATACCGTTCTGTTCATTCTTAAGCTAAAGTCTGTTTAACTGTTCCCTAAGTGATGGGCATCCTGTGAGATTCAAGTCCTTTTTTCTTCCTTTTAATGCCCATTTCAAGATAAGGAAGTTTGTTTTGCATGTGACTCCTTGCCTTTAAATTCGAAGTCCAGTAATTTCAAATTGGAAATTGGTTTTCCTTCAGAGGCCCTTTTATGGGATTTTGTTTGTGTCTTTTTAAAATATACTCACTGCATTCTCTTTGGCATGTTAGTTATTTATATATATTTCATATGAACAAACATGACATACAGAGGTCATGAGAGGTAGCATGGTATAGTGAAGGGGTTCCCCCTTTTCAGCCCCTGTACTTCTTGGTTTTCAGTAAAGCTTCTTGTATTTCATAATTAATAAGAAATAGTAATAATAACTACAATTTATATAGGCTAGTAAATGCCTGAGACTAGATTCAAACTCAGGTCTTCTGACTCTAGGTGTAGCTTTATCTGTATATGCACATGAAAATTAGAAAAGGGATTAATTAATTTCTATAAGGAAAACTTTTGAGTACATAACATTCTCCCCACTGCCCCCACCACTAACACTATTAATTTAGAACTATTTCAATAGGATAATATAACTATTTACCAAATATTTTTCATGACTCCTAGACAAACTTTTTATATTCCCTTGGAGGATGGATAACCCAGGTTCGAAATCCCAGGCCAAGTGTATAGAGCTTGCCTTAGAGTTATAAAGACCTAAGTTCAAGCTGTATCTTTGATCTGTGTGACCCTGGGTAAGTCACTTAACTTCTCAGTGTCCCAGGCACATTATTGTTATTGTTGTTCAAGTATTTTTTTTTCATTCATGTCTGATTCTTCATGACGTCATTTGGGGTTTTCTTGGCAAAGAGACTGAAGTAGTTTGCCATTACCTACTCCAGCTTATTTTACAGATGAGGAAACTGAGGTAAACAGGGTTAAAGTGACTTGCCCAAAGTCACATAACCAGCTTCTGAGGCTGGATCCTTTATCTACCAGGTACCACCTAGCTCCCCCACCCTCAGGCAAACATCTAAGATTATAATTTGTGGACAAGTTGTTGATCTGCATTGGTGGAAAACATTTCTTTTTGGTGAGCTTCTTATACAAATGAAATCAGAAGTCTGGTTCCAATACATCCCATATATGTGTAATATCACCTTCCGAAGCTCCATTAGGGCAGAAGCCATATGTTAGCTTATCTGGACATCCTCTCCAGTGCCTAGTACAGTGCTTATAATAAGAGCTCTTAACCTGGGGTCAGTTGTCAATCTACTAGCATTCAATAAATTCCTACTATGTGCCAGTCCCTCCTCCAAGTGCTAGGGACACAAAGACAGATGTAAGACAAGAAGATTATAGTCAGAAAGGTAGATGACACAGAAACAACTGTGTCCAAAACAAACAAGAAATATGCAGAATACATTGTGGATAACCAACAGAGGGAAGATATCAGTGCTAAGGGGGGATCAGGAATGGCTTCTTGCAGAAGGTCAGCCTTCAGCTTAGACTTGATGGCAATCAAGAAGGCTAGGAAGTAGGAAGAGGAAGGAGGGAGAGAGTTCCAGGCATGAGGGAGTGTGTTATGCAAATGAGGAACAGGGAGGAGCCTAGTGTGTCTCTGGACAGCAAAGTAAATGGTTGGGAACATTGTAAGATATCAGAAGACTGGAAAGGAAGGAAGGAGCCAGTTTGTGAAGGGCTCTGATATTTGATCCTGGAGGCGATAGGTAGTCATTGGAGTTGATTGAATGAGAGAGTCTGATGTGGTCAGACTGGTGTTTTAGGATGATCAGTTTGATGCCTGACTGAAGGATGGTTTGGAATGAGAAGAGGCTGGAGGCAGGGTGGTCAACTGAAGGTTATTTCAGGGATCTTCTATGAGGTGAGGAGGGACTGTACCAGGGTGTTGGTAGTGTCAGAGAAGGAGGCATATACTAGAGATGAGAGAGAGAAGAATTGAAGATGACACCTAGGTTTCAAGCCTAGGCAACTCAGAGGATGGCAGTAAATTGAATAGTAATTAGGGAAGTTAGGAAGACTGGAGGGTTTGGAAGAAAAGATAATGAATTCAATTCTGAACGTCTTGAGTTTAAGACATTACAAGACATCTAGTTTGAGATGTCCAAAAGGCAGTTGGAAATGCAAGATTAGAAACTGAAGGAAGTGTTAGGGCTGGATAAATAAATCTGAGAATTATCTGAATAGTGATGATAATTGCATCTATGAGAACTGATAAGAACACTAATTAAAATAATATAGAGGGAGAAAAGAAGAAGGCCCATGAAAGAGACTTGGAAGACACCTATGATTAACAAGGTATGATCAAGACAAATTTCTGTATGAATTTGTTTTTTTTTAAAAAGTATTTTGATAATCTTTAATTTTAAATATTTCTATATAATTGGTTTCCTTTGTAATCTACATATTTTGTTTTATGAATTTAAAAACATTATTCTAAGGAAAAAGAGGTCTACATGCTCTACCAGATTACCAAGGGGATGCATGGCATTAAAAAGTTTAAGAATCCCTTTCATATATAGAGTAGATGCTTAATAAATGTTGGTAGAATTAAACAGGAAGAATTAAACTTAAAAGTAATACTTTGCATTTACATATTAATCTACAATTTTCCTAGCCATTATTTCATTTTATCATCCTAATGGCCTTATGAGTTAAATTAGTACAGTTTGTTTATTTTACATATGAGAAAACCGAGGAAAGCTCTTAAGTGGCATGTGAAGAAATTATGTCAAGTGAGTGGCATCATTGACTGGAATACTGGTCTTCCTACTCCTGGTTTGGTGCTCACAGTTCAGAATTACTGTGAACTCAAACAAGTTTGCAAATAAATTATTAGTTACCACAGACCTCGTTAACCAACGGCAAGGATATTTCTAATGTTTACCTACTGTACAGTAATTGTTGGCCATTGGACTGCATTAATCACTGTTCATAAAACCCTTTGAATTCTTCCCAAATGAGCCATTTCAAAATCCTTTTTTTCTATTAATAACAGTATTGTCTAATCTAATCTTTCAGTTTTTTAAGCAGAGTTCACTCACATCTTTGTGAGCTAAGAAAACAATCTCCAAAGAATGGTAATCATCTGTCTTCACTGACTCCCTTGCTTACATTTATAGTTCAAGTCCCTGTTCATTGTCCTGTAACCTTAACATCAAGTCTACTTGTGTTCTTTGAGGACTTAAGGCTTATGGTTTGATTTCATCACAGGTTGTGAAGATTATTTTGCAAAAATTATTCATCAGTTGTATTCCTTAAGCACCTGGATTGTTGAGCAGTTTTAATATTGCCTGGTTAGATTTTTATAGCATCCTACTGGTGTTCATCCTAAAATTCTGCTGAAGTCAGCAATTAGATGAATGTTTATTGATTTTTAAAATTCAATGTCATTTCCTCCTATTTTAACGAAACCTAGCAACACTAAATTAAAAAAAATAAATGAATAAAAGGTAGAAAGTTTGACTCAATATAGTAATGAGAACCTGCATGCTTCATTGGTATCCATAAAATGTCCAGAGATCAAGTACAAAGTTCCCAGCACATTGGGTGAGTCTGCTGTGAAGCATTTTTTGGAAGGACATAAATAAATCATATAAGACGAAAGAGCCTAGATCAGGTGTGATCAACATCATGAGGGATGGGGTTTGGGAGGGTGAGTAACTACATTGATAAGGTCACTGAATGATTAAAGTATTGAAGTATCTAACTATAATATTGGAGTTCTACTCTTCAATCAGCAGTGTGACCTTGACTAACCTCCCTGAACCTCACTTTTCTTATTTGTAAGACAAACATTTTGGAACTAGATGTCTCTTCTAGCTTCAAGATTTTATGATTCTGTAATGAGATTACCTGTAGAACAACAAAAATGCATCATGAACAAATAGCAATTTTTTTAATGTGAGATCTCCTTAAAAATTTATTTGTAAATCATGAGATTACACTAGATGACCTCCAATTACCTTTCATCTCTAAGATTCTCAGTATCTATATTTCCAGGGAAGCCAATTTCATAACTCTCCACAGCCAGCCATATTTAATAGTTTTTTTTAGCATGTAAATTCTTCTTTATTGATATCTTTTCTAAAAACAGGTGTAATTACAACTAATTTTTCTCTGAATCTCTTTTTCGTATAGATGAAGGCTTGACAGTTATGTTCTCCTCATGGCAACCCTTTACATCTCTAAGAATAGCTAGTATTATCCTTCAGACTTCTCCAGGCCATATTTAAAACTCTTTTTTTTGGCTGTTATTTCTGCTTTTTTTTTTAACCCCAAATAGACGATTTGTTACAACTGAGATGTAATCCAAGTCTACATTGCTGATTACAAAACTTTACCTTCTCTAGACCTAATACCCAATTTTTTTTTATCAAGAAACTTAACACTTCTATTCAAAGAGTAGATCAATGTGACACAAAACCAAAGGGAACAAGGTTAGAATTCTCACCTAGAAGAGTGGAATCTTAATATTTTGCTTAGTTATGCTGAGGGAATGATAGCACCATCTTCCACATCTGGACTCAGTCCCAATAGTGCATTAAAAAATAGATGACTCTCTTAGTCCTTTTGAGTACACTCTGTACAGAACTCATGAAAGAACTACTTCTACTATCTAAAACAGCCCTACCAATGTCATCATTTTACACTTGGTGCAGTATAGGAATTGAGAGTTCAGAGATATTGTTTTTAGTGCTATGGGACATGGGATTGTGATTCCAACTTGTATTTTCTTTTTTTCAGAATAATTCATTTGATACTATTAATGGATGATAAGACTTGTGGCATAAGCTACAGAAAATATTAGTGATTGAATTGAAGTGGTTAGCTGAAATCCATGAGGCCATAATCTTGAAGTACATGATATTTAATGAACTTCACTCCATTCTCCTCTCAGCTGTCAGATTGACCTACCTAAAGCTCAAGTCTGACCATGTCATCTTCCTATTCAGTCAACTCCAATGTCTCCCTATTGCCTCCAGGATCAAATGGAAAGCTCTCTATTTTTATTTTAAGCCCTTATCTATCCCCATCTTACTTTTCCAGACTTCCTACACTTTACACCACTGCCCATCTCAATCCCAACTCATGTACTCTGAGATCCAATGACACAAACCACCTTACTGTTCCACTGATGAGACATTTTGCTTCTTTACCCTAGGCATTTTCATTGGCTGTGCTCTGAGGTTGGAATTCTCTTCATCTACTTCCTAGCTTCTCTGGCTTAAAGTCTGGGTTAAAGTCTCACCTTCTATAAGAAGATTTTCCTGATTACCTTTAACTCTAATGCCTTCCCCTCTGTTGATTATCTATGATTTATCCTCTGGTTTGAGTTTCTTTATATCCCCACTGCTTGGCATAGTAGGTGGCACATAGTAGGTGCTTAATAAATAACTGCATGATTGAAAAATCCTATTGTCATGACTTAAAACAGTGGTTCTTAATCTGTAGTCCCTGGACTTTTCAGAAGTATGTATGTGGACTGAAGAAGAGCCTCTAAATCTGTGTCATTTCAAGCATTGTTTTTTTGAATGAATGAAAAGCAATGTTTACTCTGTGCCAAGTACTGTAATAAGTGCAGAGAATGCAAATAAAAAGCCAAGATAATCTTTCCCCTCAAGGATCTTACATTCTAACAGGGAAGACAACCCATATTGGGAAATGGTGGTCAGGGAAAGGAATTGTGGTGACTGGGGAAGTCATAAGAATGTTCATGGAATAATAAAGCGATCTTTGAATGCATTCTTTCCAAAGGTAGTAGTGGTGTTGAATTTGTTACATTCCTAGAGAAAGAAGTGGAAAGAGGGAGTGGGGATAGGATTTTGATAGATGTCTTTTATTTCTATTTAGCAAATTTAAGTTGTGTAGACTGAACAAATAGCATTTCACAAACATGGATATAAATATTTTTAAGAACTATGTAGATATTGTCATAATCAATAATATACAATTGTAAGTGAATTCATAGTAGTTTTTTGGCATGTATTTTTCTCCATGGATGCTAATGTACTTTTACAAGCAAGTAACATGGACCTTTTTGATGATGGTCTCTTACTTGAAAAAATTGGAAACCACTGGACCAGAAGCTTCCATAATCAAAACAACCTTTAGATCTCTCTCTGTCTCTGCCTGTCTCTGTCTGTCTGTCTGTCTCATGAACTATATCCTTTGGAAGGGGAACCAACTTCAGTTGAAAATTATAAGATGTTTTTCAAGGGATGCCTTTAGTACAACTTTTAATGTTTAGGGAAACCACTAAATGGCTAGTTCAGACAAGGTCTCCAAATACAGCACTCTATATAGCCTATTAGCATGTACTCTGAAATATTGAGTGGAAATCTTAAATAGCATAAGCCAGTTATATAATTTGCATTTAGATCATAAAAAGCTTGATTCTCATGGTATTCTCCCTTGTGTAGAGAAACATCATTTAGAGGTAAAGATATTTCTATTAGTCGTCACCCCTTTTTCTTCTCACCAGCCTGCACTCTAATCTTGATCATGTCCTAGAAGCATGATCCTGGAAGATCACAACCTTCTGCCTCTTCAATCCCACTCGCAGTTTGGATGATTCCTCCTAAAACCTCCATTTAAGGAGGACACCCAGATCAGCCACTTCTCCACTTCTCTTCAGATTGTTCTCTGAACTTTTCCATCCTCCTCCTACTCTGGCTACCTCCCTCCTCATTTAGATTCTTTGTACATATTGTTGTCTTCCCCCACTAGGATGTAAACTTCTTGAGAACAGGAAGTGCCTTTCTTTTTGCTTGTGTTTGTATTCCTAGTGCTTACCACAGTGTCTGGCACATAGTCAGTGGTTAGTAAATGCTTGTTGACTGAATGATTAACTACTGATCACCTAGGGATCAAAAAACCCACTGAAACTGACAATAAGGCTCGAATAAAACTTGGTGGTTATTCTTTTTATTTGACATGCATATAATCTTGTCCTAAGACTCCTTTTATGCTATGATTTATGGAGCTCACTTTTTTTTTTAAAGCCAAGATGCTCCAACTGTGATGGTTTTTTAGAAGATCTAGATGAAAAGAAGTTGGGGCATAAGCTGCAATTATCTTCACGGTGGTCATTTTGCTTATACTTATCATGAACACAGCAAGACAAGATGATCAAGTGTCCCATTAAACTTTGTTTCTTCTTGCCTTTGGGCATACAATGAAACCAACTTTGCCAACTCTTGTGTTTGCCTGTCCAAACAATTTGTGAGTCATCCTTTAACTTAGCTTGACCTTTTTTTACTCTTCTGGTCTTATTTTATTTATCATAAGAATATTAATATTAACATGATTCAGTTCTTGTAGAGTGTCAATTTGTTAATCATTAGACAAAATCTTACAATTCCCATACCTAGAGTAAATTTAATGTTTAGAAACAGTCTAAGAACAGTGTGATTCCAAATCCTTTCTGGCTTTTTGTTCTGCTACTTAACCACTCTCACTGCAGAAACAGAAGTAGGTCACAAGAAACTGAAGGTCATTTTGTATTTTTCTTTGTTTCAGGGGTTGTCATGGCCAAAGAATTCATCATCTAGTGCCCAGAGGCCAACCTACAGGGGACGAATATCTTTGATCTAAGCTCACTTGGTCTTTGGACAATACCCCACCCTAGTAGGACCTGCCAGAGCTTCTATCCTGATGAACTTTGGATCACCACCACAGTACAATCAGGCATCAGAGTGGGACTTTGTGGATATGGAAGGAAACCTTCCTGAAAAAATGGGAAGAGAACAGAGGGCATTTTCAGATTATCCTCTAGAGTTGATCACATTTTCATAGTGACACAACTGATCAAAAGGTGCACACAAGATACTGCTGTGTTTATTGTTAATTGATCATGAAAAAGGAAAAAAAAAAGCTTTTAATTTGGTAAAGTAAAACATTGTCTGAAAAATTCTCCTCCAACAAAGAGTCTCTCATACACATGTTAAGATTATAAAAGATTCCTTGATAAATGCAACCACAGAGATAACTCTGTCCAACAACCCTCTGATTATTAACACCAAATGAGGCATAAAACAGGGAGATAAATGCTCTCCACTGTCATGGCGGCTGTTTCCCACAAGATCCACATAGAAGAGAGAAGCCCTATAGATGATTATGTCCTTCACATGTTCCAATTTTCAGATGAAATTGTGCTAATTGAATCAAGTTTCAGGATATTTTAGGACTTCCTCAGTGAAAGCCTAGATTATTCCAAAGAGATTGCTAATAGTTTATATAGGAAAAACTAAATGGATGAAAAATACCTGTTACTCAAATTATGATATGTATTTGGGTGGCCAATATATACTAGTAAGTCAGTATATGTATTTAAGGCAGGGTCTGCAAATTAAAGATGAGCTATGCCCAGAATGAACAGGAGGAAAAGAGTGGATTGGAGTGCTCTTGTAAAACTGCATGTTTTTCATGATTCCAACCTGCCCCCGTGCAAGGACACTCCTTTTTTAGCATAAATATCCTCCCATTGATTCTGTCTGGTTGCAAATCTTAGAGAACCATAATCTCTGAGGAATCAACATTGTTGATGTCTCAGGGGTCCATAAAGACACACATGCAGGATGCAAATAGGTCATAATATAGTTCCAATGATGACCTATGTTTATGGATCATCCCACTGAATGGGTTAGATCTTTTTGAGTGATGATTTTGTCATCTAGCATGTTGCATTTCTTTTTCAGCTTTGTATCATTTAGACCAAGGTTTTCTAAATTTTTTTCACTCATGTTCTGTTCAACTTTTGGCAGCCCTGGTTGGCATTGCATGACCTGAGAGTATGTGCTGTGCAAAGTATACATGCTTTGTGTTCAGAACCAAGGCTGTAGTGAAGGTAAAGTGAAGTGATGTAACATGGGCAAATGCTGTCAGAAACACCTTGGATTCATTACCCTTTGATACCTTTCACTGAGATCTTTACTGTTGCCAAATTTTTCAGGACCCCACATGGAGTCGTGACCCATAATTTAAGAAGCTCTGATAGACATTTGATAAGTGTGCCTTTTTTTGTCTTTATCCAAGTTTCTCATTCAAATGTTGAGGAGGATAAGGGTACCTAGGACAAAGCTCTATGACATGAACCTGGGAGATGCCTCCAGATGGAAATAAATCCTTCAGTCTCAGTATGTTATTTTTAACTTGGTGTAAATCTCTCCAAATGCACTATCATTGAGCACACAACTTATCCCTTCTTTGATCACGAACTCTTCCCTTTTCCATAGATCTGAAAAGTAATTTATTCCTTACTCTTCTAATTTGTTTATGTTACTCTTTAAGCCTAAATCATGAACTTTTCCCTCTTACTAATCTCCCATCACTCAGATGCTTTCTGCCATCCTTTCCTTCTACACCCCTGTCTCACAAGATGAAGTATCTTACTTACCTTGGCTAACCCCTTTGCCTTCTCAAACAATCCCATTCCATTCTGTCTCCTCCAGAAGTTTGCTCTCTCCGTGATCCCCACTCTATCACTTACTTTTAGTTTCTTCCTGTCGACTGGTTCATTCTCTACTGTCTGAACATCTCCATGTCTCCCCTATCCTGAAAAAACCTCTTACTTGACTTTTCCTCCCCCAATAGCTATCAACCTATATCTCTTCTGCTCTTTGCAATAGCTAACCTCCTCAAAAAGGTCATCTATGATGTATCCCTCCACTTTCTGTCCTCTCAAGCTCTTCTTAACCTTTTACAATCTGACTTCTGACTTGATCATTCCGCTGAAGCTAGTCTCTCCAAAATTACTAATGATTCTTTGTTGTCACATCCAATGACCTTTTTTCAATCCCCATTCTCCTTTACCCTTCTCAGTTCTTTGACATTGTTGATCATCCTCTCCTCTTCATACTCTCCTCTCTAGGATTTTAGAATACCACTTGGTTCTCCTACTTATCTGACTGTTCTCCTCAGTTTACTTTGCTGGAGTCTCATCCTCTCATAGGACAAGTTCATTATGGTTCTGTCTGGGCCCTCTTTTCTTCTCCTTCCATACGATTTCACTTGGTAAAAAAGGCCAAGCTCTTCCACTGTATCTGTGGCCATCTCCAGTCATCCTGGTCTATATCTTGCCACTCAGCCCAGATGACTCTGGAGGAGAAAGTGAGGCTGGTGCCTTTGCACAGCCCTCCCTCACTTAAATCCAATTCACAAGTCTTGGCATCACCTTCCTGATATTTTGGTCCTCTTCAAGAATGAAAGACAAACAACAACAACACTTGGTGATTTCATCAACTTTCACAGATATAATTACCATTTTTATGCTGCCAGTTCTCAGATCTACCTATCCTGCGCTGATCTCTCTGCTGATCTCCACTTTGCATCTCCAACTGCCTTTCAGATATCTCAAACTGGATGTCCAGTAAACATTTTAAATTAAACATATCTAAAACAGAATTCATTATTCTTTCCTCCTGTCCCCAAAAGCTTCCCACCTCTTACCATTTTTATAACCATAGAAGGCAATGCTAATCTCCCAATCTCTCAGGCTGGCAATCTAAGACTCATCCTTGACTCCTCACTACCTCTCACCTCTCCCTTCACCGTCTCCCCATTACCAATCTGTTACCAAGGCCTGTTGATTTCACCATTGCCATATTTCTCTAATATATCCCCTTCTTTCCTCTGCCACTTCCATCACTCTAGTGCAGGTCATCATCAAGTTACATTTGGACTTGCAATAGCCTACTGTTGGGTCTGCCTGACCCAAGTCTCTTTCCCATTCTAATCCATCCTCCATTGATTTCCCTAAAGTGCAGATCTGATCATGCTACCCCTCTACTCAATAAACTCTAGTGGCTCCACATTGCCTCCAGGATCAAATAAAAAATGCTCTGTTTGGCATTCAAAGACCTTCATGACCCCCCCCTCCCCCCACCTTTTCAGTCTTCTTAAATTTTATTTCCCTCTCACATACTCTTTGCTCCAGCGACAATGGTTTCCTGACTGCTCCATGAGAAAAGAGACTCTATCTTTCCTGCTCCCTGCATTTTCATCGACTTTCCTCCATGGTTGGAATTCTCTGCTTTCTCAACCCTGACCACTGATTTCCCTGGTTTCATCTCAGTTCCGTGTTTTACAGGGAACCTGTCTCAACCTCTCCTAATTCTGGTGTCTTCTTTCTGTTAATTATTTCCTATTATGTAGTATATGTATAAATTTGTATACAAATGTATATATTTGTCTGCATGTTGTATTCCTCACTAAACTCTGAGTTCTGAGGGGAAGGTCTATCTTTTGCCTCTTTTTTTTTTAACTTCAGCACTTAGCACAGTGCCTGATAGATAGTAAGGGCTAAATTAATATTAATTGATTGAGATGTGGCTTTATATAGTAACTGCCACATTGCTTTCTAATTTTCCCATCAGATATTTTCTAAGGTTGAGTTCTTATCCCCAATATTAGGATCTTTTGGTTTATCAAATGCTAGGCTACTGTTCTCATTTGTTTCTATACATTGTGTAACTTATTTGTTCAATTGACTGACCTCTATTTTTTTAACCAATATCATCTTGCTTGACTGATCACTGCTTTTTAGTGCAGCTCGAGATCTGGTACTTTAAGGCTTATTTCCTTTCCACTTTTTAAAAATTTCTCTTAAGATTTTTGACTGTTTATTCCTCTAGATGAATTTCATTTTCTCCCCCTGCCCCCACACTCTATGAAGTAATTTCTTGGAAGTTTGATTGATATGGCAATAAATATATAAATTAATTTATGTAATATTGCTGTTTTTAGTATATTCGTTTGTCCTACTTGTAAGCAAGAAGCATTTCTCTAATTACTTAGATCTGTCTTTATTCGTATAAAGAGTATTTTGTAGTTACACTAATGCATTTCCCATGTATATCTTGTCAAGGAAACTCTCAAATATTTTGTATATTTGTAGATATTTTAAATGAAATGTCTTTTTCTATCTTTCCCTGCTGGGTTTTGTTGATAATGTAGAGGAATGTTTGATGAAGGATATGGATTTATTTTATATTCTACTATTTTGCTGAAGTTGTTTCACTTATGTTTTAAGTTAATTATCTAGAATTCTCTAAGGAAATCATCATATCATCTACAAAAAACCAGTAATTTTATTTCCTCTTTGTCTATGCTTGTTCCCTCAATTTCTTTTATTTCCTTGTCTTATAGTTAGCATTTCTAGTACTAAATTAAATAGTAATGATGATAGTAGACATCCTTGCTTTATTCCTGAGCTTATTAGAAGGACCCTTAGTTTATTCCCATTGCATATAATGATGATTCTTGGTTTTGGATAGGTATTACTTTTCACATTAAGGAACAATCCATTTATTCTTATGCTTTCTAGTATTTTTATACAGCAATAGGTGTTACACCTTGTCCAAAGTTTTTTCTACATCTTTTCTTATAATCATATGATTTTTGCTGTTTTTATATTTAATGTGGTTTATTTGATTATTTTTTTAACATTGAATATATTAATGTTGTCTATTATATTGTGTTGAATCAAACCTGCGTTCCTGGTATAAAGACAACTAGGCCATAGGGCATTATTTTTTTTATGTTTTTTGTAACTGATTTATTAATATTTTACTTAAATTGTTAAATTATATAATATTGTAATTAACTGTTCTTCAAATGTCTATAAATCCATGGTTTTCCCCCCTTTTGAATATAATTTATAGCTTATTCAATTTTTTTTCCTGAGACTGGATTTAAATCCTTCACTTCCTGTTCTGTCAATTTGGGAACTCCATATTTTTTGTAAATATTTATCTATTTCATTTAGATAGTTTTATTAGTATACAATTGGGTAAAATAGTTTATAGTAATTTTCTTTATTTCTTTTTCATTTGTTATGAATTTGCATTTTTTTGGATCCAGGTAAATTAGATCCAGGTAAATCTCTTTTAAAAAATCAAATCAACTAATAGTTTATTCTATTTAAAAAAAAAACTATGTTAGTTAATTCAGTATTTTCTCTTTAAGTTTTATAAATCTTTTCTTTGATTTCAAGATTTCTATTTTGTTATTTAATTTTTAAAAAAATATTGATTTTCTAAAGGCTTTTGGTTACACACCTATTTTTGAAATCAGCTATTCCTCTCTTTTGTTAATGAACATATCTAGAATTAGAAGCTATTTCCTAAGTTCTATTTTCACAGCATCTCAAAATTTTTGGTATATTGTCTTATTGTTTTCATTATCTGTGAAAAAATTACCTGTCACTTATGTGACTTATTCTTTGAGCCATCAATTCTTTAAGATTGAGTTAGGGGGTGGCTAGGTGGTGCAGTGAATAGAGCACTGGCCCTGGAGTCAGGAGGACCTGAGTTCAAATCCGACCTCAGACACTTAACACGCAAACTAGCTGTGTGACCTTGGGCAAGTCACTTAACCCCAATTGCCCTCCAAAAAAAAAAGATTAATTTAGTATCAAATAAATGTTTTAATGTTTTCTTCAATGACCATTTATTAAACATAATTATTGCATTGTGCTCCATGAAAAATGTATATGACATTTCTGCTTTCCTGCATTGAGGTTTTTATGAGGTTTATATATGTCTGATTTTTATAGAGATGCTATGAACACCTGACTATACACACACACACACACACACACATATTCCTTTCTATTCTTTTTAAATAATTGACAGAGTTCTATTATATCTAGCTTTTCTAAAATTCTATTTTGATCTTTAATTTACTTCTTATTTTGGAAGATTATTTTTATGTAGGTCAGAAAGAGGTACATTGAGGTTTCCTACTTCTCCCTACAACTCATTTAACTTTTCTTTTAAGTATTTAGATACTATGCCATTTGGTGCACATCTGTTTAGTATTATTCATTACAACTTTTCCTGTTCATCTCTTATAATCAAATCTATTTTTTCTGTTGACTTGTCTAAAATTGTTGTTACCTTTGCTTAAAAAGCAAATATATCCTTTGTTTCACTCAGTACAGAAAATTCATAAGATAGAAAGGACTTTCAGGGAACCATGAACAAATGTAGAAGATAAAGCATTCAAATAGCCCCTGAGATTTTCCCCCTTCCTTAGGAAAATTTTCAAGGGCTATGAACAAGCATTTCTCATTCTTCTCAGATCTGTGCCATTTAAGCAACTCTTTGCAATGAAAGGGTTGGCAAGGTCCAGATAGCCTGGCTTCCTATGATGTACCTAGATTCATACAGTTGCAAAGATCATAATGGTACTCTTCTTTCCCCAAGAAACTTGCTTTTGACCAAGTCTTTCATCTAAGGGGTCCATTGCTTGAATATTCAAATCAAGAACTGAAGGGGGGATTTTTAAAATTCAGGGTTAGCCATAAGCTAACACTTAAATCAGGGGAGTTTGGAAAAACTTAGAAAAGAAAACAGAAAGGTGGAAGAAAGCAGCCAAGAACTGGAGACACAATAACTATTCTTTCAGACTTGCCATGTATAGCATGTGGGTGTAGAGGATAGAGTTTTGGAAACTGAGTCAGGAATACTTGGATTCAAATCCTGCCTCTGACACTTAATAGGTGCTACTGAGTGTTTCTACCTCATGGGAGGTGTTTTTGAAAGTTTCATTTCCTATAATACTAGTCAAGTTAATTGATGGGAGGAAGAATATTATATTGAACAAGTTCTACTTATGAACTTCCTTGTATAGATGGAACTTCTGGTATCTAATGGAATTTCTTTAGAACAAAACATTTCTCATTAATGTGCTAATAAATCCCCAACATGCTATCAGGGTAAGATTTGAGGTGGGAAAGAGAAAATACACCAGAATTCTTATTCAGTTATTATTAGCTCTGATGAAGTCTCCCATCCTTTTCCATACATCTCAACACTGTTGGGTTGGGGTTTGGGAGAATGTGGTTAGGAGAAGAAAGAGAAGCAAGAGGAGATTATAGGTATCCTCATGTGTATACGTGTGGAGATGATGAAGCATACATCCTAAAGAGGAGCAGCTAGGTGGTACAGAGGACAGCGCGCAGAGCCAGAGTCAGGAAGACTCCTATTCCTAAGTTCAAATCGGGCTTCGACTTCAGACACTTGCTGCCTGTGTGACCCTGGGAAAGTCATTTAACCCTATTTGACTCAATTTCCTTATTAGTAAAATGAGCCAGAAAAGGAAATGGTAGAATAGTCCAGTATCTTTGCCAAGAACACCCCAAATTGGTTCACAAAGAGTTGGACACACGGAACAACAAAAATATTCTAAAAATGAATTGTAACATCATTCCCTTACCTTTCCTCCCAACAACATAGTGCCCAGGGTAAGTGTTAGTTTCCTTGTATTTTCTTTTTAGAGGGGAGTTACTCTAATTGATATTTGTTGCTACATGATCATACTTATTTTATGAGGATATTTGAAATGTAGAAATTTAAGGTCTATGGATGATAATATTTATTCTCTTGGTTTAATTGTTTGTCTTTTAGATGAAACTCAGATCTTTCCATCTTTCTAAAACATAAGTAAAAATCATATCTTCTTGAAATTTCACTAGATACATGTTTGAGACTGGAGTACACCAAAAGACTTTTCCAATCACTAACATTTAGATATACATAGGGTTTGACTACAAAAGCTCCTTCCAGAGAACTTTCTTTTTGTTTAGATTCATTCATAATTATTGTTTCAGCCCTATCATGGTATTTTTGGGTAGTCTTTAAACATGTGAAAACTATCAAACAAGACGGAATATTTTTCACTACCACCTCACATGTTCAATTTTGACTTCCTAAGGCATTAGGCCTAACAACAGGAACAAAGCTTTGGAAGCAAAATATGCTCATGGTCACCCTGCCATAAACACATCCTACTATGCCCAATTTGCTCACCCTTCCCTGGCTCTGCCTGGAAGGAAGGAGTCTCTTTGCTTAGCCTTCCTTCAAGATGCACCTCAAGGGTGATCTTATTTCTGAAACCTTCCTGGACACCTTCATCAGAAAGTGACTTCTCTATTCTTTCATCTCATAGCACTTTATAATCCTTTAACATATTTATCAATTTCTAATTTATATCTTATTTATCTGTGTATGTATCTTTTCATTTCATTTAGATTGTAAACTACTTGTTAGCAAGGGTCAAGATATTATTTAGCCTTCACTCAAAGTTTTCCTAAAACAGTATTGCTGTTACTATATACAGTGTTCTCTTGGTTCTGCTCATTTTGCTCTTTGTTGTTTCATGGAAGTCTATTTGTGTTTTTCTAAGGTCATCAAGGTCTATTTCTTATAGCATGTAATATTTCATCACCATCAGATACCACAACTTGTTTAGCCATTCCCCAATCTTTCTATTTCTCAGCAAAATGGATTGTATATAGTAGTTCCTTAACAAATACTTATTAAACAAATACCCAATTGTCCCAATGTTAGTTGTTTAATTAAACCACTTTGCAAAATAGTGATTATAAATTGGAAAGGGAAAGGTTGAAATATTTATAGAATTCCTATTATGCCAGGCTGTATGCTAAGTGCTTTACAAATATCTCATTTGATCCTCACAGGTAGGTGCTGATATATGGGTAAGGAACAAAATAGGAAATTGAGATGGAAAATCAAATTGAAGGAAGAAAAGAGGCATCTTGGTGTGGCATAAAGGGCATCGATATTGGAGTTAAGGGCCCCGATTTCGGGGGTACGACTATGCACAATGGTATGGTGCAGAGACGGATGGCCAGAAAGTGACAGGAGAGTCTGGTTCTGAACAAGCTCAACTTCTATCAGAATTCTGTCCCCAGGGCAGTCTAAGGTTTCCACAGGAGGGACATACTCTCTAGAGTGAAAGTAGCATGATGTATAGATGGAAACTGTAGGTCATCTCTGGACACCTGATCTATTAGAAAGTGGTGGTGCTGTATTCTGTGAGGCTTAGGAAGCCTGGCTCACTGTAGGCAAGAATGAGTGGGTATGACCTGGGAAATCTGGGGACCTGGTCAGGAGGTGGAAGTCTGTGATACTTCTAATGTTAGTGTGAGGGGCATTGCTAGAAGTCAGAGAGAATGTCACTAGGGGCCAGGGAAAATAAGGTGAAGAAGCATGGCTGTCAAAAGCAGGAAAGTGGTAGGTACATAGAGCATCGTGCTAAGTTAATGGCTGGGCATACCATAAAAAGTGGAGATAGTCCTAGCCCTCAGGGACCTTACTTTCTTTAAAAAAAAAAACCCAATATTTTATTAGTTTACTTTCCAATAAGGGAAGACTATACACATACACACACACACACACACACACACACACACGAGGGGTGTTTTGATTTGGAGAGATTCAGGAAAGGTGAGTAGAGTCAGAGGGGATTAGATTAACTCGATGTTTCAACAGCAATACCAGCACGTTTTAATTATGGTTCTAGAAATGGGAAGAAGGGCACAGAGGGTACGTGTGAAGTTGTGACTGAGACCTCCTAGACAGAGCCTCCATGTGAGGCCCTCACAGTCAGTAAGTTTTTTTTTTTTTTAAAGCAATAGGGGTTGAGTAACTTGCTCAAGGTTACATGGCCAGTTATTTCTGGGTATGGTGCTAAGTATCTGAGCCTGGATTTGATCCCCAGGTCATCCTGACACTGGAGCCGGTGCTCTTACTCACTGAGCCACCTGGCCACCCCTAAGCAATTGGGGTTAAGTAACTTGCTCAAGGTTACATGGCCAGGTGTTTCTGGGTGGGTGCTAAGTGTCTGAGCCCAGGATTCGATCCACATGTCATCCCGACACTGGAGCTGGTGCTCTTACTTGCTGTGCTACCTGGCTGCCCCAATCAGTAAGTTTTGATGACAAAATTACTTCTGTTTCTCCTTCTTTTGATCTTCATCCAAATACTCTCCAATGATTTTCCTCTCATTCCCATTCCTCTCCCACCGGCATTTTTGGGTCTCTTCAGGAGTATGCCTTCTTAATAGAGTACACTCCATTTCTACCTATATCATTTGTTAATAAGGTTTGCTCATTCAAAGGCATCTTCTAGTCAGGGGCTTTATTGCACCAAATCTTAGTGATAATGATGAAGTTAAATTTATACCTTTGACTTTCTCTTGCTAGTTGACTGAATATAGTTATTTATGTATCTATATTTGAGGCTATTGGTGTTGCTATTGTCTCCTTTCTTAAATTATGCCTTTGCACTCTTTATTCCACCTTACCCCCTCACCTCTATCTTTTGTAATCCTTAGTTTCCTTCAAGACAGCTCAAACATCACCTTTTATATGAAGCCTTTCTTCACATCTCCATCGCTGTGCAATCTTTCTAAATACTACCTGGTATTCATTTTGTAGACATTATGTACAATAAAAATAAATAGCACTTTAAGGTTTTCTTAGCACTTTACAAATATACTGTTTTATTCTCATAACAACCTTGGGAGTCAGGTACTACTTTTTATCTCCATTTTCAGATGAGGAAACCGAGGCTGAGAGAGGTGAGGTCACATAGCTAGTAAGTGTCTGAGGCTAGATTTGAACTCAAGTTTTCATGACTCCAGGAGCAGTACTCTCTATTGCTCTACTTAGCTGCCTATTTATACTTAGCAATGTTCATATTGTCTCCTCTAATAGATTGTAAGTTCCTTGAGGTCAGGGATTATTTCTCTTGTGCCTTTGTATCCCTAGTGTTGAACAGTACCTGACCCAGAGTCAAGTCAAACTTAATGCATTCTTGCTGATTGACTGACTATGAATTTCTAGGTGTCTTAGCCATTCTTTATTCACTATAGCCATTCACATCAATGTGAGTATTCTTTACCTTGGTCACAGCTGATTCACATTTTTTCATCTTGTGCTATTCCTGTCCATGTCTTCTCATGAATTCTTGTAGAAGATCTAATCAACATATTGGAGACATTTCTTTAGGTCATTTAGCATTTTCAAGGTACCAGTGCAACCCTTGAATTGACCATCTGCTATTTCTTGGCTCTTGCCACATTCTTTTCTGATCATCCATTTCTAGGAAGATGCTTTTTATACTGCTTCTGTCCAAAATATCACCAGTATTATGCTGTAACCTACTTACACCTACCATGTGTCTTTCTATTGCCTTTTGGATCACATGGAATTTTCATTCTTTGGAAAGGGTGATTTTCCACTATTATAGGATTAGAGCTGGAAGGGATTCTAGGAGCCATAGAATACAACCCCCTTATTTTATAGATTAGGAAACTGAGACTCAAAGAAGTTAATTGACTTGCCCACATTCATACAGCTAGTAAGTGTCCAAGGTAGGACTTGAACTGGTGTCTTCCTGATACCACATCTCCTAGATGTCTCTGATTTGCAGGCAAAGACTATCATTGGTTGAATATTGGTGTTGAAAATATTTGTATGTATGTCAGAGGGTATCTTGGTGTGTAGTTTCCCAAATGAAATCCATGCTGCTGTCTTTGTCTCCTTCAATTCTAGGGCCCAAGCTTGTTATCTGTCTTGTTCTTTTTAAAGATATAGACATATTGATGTACTCACTAAATTTATTATACATCAAACTGCACATCATAATCAATGCAATATATGCTTTTCATCCATTTTATTCTTCCTGTGTGAATTATTAGCCAGATCCCTTCTGAGCAGAAACGGATCTTACTGAGGAGGCCATGTAGGATTTTGGAACTTGGAAATAATAGTATATCATCTTGCAATAAGGGCATTTAAAGATCTTCACCAACTAAAAGTTTCTAAAATATATCATAAAAAACCAAAAATGATGTAATCTTTTCTTGATATTCAAGGTCATAGTTATGATGAACAGCTTTACCTTTAGAATAACCAATTGTACACTGTTCAATGGATACAGATGCTTTTTCATGCTAGTGTTTAATTTGTAATCATATATTTTGAGTGTACCTTGAAATTCCAGGATGTATATCTTTTGTTTGGACTATTGTACTAGCCTCCTGATTTCTTACTCTTGAGATTCCCTCCTCTCCAGGTGGCTAGGTGGCACAGTGAATAAACCACTGGCCCTGGAGTCAGAAGGACTTGAGTTCAAATTCGGTCTCAGGTACTTGACACTTATTAGCCGTGTGACCTTAGGCAAGTCACTTAACCTTAATTGCCCTACCTTGCCCCCTCCAAAAAGAAATAAAAAATTAAGATTCTCCCCTGTCTTATCTACCTTTCATATAGGTTCCACAGTAACATTGTCAATGTCATAGTGTTCAAAAGATTTTCAGTAGCTTCCTATTACTTGTCAAATAAAATACAAAGTCATTAACCTGGCATTTGAAGCCCTCCACTGTCTGACTCAAATCTACCTTTTTACTGCTTCCTTTTCACATATATTTTTTACTCTAAAGTAAAACTGAACTTACTCAGTGTTGCCCAATCTCATTCTAACCTTTCCTCTAGCTGCATATTCATTCATGGTTGAAAATGATTCTCTTCCCATCTCTGCTTGTTCAAATCTTTCTCTTTCTTTAAGTGTCATTGAGGTGGTAGTTCTGTACTTTCCCACCTCACCTTGACCTAGAGTGGAATCAGGGAAAGGTAATATTGTGAGCTTTACTTGGAGGTTTTCCATGGCTCAAGCTAATGCTTTCTAGCCATAAGACCACGGAAAAGTTCAAGATGAAATTGATGGCTAAGTAAATAAGGGTTGAGCAGGGGAATGGTGAGTAGAAGAAGAATTCAATACTGGGATAAATTCAGGAGTTAGACAGGAAGGTTCCATATTGGTATTAGACTCTGGGGACATTCAATCTGAAAGGCAGACAGGTATGTGTGGAAGGTGAAAGGTGTTTGTAGCTACCTATAACTGACAATTTCCTCTAGGTTATAAGGGAACATCAGAACAGTCTCTTGATGCTGATAATTGTGGGGTTAATCAGGATTGAAAGACAGCTTCTTGGGATTTGTGATGTAGTGTGTTGCGATCATTTAATTAGTTATTATGAGTGCATGTAAGTGGTGGTTCTGTGATTCAGTGTGATTTTTTTGGGGTGTGATTCAGTATGTTTGTGCAGTAGGTGTGTGTTCAGGTCCATATCCCTAGTTAATTTGAAGACTCATTTCTGGTCATTGGGTGCAGATCCCTGGAGGGTTTGTGAATGTAGTAAGAATAAATTTAAGATCCTGGTAGATGCTAGTGTTTTCCCCTTATGATTCAAACCTTGAGGTTGCAAGTACATAGAGCCACAAAGCAACATTGATATCTTGGGAACTGTGATGACAAAACCCTAGAAGATGTTGTATTTGATGGACATAGTTCTGAGTGTCTAATTGCTTCCACAGAAGTAATTACAGAGGTAAAGAGAATTCCTGGAGTGGCATGAACAGGCTCAGATACAGAACATTTGTATGATGTGATGTGGGGTGTGTATGTGTGTGTAAAATGGTGAGGTAACAATGAGGGTCTATTTTACAAGGGTGTAACAGAATCACTAAATTTTAGAATTGGATGAGACTTCTCAACGGCCATCTAATTTAACCCATACACTATAATCTATTTAACAAATGGTCATCTAACTTCTGCCTGAAGAATTCTAAAATGAGTGAAATCACTACCCATGGGGGCAGCCCAATTACTGTACTTGAGTCTCTCTCTCTGTCTCTCTCCTCTCTCTGTCTCTGTCTGTCTCTCCCTCCGTCCTGTTTTTCTCTCTTTCTCTATGTGTTCCTTAATATCTATGTAAGACTGTCCACATCTTTCAGTTACTTCAAACTCTCTGTACCTGAACTTGAAAAATAAATCTTTGCAACAAACTTCACCAATAAAAAGTCTCTTTATAAGATATATAAGGAACTGATTCAAATTTATAACAATAGAACCATTCCCCCACTGATAGTCAAAGAACACAATCCAGCAGCTCCAAAGGAAGAAATCTAAGCTAGTTATAGACATTTTAAAAATGCTACAAATCAATAATTACTGAAATGAAAATTAAAGCAACTCTGAGTTGCTACCTCACAGCCATCAGACTGACAATTAACAGAAAAGGATGATAGTAAATCTTGGGGGGTTAAGGTGAATTAACGTCCATTTGGTAGAGCTATATCCAGTAATTCTGGAGAAAAATTTGGAACTATGCCTCCAAAGTTACTAAAGTGTGTGTACCCTCTCACTCAGCAATACCAGCAGATGGCACAGAGGATAAAGTTCTGGGCTTGGAGTCAGAAAGACTGAGTTCAAATCCTTCTTCAGGCACTTCCTACATGTGTGACTTTGGGCAAGTCATTTACCTCTCTGTGAAATGGAAATAATAATAGCACCTACCTTGCACATTGTCTGGCACATAGTAGGGGCTATATAAATGTTTGGTCCTTTCCCTTCACACTACAAACTATGGTGGTATACTAGAAGGATTAAAGAAAGAGGAAAAAGAGTCATATGTACAAAAATATTTATAGAAGCTAGTAGGAAAGAACTTAAAACCAAGGAAGTATCTATCAAATGGAAAAAGACTGAACAAATTATGGCATATATGATAGAATACTATTGGGCTTAAAGAAATAGGGGCAGCTTCAGAGAAGCCAGGGAAGACTCGTATGAACTGATTCAGAGTAAAGTAAGAAGAAACAGGAGAATGATTTGTATAATAAAAAACAACATCATGAAGACAAATAATTTTGAATGAATGTAGAATCCTAATTAATATAATGATCAACCAGGATCCCAGAGCATTCATGATGAAGCATGTTCCCCACCTCCTGACAGAGAAGATGAGGCATATTTCTTGGATATGACCAATGCAGGAATTTGTTTTATTGATTCTACATGGTTGTTAAAAGGAATATTTTTGTCTTTTTAATGAGGAGAAGGCTATGGGAATGGGAGAAAAGAGATTTTCATCAGTTAAGAAACAGTTTTTATCAGGGCAGCTAGGTGGCACAGTGAAGAGAGCAATGGCCCTAGAGTCAGGAGGACCTGAGTTCAAATCTGGCCTCAGACACTTAACACTTACTAAGCGTGTGACCTTGGACAAGTCACTTAACCTGTTTGCCTCAGTTTCTTCATTTGTAAGGTGAGGATAATAATAGAACCTACCTCCCAAGGTTGTTGTGAGGATCAAATGAGATGATATTTTAAAGTGCTTGGTACAGTGCCTGGCACTTAGAAAGCACTATATAAATATTAGTTAATATTATTATGTTCAGTCTCTACCTCTCTGACCTCTCTCCTTCCTGCCTTTCCAGTCTTCTTACACCTTATCTCCCTCCTACTACTCTGTGATCCCCCTCATAGTTCATCGAACAAGATACTCTATCTCCAGACTCCAGTGTTTTCCTTGGCTGTGCCCCCTGCCTGAACTTCTCTCCCTCCTCATTTCTACCTCCAAGCTTCCCTGGCTTCCTTAAAGAATCATGCAAAGTCCCACCTTTTGTAAGAAACCTTTCCCAGCCTTCCTTAATCTTAACATCTTTATTTTGAGACTATTCCCCAACAGATCCTGTCTAATTGTTTGTGTGTTATTTACTGCATTAGACTATGAACTCCTTAGGAGCAGCAGCTGGTTTTTGCCTTTCTTTGCATCAATAGTGCTTTGCATGGTGCCTGTATATAGTAGGGGCTTAATAAACCCTAGATGACTGACTGCTTAAAAATATTTCCTGATTGCCATAGTGAGGACACTGCCCTAAAAGTCAGAAGTGCTGGGATTCTGGGTTCTAGTTTTAGCATCGACTAGATAGGGAACCTTAAAAATCAATTAACTTTTTTCTGAGTCTTTGTTTCCTAACTTCCAAAATCTACCCTGTCTTGTCCAAATGAAAACAATATATGTGAAAACATTTTCAAAATCTGTAAAGTGTTATATAAAGAGAAAGATTTATGTTACCATCGCTCTTTAATTCTGTAGAATGGATCATCTTCTGACTCTACAGACTGCACTAAGAATGCAGGGGACGTCGCACAGAAAAGAAAGGTTCATATGTGACAATGCGTCAGAGGACTTGAGTTCAGATCCTTCCTTTATTATCTACTCCTTATTTAACCCTGGGCAAATAATCCATTCTCCTTAGTCCTCACTTGCCTTATCTGAAAAATAAAAGGTATGGACTGTACGGTCTCTGTAGAGCTATGATTGTGTGATTTAGGAGCAAAGGAGAGAGGTATATCAAGATTAGGGGGTGAAGTGCATGGAAAATGAACACAGTTATTTTAAAAGAACTATTTATGCCTGGCTCAGGATTCACATTTCCAGTTAGTGTTTCGACTTCAAAAATAAAAAGAGGAAACTACCAATTAGAACACATGGTATGATAAGTCATCTTAGGCGAATGAGTAAGAATCGTAAACAGTTTCAAAGGGTTCTGACCAGCCCTTTCCACTCACCTTGAGAATATCCATAAAAGTAAGAAAAGATAAAGAGTTTTTCTTCCCTCACTGTGAACCAGCCATCAGCACTATTTTCTCCAGGCTCTTAGCATCTAGGCCTAGTTGCTGGGTTACCGGAAAATATATTCATAACAAACACTAAAAGGTATTCTTTTGGCTCTTAAAGTGTAGGAAAGGTCCTCTGCCTTCCATCCTCTCTCCTAGCCAACTCTCAGAACAAAGTAGACTTCTCTTTCTATGACTCTTTCCTCTTCTTACTTCTGAGAGCTGCAAACATGTAGCTTTCAGTCATGATCCATTCAATCTTTTCTGCCACTTCCTGAAACTTCTGTAACACTTGAAATTCTTTCCGTTAACATCTGATAGATCTCTTCCTCACCCTACCACCTCCTCCTCTCCTCAGTAAGTAGTGGGTTAGCAACTCTTAGGTAAAATAATTAACCCTCTTTTCTCTGCTTTGGTCAGTTGCCAAAGATAGTTTGACATGAAAACAAATGGTATTTTCCACATAGGAGCCTAGTGCCAGATGAGATGATGCACTTCCTGCGTTACAACCCATGTGATGTGTTATACTATATTTGAACTTGAACAGGAAAGCTTCAAGAGTGATTAGAGGCTTGGAAAAAAATGATCCATGGCAAATGAGAATAAGTTGGCCGGTCAGTAAACAACAATTGGTTGAGTTCTCCTGTGTGCAAAATATTTTACCTGTGCATTGTACTAAGCATTGTCAAAAAGGTCAAAGGAACTATTCAATGTGGAGAAGAAAAGGTTGAGGGGAAGCTATTATTCAATATTCAAATATTTATAGAGGCATTACTCGGTGAGTGAGGACCAGTTTTAACTCCATTGAGGACAGAACAAAAATGATATGTACTTTAAGCAAGCAGTTTTTAATTTAATTTATTCTTAAGGAAAAATTTCTCCAGAATAAAAGTTGGCTGATATTCCTTTATGGTCCTCTAGAAAAATATGGGTTTTTTTTTCCTGAAGATCTTTTAGAAAAAAGTCATGAATTTCATCTGCCTTGGATGGTGAGCTGGTCTTTTTCATTCTCTGCAGGACAGGATATGGATTAATTTGAGAATTAGAGATTTTATAACCATGACTCATTTCTCAAAAGAAAGTTCTCACTTTATTCCTGGAAAGTTCAGAAGTAAATGCTAATTATTATCCCTAAGAGGAGGCAATGTGTCTTGTCAAGGGTTCTCTAGATACTGTGGCAGAATGAGAAAACGTACCTCATACTTTTGACACTATGTTGTGTTTTATAAAAATCTCCAAAATTTCACTTGAATACATTTTATTCTAGTGGTTACAAAAATAATGACTACATTAAAAACACACTCACACATGAGCTAGAGTACTGATCCATCACTAGAGTACTGATAATGTGGTTCAATTATCTATCACAAACATTAAAATAGAACTTGCCTAATTGCACTTTAAAGATAAATATATTACTCAAAGTTCATAAAGCATGCTTGAATAAAGTCAATTGAAATACTTTGTTATTACCCAAATAAAGAGAGAAGCCATCCCATTTGACAAAAAATTTAAAACTCTGAGAATTCTTATATGCCTAAGAAAACACAAACTGAAAAACAAGTTAATTTCATCTGTGACTAGAATGATTTTTTTAGCTACTTTTTTTTGAAACCCTAAGAAAGATCTTGTCATTTTCCTTGGAGCTATACTTCAGAATCTAATTGACATTAACTTTTGAAAAAGATTTTCCCATGGCCTAAGTTGAACTTCTAATTTTAGTCCATTATTTCTGTTATCATTATAGCCTATTGACTATTTATTGATGCTAATATTGCTCTCCCTAGCGGGTCCAACATTGACAAAAGTGGCTTGTGGAGTACTTTGAAGTGTGATAAATTTGACGAAATACATCTCCTTCACCAGTCTTCCACAGTGCCAGAAATTTCCACTTTTACGGTCACTCCACTGGCATAAGGCCTGGGCCTCAGGAATCCAAGCTCTCATTAAAACACAAATATATTATTTGGAAGGCATGTATGAGTCCATTATCACCTGAAAATAAATAAGACTCTGAGAGAATGGAATAGTGGATTGAACAATTTTGGTGGTTGTGATGGAAAGTAGTGAAATATGAAAGACATCAAATGTGACAATGCTGGCCAGCTGTAGGCAAAGAATACTAAGGGGGAGATGAAATACACTAAAGACAAAATTTGTAGCATTAAAATTCTAGAAACTTTTGACTGAATTTTCCTTCTGATTGGTCTTGCCTTATACTTATTCATAGACTAAAAAGCAGATTTTTTGTGACTTATAAAATGATGAGGGTAGATTAGGTAATTTTTGAGATTCTTTTTAGCCCTAAAATTCATTTTATGTTGGTGTTTTATTGAAATAGCTCACTTTACTTTTTATTAAATAATTTTAATAATAGGATCCTAAATATTTTATATTCTGTCCCAAATTTGTCTTCAGTAAACAATAATATCTTATGGGAAAAATAAAAGAGAATAAAATCTTTCTTCTATCTTTTCTCCTTCTCCTAAATTTTTTATCTGACCTGTATTTTCACACTCAAAGTGACTTTGTCCCTAACTAGCTCTGTGGGTTTGGTAACTTAATTTCTTTAGTGTTCAGTTCCTCATCGATATCATCAGAGAACTAGACTGTTATGTGCATTGTAGGAAAGGGAAGCTTAATTAATATTGGTTGAATGAGATAATCTTTAAGGTTTCATCCAACTCTTTAAAATTCTAAATATATAAGTTCTTAGAGATTCCATGGGAATGGGGTCACAGATTTAGAGTTAACTCAAAGGGTCATTAAAGATCTTCTAGTCTAACACCATTCATTTTACAGATGAGGAAGATGGATGTGCAGTGGATAGAGTGGGACCCAGAGTCAGGAAGACCTCAGTTCAAATCCTGCCTCAGATACTTAACAACTGTGTGACCTTGGGAAAGTCACTTAACCTCTGCTTCAGTTTCCTCAATGGTTACATAAAATGGGGATAACAACACCTACATCTTAACATTGTTGTGAGGACCAGATTAGGCAATATGTGTAAAGTGCCTGGCACATAGTGGATATATAAATGCTAGTGATGATGATATTGATATTGATGATGATGATGATGATGAAGCTGATGAAAGTGAGGCCCAAAGGGTGATGTAACATACAGGTTGAAATTTAGGTCTTGAATACCTGTTCTCTGATGCCAAGTCTAATGCTTTTCTCACTAACCCACATTTGGACAGAATTTACCATTTGAACTGGCAAAGTATCAAATGTGAGATGTCAGGAATATGAAGATAAAAATACATGTATGAGTGAAGAATGCTGGTCCTTATTGACAAAAGTTCAGGTTTGCTTTCTGAACTTCTTGATATAAATTATGAACATTTTTGTTTACTGTTACTCCAATTGTAGCTTTCAGTCCAATAAGAGATGGAAAGGAAGGAAGCTTGAGATTCCTCCTCCACATTCAAGCACTGAAAAAGTTCTTTTACAAGAATTTGGTTGATTGCCTCTCCATCCTTCAGGGAAAATGTGAGACAGCAAGCACAGGGAGAGGGTTGGTGGTTTGCATAACTGAGAGGTGATATAGCCCAACTCTAATATATAATATATAATTGGAATCAAGAAGTCAGAATGAGGAATCATAAAAACTTTCCAACTATTCTTTTTAAATTTTTTTTTGCTTTTTGGAGGGCAGTTGTGGTTAAGTGACTTGCCCAAGGTCACAGCTAGTTTTTTGTGTTAAGTGTCAGAGGCCGGATTTGAACTCAGGTCCTCCTGACTCCAGGGCCAGTGCTCTATTCACTGTGCCACCTAGCCGCCCCTCTTCCAACTATTCTTAAGTTGAACATACATAATGATAATCATTGATTTGTAAGTGGTGTGACTTTTCAGATAACTGAACACATTCTAGCCTTATTCTAGATACAACTGTAATTCAGGATAACCTACATTAGCTCAAGCCTGAATTCATCTGCATCAAGCTAATATGAACATTAGATAACTAATTTCAACATTGAGATGAAGGCTAACTTCATCTAGGGAAAGATACTGTTTCAAACCTCAACCCAAATTCATTAAAATTCTAAATTCTGTAACAAATGATAGACATTGAGCAAGAGTGATACCTTGTACCAAATAAATATTCAGTAAGTGTTTATTAAGGGGATGATATATTTCTGTGGAAAGAGAAGAAGATTTGGAGTCAGAATGTCCATATTTAAATTCTGGTTAAGTTATTGATTACCTTTGTGACCTTAAAACAAGTCACTTAATGTCAGTGGACATCTGTTTCTTCCCATGCTCAAAGTAAAATTTGACTTTGGTATCACTTAGACTTGGTGAGGTAGGACCCCTGGTATGTCAGTCTGGAAGGCTATATCTTATTAAAAATAAACAGAAGAAGTAGGAGCAGAGTAACATCTCATAGTGAGAAGATATTCTCAGTTGAGGAAAATTAGGAGTGAGAATAGGGAGGAATAGTTTGGGAGAAGATAAATGGAGGCAGAAATGGAAGCAATATTGTCTTTGGGTTGTACTACAAGCCACTTGAACAGAAAGAGAAAATAGATGAGTTTGGGAAGCTGATCTCTGACAAATTTAGCATGTATCACCTAGTATTACACCTCTTAACATTTCTGGAATGTGCTGGAGCTCTTTTTCTGTCCCAAGCAGAACAGCTGACAATTTCTTAGCTTACCTTAATGATGATTTAATCTTTCAAAAGTTGGAGGAAACAGTAAAGGAAAATGCTATTCTATATCTGTTTCTTATCAACAAGAAGTAACTGTTTGATAAAGAAGAAATGATGGGAGTCTTGAAGGCCAATCAATCAACAAACATCAAATGACCACTTGATCTTGGAATTTGTGATCAAGAAATGAAAGAAAGCAGGGCATAGTCTGATGAATTCTAGATTCAGGAAAAATAGATTCATAAAGGTTCAGAGAAAAGATAGGATTCCATGAACCAGCATTATACAGGAAAAGTCAGCATAAGGTCAAGTGAAGTTCAAGGAGTGAAATTCTGAAGGCAGGAACTGAAACAATTATTTCAGTGAGGGAAAGGGGGTGAGAGCTGTGTAATGATAACAACATGGATCTGTAGAGAACTCATCAACTGAGTTAGATTTTGGCATGTCAGTTAGTCAATAAGCATTTATTCAGGTCTTATTATAAGCCAGGCACTGTGCTAAGCACTGGGGATACAAAGAAAAGAAAAATATAGTCTTGCCCTCAAAATGCTCATGGTGTAATGGCGGAGAGAAGTATGCCCAAACAAGCTATATCCAGGAACAATAGGAAATGAGAGGGAAGGCACTAGAATTAAGGATTGGGATGGGCTGGATTTTAACTGGGACTTAAAGGAAGCCAGGGAAGTCTGGATATGGAGATGAGACTGGAGAGCATTCCAAGCACAAAAGAAAGCCAGGAAAAATGCTTGGAACTGAGATGAGATGAAGTATCTTATTTGTGGAACAGCCAGGAGGCCAGTGGGTAAGATGTAAGAAAACTGGAAAGATTGGGGGAGGCCAGTTAGGTTATGAAGGGCTTTAAATGCCAAAGAGAGGATTTGTATTTCATACTGGAGGTGATAAGGAACTGTTGAAGTCATGAGGTGATGAAGATGGTGGTGGAGGGAAAGGAGGAGAGAAGGGAGTGTAGTCAAAAGCAAAATTGACAGGCATTGGCAATAGATTGGATATGGGAAGGGTAGGGGTAAGGAAGAGTTAAGGATGAAGAAGACGACATACACAGAAAATAGAAGGCAAGTCAGGGGATGGAGCATGAATACAAAATGATATTGTCAAGAAGGCTAAAGTACAAAGAGAACTTAGCCTAGTGAGGACTAGTGATTCTAAGTACAATAAAAAAATTCAAGACTATTTAGCCGACAAATGAAAACTCAAAGAGGGCCTGCTTGGGGTCAATAGAATGATGATAATGGAGAAAAAGAAAAAAAACTAATCAAATTCCTCTTTACTTTTTTTTTTCTTCTGCAAAGCAATAAAATATTTGGATTGTAAAGAATGTGAAAAAAAGTGGTTAATGGAGACTTCAAATCCATTATGATCAAGGAGATAGAGAACACTCAGAGTGCTTGGTAAGTCCAAGCCCCCAGTCTCAGATAAGCTACATAGTCAGATAGAGAACACTCAGAGTGCTTGGTAAGTCCAAGTCCCCAGTCTCAGATAAGCTACATAGTCAGGTGCTCAACAAAACAGAACAGGGATATTATATATGATTACTGAACCATTGTCAGTGGTGAATAGTGGTTGTTGTCCTTCATTCTCAAAGAGGACCAAAATGACATCACTATGGTAAAATGGTAAGTGTGATGTCTTTTGATTCATGCATAAAATTGGATTTAAGTGAGGCAGAGTTGCACCAAATTGTTGGCCTCACTCTCTCTTTTAGAGTCATCACAGTCCAGTGGTAGGACAGAGTTGGCTGGTGATGGCTCAAGATGCAGTGGATGACCTCCATGTCTTTGAAGCTCGAAGCACTCCCATAGCTCCTGTTTCACCTATCATCGTGACCACTGGAACAAAGTTGGAAGTCTTCACATGTTTGGGGTAGACGTCCCCTTAACTTACCAAAGGGTTTAGACCCCTCTGTTACCTTCAACCTGATTTATACCATCTGCTAAAATGGTTTACTGGCATGTGGTTGCTGTGCATGCTACAGCTTCTTGGAATCATGAGTAAGAGTTAGGTGGATCATGTGGGCACCAAAGGTGGAAAGCAGCTCTGTAAAGGGCTCAGCAGCCTTCACACCAGAGGTACTAGTCTTCCCTGAATCTACCTTACATCCCCAGTGGTGAATGGGAGAGGTATCAGAAGACTAGAGAAGAACAAATGTTATCTTACTTCAAAGAAAAGGGAAAAGAAGGGAGTCTGCATGTTACAGACCAATGTTTTATGGCATCTCCTAGAAATAAATGATTAGAAAAGAAAACAGTGATCATCAATAATAATTTTCCTTCCTTCCCTCCTTTCCTCTTTTCCCTCCCTCCCTCCCTCTCTTTCTTCCTTCCTTCCTTCCTTCCTTCCTTCCTTCCTTCCTTCCTTCCTTCCTTCCTTCCTTCCTTCCTTCCTTCCTTCCTTCCTTCCTTCCTTCCTTCTTTCCTCCTTCCCTCCCTTTCTTTCCCTTCTCTTTCATTAAATGTTTTTTTTTTTTTTTTGCAGTTTGGGTGTCATATTTTAGGAAGGAAATTCATAAGTAAGAGAGCATGTAAAGAAAGGTGACCAGGATGGTGAAGGGTCTGAACATCTTGCTGAATGATTGTCTTGATGGAACCAGGCATGTTTAGCTGGGAGAAGAGACTTAGGGGGCCATGAATGCTGTCTCCAAGTACTTGAAGCGTTGTCAAATGGGAGAGAGATTAGACTTGTTTTACTTGGTCCCAGAGGGCAGGTGTATGAATAATGGGTTGAATTTTCAGAGAGGAATATTTAGGCTTAATGTTAGGAGAAACTTAACAGTAATTAGAACTGTTCAAAAGTTCTGTAGGCTGCCTTGGAGACTCTGGGTTTACTCTTGCTACAGATATTCAAGACACGACTGGATAATTTCTTGGGTTGGTATAGAAATGATTATTGTCCAGGTACAAGTTGAAATAAGTATTCATTTGAAATTCTTCAAAATTAAGAGATATCGTGATTGTGTGATTTTCTGATCCATAATATGAGGGGATTTGGTTAGATCATTTTTGAGATTTTTCCAGCTTTAAATTCTGATTTGATGTGGTCTAATGGATATAGTTGATGCTAGAATCAGGTCCAATGTATCCACACACATACACACGGAGACTCATGCACAAAATGCATATAAACTGTGGTCTTTGGTCGGTATTGCCATTAAGTGTATATGATCATTGGTTTTTTCCACACTGCACACAAATGAATGACTGTCCTTTGGCTTACTTCTGTAGCCAGCTTTTGAGGGTATGTTACTATTTCCAGGTCTGCCTTTTTGCTCTTTACTCAAAATGAACCACAGTGCATTTATGATTGCTGAGTGCCATGTTGTCCTTGTTTCAAGTTACATTTTAGATGCATCCTTATGGCACTTCTTTGGCACAGCCTGCTTGTCATCACTCCATTCCAGCTCACTGCTACAATTCTTTGGGTCTCTGGCTCTAATCTATTCCCTGCACATGCTCAGTGCATCAGATCTATGATGGTAAGTTGTCTGAATTCCAGGACCTCATTGTTAGCAACGCTTTCTTGACACTTAATGTGAAGTTTGACTCATGAGGAACATAATGTGATGTCTGGCAGGTCCAAGCCTCACAGCCAAGAAGAAGGTGGTGGGCACATTCTGTGGACCAGTACTGTTTGGCAACACAGGATATCTTCCTTTTATCTTATAGTGGTGTAAAATTATAAAAAAAAACATTGGAACATCAGTTTTAATTTATTTTTGTTCAAAAATACATATATATCAAATAACACTCAGGGAGGGGGTATCTTGGGAGTAGTGAGTGAATAATTACATAAATAGTCTGATGTTTCACCATCACCAAGACTGAGAATTACTGCAATAGACCTTACCTTTGACCTCAACCTTTGCTTTCAATTTGTTTCCCAAATTGTTCTTCATCTTGTTTTGTGTTGGTTGTAGGTAAAGAAAAGAAGGCTGTTTTCTTTGAGATATAGATTTCTATTAGTTATTTTGTCTATACCTGAGAGTATCCTTAAAGATACCTTAGAAACTTGAGCTAGTGCAGACTAAGGACATTTTCTTGGTATGCTAATAATTTAGAGCAAGGAATATCTATGTTCTAATGCTTGCTTGGGTATATATCTGAATTAAATTCAACATAACTGATGTAGAAAGTCAAATGATTCACATTCTGGTTGATTTAATAGCCATTTCTTTTGGTTTTCCTCAACACTTTCCTGTTCTGTTCTTGGCCACTGTCAAGGCATTTCAGATTAATTGATTTACTTAATTTTTTCTTTAAATATTAATAATCTTTACAAAATTACCAATCAAATAAATAAAATATGAAATTAAACAAGCTATATCTTATACAAGTAAAAGTATATTTAACTGTAGTAAAGTTGTGAAAATCTCTGGGCCTTAGTAAAGTCAAGTGTTTGGGAATTTGTAAAATGTGGCAATTTAACTTGATGGTATCTTATGTCTTTTCTTTTTTTTTTTTCTTTTTTGCCTTTTGGAGGGCAACTGGGGTTAAGTAACTTGCCCAGTTACACGGCTAGATTTTTTTGTGTGGGTGTTCAGTGTCTGAGGCCGGAACTGAACTCAGGTCCTCCTGACTCTGGGGCTGGTGCTTTACTCACTGTGCCACTTAGCCGCCCCCCAGTCTTAATGTCTTTTCTAACTCCAGATACATGATCTTGCTATCTTTATTTGCCTTCTGTTTCCTTCCCATCTTTTTTCCATCTGTTTACTTCTAATATTTTGCTGTTATTTTTCTATTGTTCTATTAGCATATATAGTTCTTTTTAATGCTCTTTATTTCATTAAATATTTCTCAATTATAATACATATTTTTACATTCATATATATGTATATATAATTCTGATTCTGATTTCTTTTCTCTATATTTTTATAATTTTTTCTCTATTTCTTTGAATTCTTCATATTTGTCATCTATATGGCACAAATGATATTCCATTACTTCTATATACTTCATTCTATTACTTTTGCATGCTATGTTTTACTTAGCAATTCTCCCAATTTATGGATATGTAGGTTGTTTCCAGTTTTTTCATGATTTCAAACAAAGTTGATAGTCTCTGTTCCTTTTAATAGATTTTTCCTCCAAAAGTCTACATCAATTTCATAATAAAAAAAATGGTGCAATAGCATAACTTATTCCTTATAAGTCTTATTGCCATTGAATCCTTTGCAACTTCATGGGTATAAGGTAGTAATTCAAAGTTGTTTTAATTTGAATTTTTCTGGTTTTTATGGAGTTTAAGAATTTTTTCAAATTATTAAAAAATTTTTATTTCTCCTTTTGAGAATTGTCTATTCACATTCTTTCACCTGCTTATTACAATTATCTAATTCTTTTAAACTTGATATGTTGTTTTTTCTCAGATTACTTAAGGGAAATCTTTTCCCACATTGTTTTTTTTCTTTTTATTTTGGATCATTGATTCTGTTGTGCAATTTTTAAAAAATTTTCTTATCATCCAATATATTTATCTTGTCTTTAAGAATTTCTTCCATTTTTGATAGATAAGAATTTTCTCTTCTTCATAATTGAGCTAAACCTGTCATTTAAAAATATTTGAATCATTGATCCAGTTGGAATTTATTTTATAGTATATAGAGTGCACTGTGGATCTACTGTATTTTTTCCATACCACATATATTTTCTCAATAATATTTACTGAATAATGATTTGCTTTTCCAATGTTTTACACTATCAGGCTTATCAAACATCAGTATAGTATGAGTAATTAATTCTAATTCTAGATTCTTTGTTCTAAACTATTGTTCTAGTTTTCTACTTTTAAAATTGAATTATGGATTCCCTCCAATGGTTAATTCTTTATACTGGTATTTTGACATTTGGGGGGGAGTAAATAATTAAAAAAAATTTCACCTTGATATACTTCTTGTCTATTTCTTTTTCAGTATTAAGTGTATTATTTTAGAATTTTATTGTACAAAAATATTTTATTATTTGATTTTTATAACAACCTATAAATTAATTTGAGTACATATTTACTATATTCACTCAATCTAGCTATGAAAATGGGATATCTTTCTAGTCAGTGCCCAAATATTTGTTACATTCTGTTATTATTTCAAATGATAGTTTTCTTTCTTTCTCTTTTCATATGTAGGTGTGTGTGTGTGTGTGTGTTGTTAGAGTTATTTATAAAAATAATTTTTTCCTGGATCTTCTAAAAAAGACAGAAATTTTAGCTTCTTTGCCAATGCTTGTTACATTAATTTCATCTTTGACTTAGCTTTTAAAATGTTAGCTATACTTGTAATTGCTTACTATAGCTAACACTTTAAAATGCAAAGTCAAAATAGTAGTTATATCGGAGGACATTTTGACTTTAGATCTATTTTTTAGTGGAAATATCTTTTATGTTTCTCTACTACATATCATATAGTAATGCCACAAAGTGTTATTTGGTTTCATTTTTTAAAAAAAGATAATGATAAACATTTTTATCTTTTAAATTACATTTCAATTTTTAAAATTACTAGTTAAATCACTACCTTTTACATTGCATTTTTTAAACTAATAAAACTAAATTGGACAGTATAGTTTGTTTAAGGACTTTTCTGTATCCACTCTTTTATATCAGTTGTTTTTATTTACATTTAAGGTTTCAATAAAAAAAAGTATATTGTAGTGATGGAATATCATGGAAATCCCTGGAATATTCCCGTCCTCTTGGTTGTGTTAAGTTGGTTTGTGGCAGAATCTAAAATGTATTGATGTAGAATATTTTTTAATTGTGATGTAAGGAGAGAAAGCACTGCATTTGCAGTCAACAGATCTGTATATGAATCACGGCCTTTCTATGTACTAGTTGTGTGACTTTGGGAAAGTTATTCTCTTTTTCCCAGTCTTATTGAGCGGTGTGCAGGAGCTAGTTTAAGTTAACTCCTGAGAACTGAAGAGGTGATAAAAGGGTGATGGAAAAAATTTTAATAATGCAGATTATACTTAAAATTTATTGTGTAAGTATAATTTTGTTTTTTCCTGGAGAGCTGGATGTTAAACATTTACCATCACATCACTGATCTAATCTTCTTCATTTCTAAATGAGTGAAATGAACCACATTTTCTAATGTCCTTCCCAGTCCTCAGTCATATCTTTTGTTATTCTATATATAATCTGTACATACATACATATAAGTGTGTGCATACATGTGTGTACACATACATGTGTACATACATATGTGAAAAGTGAGAGGTTTTGAAGGTTAATGCACATAGCAAGGAAAAACAACCAGGAAGCTTATTAATTAGATTCTTGCTTATATATTTATTATCACAATAAATAATCAACATTTTCCAGTAATGACTTATATCATTAAGATGTAGGGTTTTTGAGGCATTTAACAACAGTCTTAATTTTTTCTTTATTAATCAACACTAATTTTTCTCTCCCTATTTTTCTTCCTCCAATTAAAAAGAAACAAAAAAGAAAAAAATCCAAGCCCTTCCAACAAATATGCATAGTCAAGTGAAACAAATTTCCTCATTGAACATGTCCAGAAATGCATGTCTCACCTGCATTTTGAGTCTATCATCTTTCTGGCAGTAAGTGAACACGTATCTTCAGTCCTCTGATGTTATGGTTTGTTTTTGTGTTGATCAGAGTTCTAGAGACTTTCAAAGCTATAAAAAATGTCCTTTAAAACAGAAGCATAGACAAACATGAATTAAGAATTTACTAATTGTTCTTCCCTGTTACATTAGCCTTTTTTCTGTCTTTAGCCACATGTAAAGATATATGTATATATATACACATATATATGTATGTGTTTTTCTATCTATCTACCTATCTCTACCTTTCTATCTATTTATCTATTAAACAACATCTTAAGGAAAGCTATAAAAAATATGCATAGGCATGACTCTAAAGAGAATATTTTCAATTCAAAATTTTTTCAATTAAAATAAGCATCTTTAATGAAGAAAATTCCAAGGTTGATAGAACATTAATGAGAAAATAAGAATTTATAATCCCATGATAAGAATGGTGAATGAGCAGGTAAGGAGTTGAAATGCGCAAGAATCATCAAATATAAGAGCAATCTCAAATTTTATTGAATAAATACTTCAAATGTTTATTTAGGTTTTTTGTCCATGAACCTTTGCAGTTCAACAATAACTGCCTTTAAATAGAACTGTTTGATCTTTGTGCTTTACAGCCATTTAACTCCCTCTTGGATTTATATGCCTCAGGTTATACTGCCTCATTCAACTGAAATATTCTGTTAATGCACGTAAAGCTTTTCCTTAAGAAGTCCCAATTTGGAAACACATGACATGAATATGTGTTTGAAAGGATTTTTATCACGCCTAAGTCATGCTCATATGGACAATAACTCTAAATAACAAAAGTCACAGAATCTTGGACAATGGCTCCTGTAACAGTCCTTGGTGGGCTTAGCTCACAGAATCAGGGTCTCACACATAGAAAGGACTTTGGTGGTCACATTGTCCAATCTTCTTTATGAACCAGAAACTGCCATACAATGTTTCTTGAAACAAGCAAAAAAAAAAATGATTGTCCTATTGAATTTCTTATCTTTTGGGACATTCTACTTTGGTAGAATTCAAATTTTCTGAAAGTTCACTGAGAGTGAGCAAACATAACCTCCTTGCAGTTTCTACTCTTTCCTCCTACTTCTGTTGTCTATGACCAAACAGAATACATATAATTTCCTCCTTGCAGACTTCAGGGACACATATGACTCAACACTGTTAAGAACTTAGTTCTTTGAGATGATGAATTAATATACTTGTGCCCTGAACAGTAAGAACTGTTGACTCAATGGACTTTTTAAAAAGGACTGACCAGACTCTCTACATCTTCCTCTTCTAGGATCCACATGGCATCATGAAACTTATAGGAATTTCCTGTAAGAGGTAGGAAGAGGTGACCTTCTCCACTATGGCAGCATGACAGTTGTTCACACAAGGCAGCTAGAGCAAGGCTAGGTGAGACAAGGCTTGACATTGAAGTCCTTGGTTTCCTTTCTACCTTGTTTACTTTCCTGAGCATAGATGAAAAAGGAATAATCTTGATGTAGATATATCTAGCCTTGGAGGCAACTTTCCGAGTTCAAAAGGTGAGAGCTCTTGGGTTCTAAAATAAAATTGAATACATAATGGGAAATGTCAACTATTTTTTTTTAACTACAGCACTTCTTGAAAGAGAAGATGTCACCAACAGGAGTATGAGTCCATGCCCTGACTTTGCTTGCCAAAAGAAATGAGCCAAGGGGGAATTATTTGGAAAGTTTATAAGCAAGATGAAATGCAAAATATCTATTCAACAGTCTTACAAATTGCATTTTGTCTTAATATTTTAAATATCAGAATCTTGGGGTAGTATAAATATAGTTATGTTACTGCTGCTGCTGCTTTTTCAAGGTATTTATGTCAACATGTGTTTCTAGGTCTTGTGTGTATCAAGAAGTTCTTTTGTGTAGAGAAAAATAAACAAATAGCTGTCCCATATCTGATCTGTGATGTATGTTGAATATCTTTCTACTCCTTTCTCCTTTTGGTAAGATAATAAACAAAAGCCAAACCTAAGATTTAAGTAATTTCTTCCAGGCCTTCAAGCTGGGAATGTAAAGAGAGCTCGAGAAAAAGAGCCTGATACTTCTTTTTGGTTGTTAGATTCCCTCAGGAACAAACCAGGTCAACATGCATGTTTCCAGAGCTGAGATAGGATCTTTAGTAGAAAGGAGATGGTGAATAACTGCTGGGCCCAGCTATAATTCTTGGAACATTATCATTTTGACACTCTCATAGCACTCCTCTTTTTCTCCACTAGTTTTTAAAGTTCAATAATACTGAACTGAATTATTTCTGCTTTATTTCTTATCAATCTGCTTTTAAAATCTTTTAACCAATATTAAGTAGCTTTAAATATTATTGCTTTATGACATAATAATTATTTCTGCTTTATTTCTTATCTGGTGTGTTCTATTGATCTGCTTTTGAAATCTTTTCACTAGCATTAAGTAGCCTTAAATATTATTGCTTTATGGTATAGTATAATATAGGTCTTCAGGTGGATCACAGCTAATTAATACTTTTTATATTGTTTCTCCTTAGATTCGTTTTGCTCCTCCAAATTAATTTGCTATCCCCCCCCACCCCAAGATGTGTAATATACCCTCTTGGCAGTTTGATAGGTATAGTACATAAAGCATATATATATATATATATATATATATATATATATATATATATTGTATAAATTAACTTAGGTAATGCAATTATTTTTATTATTTTGTTGTAGCTCAATGACAAGCAATTAATATTGCTCTATTTTAAAAGTATTTATTTAAATAACATTTTGCAATTGTATTTATATATCCTGATTAAATTGATAGATATTCCTGGGTAGATTGATAATCAGAAAATTTGTGCATTTTATAGTTATTTTGAGTGGGATTTTCCTTTCTATAATTTCCTCATAGATTTAAAAAAAATGCCAAACAGAAAAGCTTTTGGTGTTTTTAAAAAGAGGTTTATTTTATATTCTATTACTTTGCTAAAGCTATTATTTGTCTCATTTAATTTCTTTGTTAATTCTTTGAGGTTTTCTAAGTAAGGCATCATTTTGACAAGTCAGGATAGCTTGGACTCCTCTTAGTCTTTAATTTTTTTTCTCTTGTATTGCTATCTCTAGCATTTCTAGAAGGATGCCAAATAATAGTGAAATGAGGAAGTTTATGGTATTTTCCTCTTTTAAATAGTGATAGCTTTTAGTTTTAGATCTATACCTTTTTTTCTACTTAATTCCATAAATGAAGGCTGTACTTTGTAAAGAAAATTTTTTTCCATCTATTGACATGATTATATTATTTGGGGGTGTTTTTATTTAAAAATTATTTAATTGTTATTGTTCATCTTTGCATTCCTACTGTAAGTCTAATTTGTTCATATTGAGTAACTTCTTTTCTATATTGTTACAGTGTTTTTTCAGGATTTTAGTTATTTTTCATTAATATCTATTAACACTATTACTCTGTAGTTCTTTTTCTTTCCTTGGTGTAGAGATTATGGGTATACTTGTCTCTCAAGAAGAATTGGAGATAATGCTTTCTAATTTTTGAAAATAATTTGTATATTTAAGATATTATTTGCTCTTTAAATTTTTGAAATGATTCATCTGTATATCTATCTGGACAACTTTTTTTCTTTAAAAATTACTTTACAGCTAGTTTAATTTCACTGGGATTTTTTTTAGGTTCTTTATTACAACTTAATTTAGGTATTTTTGTATATAAGCCTCAATTTCTTTTAAATTCTATTTTTTTCTGGCAAAAATTACATGTAATATGTTCTAATAATTCTTACTTCTTTTCCATTTGTTTTTATTTTGCTTTATTTTTTATTTTGATAATTTTATTTTCTTCCTTTTTGATTAGGATTAGCTAAATTGTATTCATTTTGTTAGTTTTTTGTAAAGAACTAGATTTTTTTGTATTAATCAGTTTTACAAATTCCATTTTCTTTTCATTTTCTATTTGAGCAATTTCTCCTTCAATTTTCAATATTTCCCATTTATGTTTACTTGAGGTTTATTTTAAATTACATATTTAGTTCATCAGTCTGCTCTTTTCTATTTTATAAATATATATGCTTAAAATTATAATCCCCACCCCTCAAAAATTGCTCCCTTGTAGAAATTTTGGTGTGTTGTCTCATTATTATTATTCTCCTCTTTCTCATAGTTATTAACTATTTCTGTGATTTGTTCTTTTTTTTCCTTTTTCTTTTTGGAGGGGGAAGGCAGGGCAATTGGGGTTAAGTGACTTGCCTAACATCACATGGCTAGTAAGTGTTAAGTGTCTGAGGCCATATTTGAACTCAGATCCTCCTGAGTCCAGAGCCAGTGCTCTATTCACTGCACCCACCTAGCTGCCCCTGATTTGTTCTTTAACAAAGTTCAGGATTCATGATGTCACTGTTAAGCCTCAATTTAGGCACTACATTAATTGCTATTTTTTAAAAGCATGTTATGATTTGTAAAGGGCGAATTTAGCCTTTCTGCTTTAAAAAAACCTGTGTCTATTTCTTTGTGTCAAATCACTAGATTTATTTAATTTTTTTGTGAATATATCATGTGGTAGAGAAATATCTATATTCTTTGATGTTTACTTTAAGAATATGTCCTGTCATTCAGCTTAAATTCTCCAATAGTTTATTCAGTTCTTCATTTTACTATTTGTGTATCTTATTGTATCTTATCTCATTTCTGAGAGAGGAACAGTACCATCTCCTATAGTTAATGTGCTAATGATCTTTACCTTATAGAAATTCAGTTAAATTTAGATCATAAGTCATTAGATGTATATACTTAGTACTGATATTGATTCACAGTCTATGACTCCTTTAAGCATAATGTAGTTTTAAATTTCTAATTTATCTATCTTGATATTATGAATTTTAATTTTTGCTTTGCTGGATAGCATGATTGCAACTGATGCTTTTTTGGGAGTTACTTGATGCATAGTAAATTTTGTTCTCATAATTCTTTTATTTGGTCTTAAATCTTTTGCCCTTTGGGTCACTTTTATCTTTTGATGGCACCTCTTCTGTTTTTTGTTTGTTTGTTTACCAGTAGAACTACATTTCTCACAAAACATGAAATATCAGTCAATAAACATTTATTAAAAACCTATTCTGTAATAGGCACTGTGCTAAACACTGATACAAAAAGAGGCAAAAAGATAGTCCCTGCCCTCAAGGAGCTTATAGTCTAGTCGGGGAAACAACATACAGCATACAAACAACACACAGCATAAACAGGAAATAATTAACAGAGATAAAACTCTGGAATTAAGAGGAGTTGAGGAAGACTGTTTATATAATGTGGGATTTTATCATGTCACATTTTCTATTGTGCTATGCAGGTCTTCTTAAACTTTTTCCACTTGCGACCCATTAGTGCTTTTTAAACTGTGGGTCATGACACAATATGGGGACCATGATGGCCTAACAATGGAAAACTATTAAACCTAAGGAGGAAAGACAAAAGGGAAGGGAATAAGCTTTATTAAGTGCCTACAGCATGCCAAGCTCTATACTAAGCATTTTATAAATATCATCTCATTTGATATTCATAAAATAATGTGAAGTAGTAGTAATTAATGTTATTACTTTGTCTTCTCTTGAAAATTGTAGTTTAAAAAATCTTTCTTTTACCTTTGATATTTGATGGATTATCCAATCTAATAGTCTTTTCCCTCCTTCCCTCCTTCCTTCCCTCCTTCCTTCCTTCCCTCCTTCCTCTTCTCCTTCCTTCCCTCCTTCCCTCTTCCTCACCTCCTTCCTTCC
>NW_027185799.1:8706501-8746504 GCF_028583685.1 Petaurus breviceps papuanus
TCTTCCTTCCTTCCTTCCTTCCTTCTTTCCTTCCTTCCTTCCTTCCTTCCTTCTTTGGAAAGGGGGAAGGAAAGTCTCAAATACCTCTCTGTTGAGCATCTTTTTTAGCTGATGGTTAGTCTCAGGTTTGCAGGTTATGCATCGCAGTTATATACAGCTTGCTTTACTTTTCAAAATCATATAATATAATAAATTCCATATATTAGTTTCAAAGCTCTCCTGCTTGTCTGTGTCTCTGAAACATCCTTATGTTCTCTTTTAGGTTCACTTTTTAAAAAATAATTCTACAGTGAACCTGTTTTCTTCTTTCTTTTTTCATCTACCTTCTCTCCCTCTTAAATGACTTTCCCTCTTAAAAAAAAACAAACAACATTATTTTTATTTTATTTATTTATTTACTTTTTGGAGGGGGGAAGGCAAGGCAATTGGGATTAAGTGACTTACTCAAGGTCATTCATCTAGTAAGTGTGTCAAGTGTTTGAGGCCAGATTTGAACTTAGGTCCTCCTGACTCCAGAGCTGGTGCTCTGTTCACTGTACAACCTAGTTGCTACTCAAACAAAATTATAACAAATATAATCAAACAAATCATATTCATAAATTGGGCTTGTAAAATGTCTATCTTAATCTACACCTTGAAACCTTCACTTCTTTTTCAGATAGTAGATTACCATTTTCTTTAATTTGCTGACATTATGGCTTGTCATTAAATTGATGAGTTCTTAGTCTTTTCCAAGTTGCTTTTCTTTAAAATTGTGTAATTATTGTGTAAATTGTTCTTTTGGTTACTTCATTGCATCTTCCCCTTCTGTGAAACTATTCCTTTTGTCATTGATTCTAGCACAATAATGCTCCATTAAATTCACCTGCCATTATTTTTTCAGTCATTCCCAATTGATAGGCACTCATTTTCCATTTTCCATGGGAAGCTAGATAGTGTAGTGAATAGAGTGCTAGGCCAGGAATCAGGAAGACTCATCTTTGAGAGCCCAAATCTGGCCCCAGATACTTACTAGCTATGAGATCTTGGGGAAGTCATTTCACCATTTGTCTCAGTTTCCTCATCTGTAAAATGAGTTGAAGAAGGAAATGGTAAACTACTCCAGTATCTTTGCCAAGAAAACTCCAAATAGGGACACAAAGAGTTGGATACAATGAAATGAGTGGGCAACAAAACTTTCTATTTCTTTGTTGTAATGAAAATGCCATGTATTTATATATTTCTTGTTCAAATGATGCTTTGCCTTTTTTTTTTTTGGTCTCATTGGGTTATAAATATAGCAGTGATAGTTCTAGTTCAAAGGGTATGTAGAGTTTAATTACTTTTTGGGTATGGCTCCAAATTGCTTTCCACAATGGTTGGATAAATACACAACTCTATTAATAGTGCTCTAGTGTAGACATGTCAAACTCTGGCTGTGGAACTCCTCAGTATGACCAGAACTGATTAATTGGGAAATTTTACAAAATAACTAAATATACAGTACAGCATAGATAATGTTATTTTGTGGTTTTCTAAGTCAATATGCTGTCCACAAGCATCCATTTCTATTTGAGTTGGACATCACTGCATTAATGTTCCTGTCTTCTTACTGGCCCTCCAAAAACTGCCATTTCTTCTTTTTGCCATCTTTACTAGTCTGATGTATATGGAATCTTAGGGTTGCTTTAATTTTCATTTATCTAATTATTCTTAATTTAGAGTCTTTCCCCCCTATGGCAATTGATAGTTTGGATTCTTCCTTTGATAAATGCCTTTTGATATTCTTTAAATCTTTATTTAGTCAGTCAATAATCTTGCATATACTAAGCACCTGATGTATCCCAGACGCTGTGCTAAACTTTAGTAATACAAGGCAAAACCAAAACAAAACAGTTCCTGCCTTCAAGTAGTTTACAGTCTAATAGGGGAAACAACAAATAGCTATCTACAAAGAAGACATGCACATATATGTGTATAGAATAAATTGCGGTTAATTTCAGAAGGAAAATGTAAAAATTAAAGAGGACCAGGAAAAGTTTTCTTTTTTAAAGGTGGGACTTTAGTTGAAACTTATTGGGAGGTATGGTATAACTATTGAGGAGTAGCTTTTATTCTTTTCATTAATCAGATAAACTTTCTGTTAAGATTTTAAAGTAGTTAACCATTTCTCTTCTAATTCTAGCTGCATAAGTGTGTGTTTGTGTAAAGTCTTTTCAATATTATTTGATCAAAACTGTCTATTTGATTTCCTGTGAGCCTCATTATCATTTTGTTTGGTATCTACACACACACACACACACACACACACACCTTTACAACAATGAACATGAGATGAGTTCATGACATATAAATTTTACATATATATGCTTCTTTAATTTGTTCATGATGTGACTGTATATCTATGCACACATATTCATATATTTGTATGTGTGTATATCTATATCTAGATAATATATCCAATTGGACATTGTTATGGTGTACAGCATGAGATGTTGGACTAAATGTAATTTATGATAAAGTTTTTTAGTTTTCCTAGCATTTTTTTTGTTGTTGAACAATGAGTTCTTATTGCAATAGAAGGAAGTCTTTGGAGGTAGCTAAGTGGCATAGTGGTTAGAGTGAGTCTGGAGTCAGGAAAATTTGAGTTCAAATCTGACCTCAGACATTTATGAGCTGACCCTGGGGAAATCGCTTAATCTCTTCTTGCCGCAATTTCCTTATCTGTAAAAATGGGGATAATAATAATAAATACCCTCCAGGGTTGTTGTGAGGATAAAATTAAATAATTCTTTTTTTTTTTTTTAAGCATTTGGGGTTAAGTAACTTGCTCAAGGTTACACGGCCAGGTGTTTCTGGGTGGGTGCTAAGTGTCTGAGCCTGGGATTCGATCTCCAGGTCTTCTCAACACTGGAGCCGGTGCTCTTACTTGCTGTGCTACCTGGCCACCCCAAATTAGATAATTCTTAAGTGCTTAGCACATTACCTGGCATTTAGTAATTACCATCCAAATGTTAGCTATTATTGTTATTGAAGAACAATATTAACATATCATATACTCATTTTCTTCTGCATGTGTTGTACCTAATGTGCTCAACTGATTGATCTCTGTATGACAAAATTACTAGCAAATTATTTTAATGATTATTGCTTTGCATTATAGTTTCAGATCTGGTGCTTCTTTCTTACTTTTCCCCGTTATTTTCTATGAGATTTTTGAACTTTTGTTCCTCCAGAGGAATTCTGCTATAATTTATCTGTCTTTCCAAAGTAATCCTTTGGTAGCTTGATTGGCATTGAACTGAATCAGTAAATTGATTTAAGTAACACCACTATTAGTACATTGGTATATCTTAAACTTGAGTGATTAATAGTTATTCAATTATTTCTCTTCCTTTGTATATGTAAATTGTTTTGTAGTCATGTTCATATTATTTCTACATGTTTATTACCTTGAATTTTATATGTTCTGTAGTTTTCCTGGATGGAATTTATTTTTTTAAGTCTTGCTATGTTTTATTTATAATAGATGGAGGAGCTGAAGATTCTTATAGATTTATTTTATATCCTTCTGCTATGTTAAAATTTTGTTTCAATAGTTTTTAGTTCAATCTCCAGAGTTTTGTAAGTAGAAAGTAAAAAAAGTGATCATTTTGTTTTCACTGTCTCTACTTATTTTCATGATTTCTTTTTGTTGTCTTATTACAATAGTAAATCTAAAACAGAATCAGATATTTGACCTCCTTGCTTTATCTCTAATGTTATTTGAAAGGTCTTTAACATTTTCCTATTAAATATAATGCTGACCCTTCACTTTAGATAGATAAAATTTAATATTTTGAGGATAGACCCATTGATTCCTATGCTTTTTTCTTTTGACAGAGTATCTTGTCAAAAGCTTCCTTCCCCCGAATTGATTACTTTACTCATGTGATTGATTCATTTTGTTAGTGAGATCTATTGTTTCTAGTTTTAAAAAATATTTAGCCAATTCTATATTCCTAGTACAAATCTAATTTGATCATTATACATAATTAAAAATATTGCTATATCCTCTTTGCCAACATTTCATTTAATTTTTTTTACATTAATATTCATTAGGGACACTGTTCCATAGTAGTCATGCTACTTTCTCTTTCTCTGGTTGAGATAAAAAACAAAACAAAACATATTTGTTTCATAGAAGATACTTGATTGTTCTAAAAGATTCTTTCTTTTCCTATTTTTAAAATAGTTTATATAATCTTGAAATTAATTATTCTTTGAATGTTTGATAGAATTCATTTATAAATCTGTCTGGTCCTAGGAGTTTTCTTTGGGGAAAAGTTTGGGTTATTTAAATTTTCCATCACTTGTTTTCTCAACCTTATTACTTTACATTTCTGTAAATATTTGTCAATTTCATTCAAATATTTGGTTTTGTTGGGATACAATTGGACAAAACAGGAGACAGCACAGAGTACAGAATGTTGCAGTTGGAGTCAGAAAGGCCAGATATTGATCCTTGTCTCAGACACTAGCAGTGTGGCATTGAATAAGACACAGCCTCTCTCAACCTCAGTTTTCTTATCTGTAAATGGGGTTGTTAATAGCATTAACATCACAGGGTCATTGTGAGGATAATATATGTAAAACACTTTGCAAACCTTAAAGTACTATAAAACACTATTGTTGTTTTTGTTAGCCTCTTTTATTTTTCTTTAATTCATATGAATTTTCCCTTTTCATCTTTGATACCCTTGATACCTTCATCATTGATACAAAAAATTTGGTTTTCCTTCTTTCTTGAAAAAAAAAATCAGATCAGCTAATGGTTTATCCTATGTTATTACCAATAAGCAAGTTTCCAGTTCTATTTACAAAATCATTGTAAAATTATTTATCTCTCCTTTGATTTTTTAGGATTTGCATTTTTGTGTTGTTAGAATTTTTTATTTATTACTTTATTTTTTTACTTATATCTCTAATTAATTGATCTGTTACTATTACTTTTAGCTTATGTGTTTAGAGATATTAATTTTCCCTTAAGAACTACTTTGATTGAATTCCAAAACTTTTGTCTCATTTTCTTCAATGAAATGTTCTGTTTTTTCTATGATTTTTTCAATTCATTAATTTCTGTCTCCAATTAATTTTGATTCTTTTCTTCAAAGATCCTTTATTGATTACATATATATGTATATATATACATTTAATATATCATGATCAATAGATGACATTTTAAAATATTTCTACTTCATTTTATGTGGTTATTGTTTCACATAAGTTATTTTTCTTTTTGTTGCAACAGTGCAATTTATAGCTGAGAAATATGTATATTCCTTTAATTTTCCATCATTTCCTCCTTACTGATCAAAATAAGGTCTGCTTTTACTTTCTCTACCTTTGGAAGAAGTAATCATTAAGGCAAATCAAACTGTTTCAGTTTTAGAAGAGAAAAAGTTTCAGGGTTCATCTGTCAGGGGCCTGAAGTCCCCAGTCACTACTATACTATACCACAGTGCCAAGTTTATTACACTTTTTCTGGGATGTATAGGGTGTTCATAGAGGACTAGCACCTCCAGTGTGAGGGCTTGCTGAGACCTTTTCAGGACTGCTCATCCACCTTTAGTGTCCACCTGACATTCAATTCACACCTGTGGCCCCAAGAAACTGTAGCATGCTAAGCAGCTACACTACAGTAAAACTGTCTTAACAGATGGGCTAAACCAGGTTGAGGAAAACCAACAGTCATTAAACCCATCAATGAGTTAAGGGGATGCCCAAGCATGTGAAGACTTCCCCCCAGCACAATGGGTAGAGGAGAACAATTTGTTCCAATGGCTATGGAGGCAATTTGAAGCAGGCACTGTGGTGCACTTAGTGCTTAGTCAGACATTGAAAATGTTAAGGTAATCCACTGCTTCCCAGATCATCACCAGTTATCTTAACATTTGTCTTGCCACTGGACTTTGATGACTCTAGAAGAGAGAGTGAGGCTGACAACTTGTGTAACTGACTACTTAAATCCAATTCTTGTGCATGTCAAGACATTGCCAGGTGACATCATTGATTCTTTTTGAAAATGATGTATGAACAACAACATACCTTTTCCACAAATTATCTATTTCCTTTCTCTAGCTGGGTATATTGTACTGTCAGAACAATATCACTTCTGTTCTCTCACCTTTTGATCCTCATAAAGCATACCCATTTCAATTTTCCTTGATTTCTTCATATGAAATATTTTCCTAAAGTATAAGGCTATTCTGTCATTCTTTTTATATATTATGCTCTTTGAATGTTGTCCCCTTCCTAAGCCACATTTAAAAAAAAAACATTTATTTATTGGTGCAGCTAGATGGCTTAGTGAATAGAGCACCGGCCCTGGAGTCAGGAGGACCTGAGTTCAAACATGACCTCAGACACTTAACACTTACTAGCTGTATGACCTTGGACAAGTCACTTAACCCCAATTGCCCTGCCTTCCCCCTTTCAACCCCCCCCCCATTATTTATTTATTTTTTCCTATTTGGAAGGGGAAAGATATGGCAATTGGAGTTAAGAGACTTGCCCAAGGTTACACGGCTAGTGTGTCAAGTGTCTGAGGTCGGATTTGAATTCAGGTCCTCCTGACTCCAAGACTGGTGCTCTATTTACTGTGCCACCTAGCTGTTCACCCAAGCCATATTCTTGCCATGAACCCCATCCTACAAATCTTAGAGCTATTTGTGAAGTGAAACTCAACTACTTACATTAAGATTCCTCTTCCACCTTAGTTAATGCACATACATATCTTGACTCTTTGTATGTAGAGAACTGAAGCAATGGGGTTGATTGTTGGTTCTCTTATTGAATAGTATATACTGAAATGGTAGTTCTTTCTGCTGATATTCTTTCTATATTGTGCCTGCCTCTGTGCCACGTGACTTGCCAGATACATGTGGGCTCCTCCCTCCTCCCATTTTATTAACCTTCCTTAGACATACTATACTCCTGGACATGAGACCATCTTTCCTGTTTTTTAAACAACATCCCCCAAATCTAAATACCTTTCTCAGATGCTATATTCTTATCTAACTGTTCACTTCCCAATTCTGCATTTCTCTTCTGAACCCCCTTACCTTCAAAAAGAGTTTCATTGTCTCTGCCTTCATTCTTAAGGTCTTCAGGTTTTTAAACTTTGTATTATTTTGCCAAGAACCTTACTCTCTACTAACATTTTCTAGAATGATATAATTTCTCTTCACATGAATCACCAAGAATGGCCAGTGGGCACTTGATTGGACAGATCACAAGAAGTTCTTTGTCTTATATCATACACATAATCTAGAAAGACAGTGAGTAGACTTCTCTAAGGACCTTGCCACTTTGACATATAGTGGTTCAGTAGGTCTCAGAAAGGACTCAATAGCTAGAACTGCTCACCTTCACTTCTTGCCAGTACTGGATGTCTTCTGGTGATATCCTCGAATCCATGTCGTCTTTCCTTTTAAATACTTTTAATTTATATTTTCAATTAATAAGCATTTATTTTCCCTCCCACACTTTCCCCATAATAAAAAAATGGTAAAAATATGCATAGTCAAGCTAAACAAATCCCTATATTGGTAACATATCATCTTTCCCTGAAGCATGAAAACCTGCTTTCCATCTCAGACAATTTAGATCTAATCTGCATGAGAAGAGAATCATGGCTGTTGTATGTTCTACATGGGATGTGATCATTCTTTTCCTCTTCTTCCAACTTCTGACACAGTTCAGTATGTATGCTCCTTTATCTTTTAATATAATTTTCCTTTTTCATTATCCCTTACAAACACTTCTTCCAATCTTTCAAAAAATACTTCATTATCTCATATGACCCATAGACCAAAGAAATGGTCTTCAAGTCTTTTCACCTCCTAGTAAGAAGACCAATCTGTACTTCATTCATATGCAATTCATACACAGCTCTCATTCAGTACTTACAGAAATACAAACATAACATGTTTATTGCAGTTCACTTGCAAAACTCCCCTTACTCTCCACCTTTGTTGGAATGAAAATCCCAGGTATTCTGTCATTCCTGATGATAACTCCTATGGTTAACTTATATGACTAACTACCATGCCCATTTACTGTACTGGAGGTACAAGCACCACTGATTCATAAGTAAAAAGACTTTATTTGTAGGGAGGTAGAATTACTTCCTTTTCTTGCAACATGATGCTACCTTACTCAATTTCCTTTAATCCATAATTAACAGATTCCTGCAAAAGTCCTGATACAATTAAAATAAAAATCTGCCTTCAGCTATTATCTATAGAATATCATGAGTAGCAATTTGATTTCTAACTACTTTTCATTCTTTCGTCCTCTTTTCTTCACTTCCAGCAGATCATATTTCATACAACGACTTCCTTCCTTTTGTATTTCTGTTTCAGTCTCTTTCTAGGCTCTCCACATTTGCAGAAGATGATGCAAAGTAACTTCTAAAACAAAGGGAAATTGTTTACCAAGATGTGCAAAGTAGATTGGCTAAAGCATAAGGAAAGGTAGAGTGAAGAACAGGTTAAAAAACAGTAGAAATTCTAAAGTCATGAGTTGGGAGATGAGAAGTGGAACTGCCAGGTGAGGATCAATAAACAGTTAAGTTTGTACAATGAACAGTTAATATCAGATCAGACATATGGAGTTTTCTCAGGACCCAATTCTAACCAAGTCATTATTTCCATCTGCCTATGCATTTGTCATGTGCACTTCTGCACTGAATTTATAGTGAAGACTTGGGCTCAAATCCTGATTCTTTCATTTAGTACCTGTGGGACTTGGGAAAGTCATTTAACTTCTCTGGAGTTCAGTTTCTTCTTCTGTAAAATGTGGGTATTGTACTACATAATTTCTGAGGTGCTTACCAGTTCTAAGTCTATGATCTGTCAGCTGCTGTGGGTCCACAATGGTCTATTCATTCCAAGTAATATTTGATTGGTTAAAAATATATGTCAAAGAATGGAAAATCTCTTGAAGATCATGGTAATAGAATTTGACCTGTACATTATTTGACTGGGATGATTTCCTGACCATCAAGAAAAAGCTTTGCTTCCTAATACAACTAGGCTGAGTATTTCTTTATTGATTATACTGAATATCCTTACATAGTAATTTCAACCTATTCCCATCTTAAGGAAATTAGTATTGTCTTTATGAGAGTCTTTTCTACTAAAAAGCCATAATAAGAATAATGTTCATAGCTGAGCCAAGTGATATTGATAATGCTTTATCTAAAGGAAATTATATGTTTTTTCCCAAGACATATACTTATCATTTTAGGTAAATCACATAAGATGCTCACATAATACTTTCTTTATTGAAATATTCATGGAGCCAATTTTCCACCAGCCACTTCTAACTGAGCTTTTTTCTTCTAAAATTAAATATTTTTTTTATCATGTGTACATTAGATACAAAGGACAACGAATCAATGAATCAGATACGAGCCTCACTTTTAAAAATATACACACAAATACACATGTTTCTAGAACTATATATAGGCAATACTTTGTGAATATATAGCGAGTGAAAACTGTTTAATGTAGTGAACACTGATGAAAATAAAAGTCACCAAGCACTGGTTTAAGTTAGGTATGATATGAGTAGGCTGGGAAACTGGTATTCATCTTCTATCTTCTAAGTCTATTAAAGCACTCCAATTCTGAGCTAAAGCCCTCATTGCTATTCTAGTCTTAGAAATAAAAAGTGGAAAATACCTATTAGGTCACTTAGTTTATCCCCTTGAGACTAGAAGAGAAAATGACTCTCTCTCCTGTATATATGTATGTGTATCTATGTGTATGTATAATTCTCCATATGTCTCTCTGACTCTCTCTGTTTTTATCTTATAATGCCAACACAATATTCACAAGTACCCACAGCAGCTATGAATGTGCTGGTGTAGTTCTGAATCACAAAATGCAACAGACTTTCCACATGGAAGACAGAATCAAAACATTTGTTCAAACACCATAAAGCTAAATCCCAACACCAGAAAGCCAAATCCATCATTGCAACCAAGAAGTTGATACACATAACCAATGTAGCAAGCACTGACATCCCAAAGCCTTCCCTCCAACAGGCCTTCAAAACAAAACAGGCTCCCTTAAGCAAAAAAATGCCCCTCTCTCACTCACACTAGATGCTCTCAGAGGCCTCTTGTGTTGCTTGCTCCCAGTTCATGCTATCCCCTGCTTCTTTCTACTCCATTCTTCCTGTTCCACTTTTTCATCAAGTTCCTCCCACCATGAGCTCCATGTGATTACATTTGGTCTATTAAGGGGCAGAGAAGATCTTCAAATTCCCATTGTCGTTACATGTCTCCACTTTTCTTTGTCTCTCTTGAGATAGATAAACATTTAGAATTTGGCTTAGTATAACTTTTTAAATATATTATACAATAAAACTCCTACTCATTTTTGAGTCACTATTATATTATCTAGTATTTCCTAACATTATTCCCAGATTCAATAAAAAAAAAATTCTTCCTTGTCAAATTCTCTCATGCACTTCCTATCAGATCTCAATAAATGTCTCTTCTCCTTTTCTGGCCTTTGCATCTATCAAATATTAAAACATCAGGGGCAGCTAGGTGGCACAGTAAATAGAACACCAGTCCTAGAATCAGGAGGACCCGAGTTCAAATCTGGCCTCAGACACTTGATACTTACTAGTTGTGTGACCTTGGGCAAGTAATTTAACCCCAATTGTCCTGCTTTCCCCCCTCAAAAAAGAAGACCAAAAAAAATACTCACACATCTCCATCAGCTTTACTCTCTCTTCCAGAGTCATCAAAGTCTAAAGGCAAGACCTGGGATGCAGTGGATGACCTTGGCATCTTCAGTGTTTGACCAAGCTCCAAGCACTCCTTAATGCCTGCTTCAGCCATCTTCATGGTCATGAAACAAATGAAACAAATTGCTCTCAGCTCTCCATTCTGCTGGGGAGAAGTCTTCAGGGAATCCCTCTGACTGACTAGAGGATTTGAGGCCTGTTGGTTACCCTCAACCTGGTTTAGCCCATCTGCCATGACGGATTTCCAGACTGTGATCTCTGTGCATGCTACAGCTTCTTGGAGCCATCGATTAGCAGGATTAAGATCTATATCATGTCCAGAGAAAGTTAGCATAGATGGTAAGAAAATGTCTTATGATGAATGCCAGAAAGAATTGGGCATGTATATGTTGGAGAAAGGAAAACTTGGGGTAAAATGATTGCTCTTTTCAAGTATTTGCAGGACACATCACACATCACACTGTTCTGCTTGCTCCCAGAAAATAAGACTAGGAACAATGAATGTAAATGTCAGAAAGAAAGATTTTTCCAGAATGATAGAATGTCAGAGTTGAAAAGACATCTGGAGGTTGTCTAGGTCTGGCTGTACCTAGAATAAGAATCCCCACTCCCCTACACTGGACAAATACCTTTTATGTTCAGAAGAATCCCCTGAGGCAGCCCCTTCCACTTTTGGATTGCTCTCATTGTTAAGAAGATGTTTTCCCTACCATCAAGTTTAGATTTACAGCAGCAATGTCTCTCAGTAACTTCTAGTTCCATTCTCTGGGTCAGAGTAGAACTGTTATAATTCTTCTTTTATATGACAGAGCTTGAAAACAATGGTATTTGAAGTTATCAAGTGCCTCCCTACCCCAGCATACACTGTCTTCTCTCATTTAGATGAAATGTTCACAATTCCTTCAATTGATTCTTATGAGGCATGATATACAGCTCTGTCACTATCCTGGTCATCTTCTTTTGAATGGTCTTGAGTTTGTCAATGTTCTTCCTAAAATTTGATCTTTAGAATTGAATAAAAAGAGGTCAAAATCCAATCCAATCAGGACAGCATCTTTTTTTTTTCTCAATGTAAGGAGGTTTTTGAATAATATTTTATTTTCCCCCAATTATATGTAAAAACAAATGTTAAACTTCATTGTTTAAAATTTTGAGCCCCAAATTCTCTTCCTCCCTTCCTCCTTTCTCCTCTCCCTGAGACAGTAAGCAATTTGATATAGACTATACATGTGCAGTCATGCAAAACATATTTCCATATTAGTCATGTTGTGAAAGAAAACACAGACCACAAAACCCACACACACACAAATAAAGAAAATAAAAAATAGTATGCTTCAGTTTGCATTCAGGCTCCATTGGTTCTTTTTCTGGAGGTGGGTAGCATTTTTCAACATAAGTCCTTTGGAATTGTCTTGGATCTTTGAACTGCTGAGAACAGCTAAGTCATCCACAGTTGAACATCTGTGTACAACCTTTTCCTGGTTCTGTTCACCTCATTTTGCATCAGTTAATATAAGTCTTCCCATGTCTTTCTGAAATCATTCTGCTCACCATGTCTTATAGCACAATAGTATTTCTTTATGATCATATACAACAACTTGTTGAGCCATTCCCCAATTAGTCGATATCTCCTCAATTTCCAACTCTTTCCTACCACAAAAAGAGTTGTCTAAATATTTTTGTGTGATTAGATTTCCCCCTTTTTTGACCTCTTTGGGGTACAGACCTAGTAGTGTATTTCTGGTTAAAAGAGTATACACAGTTTTATAGTCCTTTGCATATATCTTTTATAAATTTGCATATAAATTATATATTTTGTAAATATAAATATAAAATATAAATTACTTTCCAAAATGGTTGAATCAGTTCAAAACTCCAGCAACAGTGCATTAGTGTCCCTATTTCCCTACATCCCTTCCAACTTTTATCATTTTCCTTTTTTTTTGTTATATTAACCAATCTAATAGCTGTGAAGTGGTACCTCAGAATTATTTAATTTGCATTTCTCTAATCAATAATGGTTTAGAACATTTTCCCCCTTTGAATATAGTTTTATTTTCTTCTCTTGAAAAATGCCAATTCATATCCTTTGACCATTCGTCAATTGTGGAATGGCTTGCATTCTTATAAATTTAATTCAATTCCCTCTATTTGAGAAATGAGGCTTTTATCAGAGATACTTGTCTTAAAATTTTTTCCCCCAGATTTCTGCTCTTCTTCTAATCTTGGTTGCATTCTTTTTGTTTGTGCAAAACCTTTTTAATTTCATGTAATCAGACTTATGTATTTTACATCTTGTAATTATCTCTATCTTTCCTTTGATCATAAATTCTTTTCTTATTCATAGATCTGGCAAGTAAACTATTCCTTGCTATTCTACTATGTTTATGATATCACCCTTTATGTCTAAATCATGTACCTATTTTGATATTATCTTGTTATTCAGTGTAAGTTGGTGTAAAGAGATTCTTAACAATAAAGCTGTCCAAATATAGAATGTGTTGCCTGCTGTTATCTTTCAGAAGTCTTCAAGAACAGTTTATACACTCATTTGTTAGGGATACTATAGGGGAAGATATGTTTAGATATTATTAGACCTATAAAATCTCTTCCAGTTCTGGGATTCTGTGAGCTGAGCAGAGGATAGGATGGTTATAGCTCCCATGGTTGTGTTAAGGACAAGTAGGTCTCTGGTGGTGCCAGGTCAGACAGCTCCAGCTGTTTTTTGTGCTGTCAGTCAATCAATAAACCTTTATTAAACCCTCACTATGTGCCAGGCACTGTGTTGAGCACTGGTAATACAGATACAAACAAAAAGAAAGACAATCACTGGCCTCTGGAGGGACTGTAACTCTATAATTTTGGAGTTTGGGGCAAGTATCATGAGATCTGCCCAAGTCCTCCATTTTTACAGATGAGGAAACTAAGGCCCACTGAAGTAAATTGACATTACCATGGTCACATGAGTAGTAAGTGACAGAACAAGGATACAAACTCAGATTTTATAACATTAAGCTCTTATTATAGTTCTTTACACAATCTGACACAAAATCTTATCAAATATTTCCCTTATTGAGGGGTTTTAGACAAATGTACTAGTGGCAGGGTTTGCCTTAAGCAAATTTCTCAAATAAGCAATGCTTATTTTTAATGTTCTTCTTTTTCCCCATTGACAACCTCCTTTTGCCTTTTCAGAACACTTTATTGATATATGCATACACACATACATACATATATACACACACACATACACATACAAACATGCATACATACACACATACATTTATATATAAAGATCCTGGGAAAGTCAGGAAATACATGCACACAGACATATACATATGTTTGTATGTGTTATATATATATATATATGTATACACACATCCCCATACCTTCCCTCTCCTACCCCGCCCCCCCCAATAACTTCTCACTTGGATATTGGGAACTTTTTTAAATTAGAGTTTACCTGCCCTGTGTGCAGTCCCTTAGTGCTTGATCTCAGTTAGTGAATGTGATGACCTAATCACATCCCCCTCCCCCCACAAGTGTTAATGGACAATGATAGATCACTATATTGTCTCTTCCATTTAATAATTTGTATTTTGAAAGGACCTTCAAACTTTTAGCTTATTCTCCTATTCTACTAGGATCCCCATGGGACCTTCATCTAAGTTATATTTTCTATTTCCCCTGGTCTGTCACTGCTCTGGACACAGTAGGTACTTAACTAGTGTTTTTTGAATTAAATTAAATTGAGCTAAATTTGGTTGAATTTAATAATTGGGGTTATAAGTCACTGGGATCAAGTGGCATTGAGTTATCCTATCTACCTGTATAAAAGGCCAGTTCTGAAGCTTGGGTTGGTTACATTTTTAATCACCTTTATTTCTTATCCACCTTCCCTTGCCATCACTGTGGCAAACTAGATACGCACATATGCTTTGTATGGACAATAGTCAGGAGCAGAAATTGCCTTCATTTTTTTTTTTTACAAATGGGGAAAAGTAGGGGGTTTCTTCTTCTGGTGACCACTGGTTGTTTCTGGGGGACCAGTGGTTGATTGGTCCTTTTAGTGAAAAGGAGAATTTAGGAGGAACCCTACCAGTTCTACCCATGGAACACATGTTCTCCCATAGCACAATGAGAAGAATTGTGCTGACGTGAATTGTACTGACAAGAGTGAGGTATCAAAGTTTGTTTCCCTTGAGGGCCATGACTAACACTACACCCTTTCTACAAAGGTAAACAAAGAAATGAGCAGATTGAGAAATATTTGATAAAAATTTTCTTTTGAACTACGTATCTCAACATGTTCTTCCTTCTGTCCCTTCATATTCTCAAAATGCTTTCATTTAATTTAACATAATATAATGGGTTTTTTTTTAGATTAAGTCTTTCCTTCTTACACAGGCTAGAAGGATAGCAACCACTCATGGGCCTAATCCCACTATTGATTCTCATAAAAGCTTAGACCTCCTCCATTTCTGACCTGAACTGGTTTACCCCTCATTACATAACTTGGTGGCCCCCTGCTCCTGGAGATTCCCCATATTGGTGCCAGACAGAGCAGACACTTGAGCATTTTAGCCCTACTACATCTCAGAACTCCAGAGCTCAAGATATCTACCAATCTAAGTCTCTCCAGTAGCAGAGATTCCAGGTATCTGCCATCACGTCTGGCAAAATGCTTTTACATGTATAAAAATTTGCTCTCCTAAAATCCAAGGTATATTGCAGAATATGGTTGGATTTCTTTTCTTTCTCAGTCACAAATTCCAGCCTTATCTCCACAAATTGATTGCAAACTCCCTGAGAATAGCCCTCATATTTTTTTTTTTTTACAATTGTTTGGTATCCCTCACAGAACCCATCACAATGCTTATCTCATTGTAGTGGTCAACACACTTCTCAGATGAAAGACTATAAATACTGATGCATTCATGACTTTAAGAGTATTTTAATTGCTATTGAATGGTTTCTTGTGTCTACCTTTTCTCTCCCACCACATAATGAATCCTAGATGTTAGGATTCCTCCTTAGCAAGTTCACACCACATTTCTTCAGAGGGGAAGCAGGAAAGGAGTGGAGTCTGTCCTGATTTCATTGGATAGGAAACTCCTAGATATTCAAGATGTTCTAAATGCATTGAGGTTGAGATGCCCACGGACATTCAGGTGGAGATGTCCATCAGGCAGCTGGTGATGCAGGACAGGAGTTGAGGAGAAAGGGGGAGTGGATTTGTAGATATCTGCATAGAGATGGTAGTTGGATCCATGGAAGCTTATGTGCTCTCTAAGAGACAGTCCAGAGTGCAAAAAGAAGTGGGCTCAGGACCAAGGAGTGTGATATGTTCACACATACAGGGTGGGTAGTGGTTGATGGTCAGGAAAAAGAAACAGAAGAATTATTCTTATCGGTAAGAGGAAAACTAGGAGAATAATGGAAACTGAGGCAGAAGAGAGAGTAAGTATCCTGAGGAAGGGGACCATGTAACACCATCATATTGCAGAAGGTCAAAAAGGGTAGAACTGAGAAGTCATTGTATTAGGCAGTTATAAGGTCATTTCTAACCTTGGAGACAGAGGAGTGCTATGATTTTAAGATTTCAAAGGGATGAGAGGTGATAGGGAGGTAAAAAGAATGCTTCTGTTTTTGCTAACTTCTATTAATCCAATTAAACTATTTGCTAAGATAGTGACCCTTTAGGTAGAGACTTTTAACTGGCAACATGAAGAGAGTGGACAGTGATGAGGGGCCCTAAGTGAGAGATTTGATTGGTACACACCTACATCTAGACTGACCTAAGGACCTAGTGTGGTTTATAAAAAAGGAAAGAATCAGTGGGTGCTTGACCACAAACTGCCTTTAGGAGATGAGAAAATCCTGCAACTTGGCTAATACCCACATCTCTCCAGGTGCTTCAGTAGAAAGATCTCTAGAAGAGAAATTAGGAGAATTAGATTCAGTCCCAGCTTTGCCGCTTTTTAGCTATGTAACTTTGTGGTTGTTAAGTTGTTTCAGTTGTGTCCACCTCTTTGTGACCCCGTTTGGGATTTTCTTGGCAGAGATAAGGGAGTGATTTTCCATTTCCTTCTCCAACTCATTTTACAGATGAGGAAATTGAGGCAAACAGGGTTAAATGTCCAGGGTCACAAGCTAGACTTAATAAGTCTTCCTGACGACAGGTCTAATGCTCTATCTATTGCACTACTTAACTGTCCAAAAGACTATTAAATAGCCTTCTAATAGTTTTTTCTGTTTTCATTGTCTGATATTTTTCATTCCTCCTCTGCATTACTATTGAATACTCTTCCTAAAGCATGGTTCTCACTATATCAGTTTCTTGAACCAGAAATTTCAGTCACTGCCTATTGCTTCTAGAATAAAATAGAAACCTTTTAACTTAGAATTTAAAGTCCTTCCTAACATGGCTACAGACTACCTTTTCAGACTTATTATTTTATATTACTTTCTTCTATGTACTTTACATTGCAGTCAAACTTGCCTATTTACTTTCCCCTGAACTCAGCATTCCAACCCCCACTTCCTTGACTTTGCAGAGACTTTGCCTATACCTCAGATGTACTTTATCCTCACTTTTGTTTCTTAGAATTTATAACTTCCAGTAAATGTCAGGTCAGGGTCCATTTCTAATATGAAACTTTCCCCTGCCCTCTTAATTGGTAGTTTTCTCTCCCTTCTTGAATTATCTTTTATATATTTAATATGTATATATTTTGTAACCCCCAGTAGAATGTAAGCTATTGAAGGGCAGGGACATTTTTATTTTTTGTTTTGTTTCTGATTGTTCAGAGCCTCATGTAAAATGTCCCTATGTCTTGGGTTTCTCCTTTCTATTTATGCACTGGTGGTAACAGAGTAAAAGAAGAAGAAGCAGACAGTGCTAAGAATTATGCACTTTTCAAAGCATCTATAACTTTAACTTAATTCTTAGAATAGTATAAAATGTGAGATTCGTACCCCACCCCCCACCCAGTGAATGAGTGTATGTCCTACTGGATAAAATAAATTATATCTATCATAGCATTTTTTATATAAATGAAAACAGATGAAAAAAGTAAGTTGCAATTAGATAAAAGAATGGCTTACAGGTTCTCCTTGGAGAAATAAATAAATGAATTAATGGAATTAGTTTTACCAAAAGCCCAAAGTCATCAAGAAACCTTTCATGGAACATGTAACCATCTTATTTTGCATTACTCATACTAAGTATCACTGAAGAAGACCACCACTGAAATAATAGGAGCTTATGCACAAACATATGTCAAGGAGGATGAAGTGGTAGATAATTATAAAGAACTCAATAAGACCCTTGAAATTAAATTACCATATACTTACATACTCAGCAACTTCAAAGAAAAAGGGGTAAAAGAAGAGGATGTTATGGAATGTATTGGAAAATATGGATCAGGATTAATGAATGAGACAGGTAAGAGACTTGTAGATTATACAGAAGCCTCACATTTATACCACCAGTATATCCCTAGGGAAAAGAATTGGTAGCTACTGAACATAGTGAACATTCAATAGCACCACAAAAGATGAAAGTGATTATATTTTAATGTACAATATATGATTCTTTACTATTGTTGTAATTATTTCTGAGCCAGTTGTCTATGTACAGCCAATAGACCATATGGATGTGTTAAAAGTAAAGATTAGTATAAGGCTAGAAAAAAGAAATATAAGACAATGATATTGTGTGCAATTAAACCAGTTAAATCTTGACCTATATAAGCAAGTTATTGATGAGGAAAATAGGATGGGGAAGGAAAAGGGAATACGATTATAAATTTACTGCTGAAAGAGACTTTAGAAGTTATCTAATCTTTTCATTTTACAGATGAAGAAACTGAGGCCCAATGAAGAAAAGAGACTTGCCTAAAGTCACCCAGGTAGTAACAATGCCAGAACTGGAACTCTGAAGTTATGTGACTCCCTATCAAGAATTTTTTCCTTAAGCTTTATACAAAATCTAAAGAAAAGGATTCCCAGTCAGTGGTGGGATTTTCAAAATGCTCACATAGGCAGGAGACATCATATCTATTGTACTGATCCTAAAACTTCATAAAAATGGAAACTTCCCCCAAGTTCCTCAGTGGCATCCATAGCAATACAAGAAGAAGTGCAAAATTAAAAACTCAGATTATGACATGCTATGGGACGGAAAGTCAGTCAAATTAGTCCATCAATGTGAATGGGCTGGACAAATGCTACAGATGGATAATGATCTGGTTCATAATTGAGTAAGGGGAAAATGCTGAGCTAGATTGTATCTGTAAAACTCTGCATTATTTTGCAATGATCTCGAGTTACTCACATAGATAAGGTTAATAATTTCACACAGAATTTTAACCAACAAAAATTAATCGCTATGAGAAGACCAAAAGAACCTATAAAATGCCTTTGCTAGCAAACCTTGACTTACTTGATGCTTATTATGACATACAATGATAACAGTAGTTTAGAATATTAACTCATTTGTAAAATTTTACAGAAAATGATGCTGGAAGATTATGAGCATTATCACTTTATGAAACAGAGAGGTTAGGTTAAAACTAGTTTTAAAAATGTCGGCAAGAAACCCAACTAAGCAAAACTAACCCCAGGGTATGTAAGGATGAAAATATGATGATAGTAATGATGATAATGTTGGTGACAACAACAATAAGTAGCATTTATGTAGTGCTTTAAGGTTTTCAAAGCACTTTACAATGGTTGGAGCCAAGTTATGGTAGAGTGATTGAAAGCGGTACAGTGAGCTCCATTCCAAAAACTACTCTAAACAGTTGTACAAAATGCACCAAATCAAATTCTGATGGGAAAATTCAGAAAGTCACAGTGAGTCCTTTGTATAGCCTAGCTATGCTTAGGGAGACAGACAGGGAGGTCTAGGGACATTGGAAACTGGGTTGGGCCATGAGCATGCCACATTAGGAGCACTCAATGACCAGGAAGAAGTTGCGCAAGAGGAGGTCACAGACCAGTATCAAGACACCACCAGGGCCATACCAGGTCATTGCATTTGCAACCTTCACTCCTACACATATGCTGCTGAACAAAGGTGGAGAATATCACATAACCAATCTGACTAGGTCCACTACCAATTTATGTTGTTGCTGTTCAGTTGTTTTCAGTCATGTCCAACTCTTCATGACCCCATTTTGGGGTTTTCTTGGCAAAGATACTAGAGTGGTTTGCTATTTCCTTCTCTAGCTCATTTTACAGATGAAGAAACTGAGGCAAACAGGGTTAAGTGACTTGCCCAGGGTCATACAGCTAGTAAGTATTTGAAGCCAGATTTGAGCTCAGGAAGATGTTTATGTTAAAGTTTTTGTTATCTGACCTCAATTGGGTCCTCAATGCTAATTATAATGGCAATTCTTTTTACAACTCACTTATCAACTTACCATCCCACTTTTCACAGTGGGTCTTCTAAATTTTTTCACCCCTCCTCAAATGTCCTCCCACTCTCTCAGCTGAGAACCTTGGCTCATATTTTACAGAAAAATTGAGACCATTCTCCATGAACTCCCTCCTGTCCCCTCTTTCTCTTCTGTCAATAAAGTGCTCTCTGCCACTCTCTCCTCCTTCACCCCTGTCTCACAGGATGAGATGGTCTTACTCATTACCAAGGCCCCTCTACATTTAAGCAACCTCAGTCCATCCCATCTCCCCCAAAAGACTGACCCTCTGTTGTCCCCATTCTATTACATATTTTCAATCTCTCCCTGTGTAACTGACTCATTTTCTACTGCCTACAAACATGCCCATGTCTCTCCCATCCTGAAAAAAAGACCTTCATTTGATCTTTCCATCTCTGTTAGCTATCATCCTACATATCTTCTGCCCTTTTAACTATACTCCTCAAAAAAGTCATCTTCAATAAGTGCTTCTACTTTCTCTCCTCTCACTCTCTTCTTAACCCTTTATAATCTGGCTTCTGACCTTATCATTCCATTGAAACTGTTCTCTTCAAAGTTGTTAATAATCTCTTAGTTGTCAAATTCAGTGGCCTTTTCTCAATCCTCATCCTTCTTGATCTCTCTGCAGTCTTTGACACTGTTGATCACCCTCTCCTTCTTTATACTCGCTTCTTTCTAGATTTTCAGGGCACTGGTCTGTAATGATAATGGGAATTTAAAGATCTTCCCTGCCCCTTAATAAGCCTAAGGGAGTTTGAATCTTCCCTCATTTGAAGATTTTCCCTGCTCCCTAGCAGACTGAAAGTAATCACATGGAACCTGTGGTGGGAGGAGTTTGCTGAAGCATGGAGCAGAGCCACAGGAAGCTGAGAGTCAGAATAGCTAGATGGTGGGAGAGAGAGAATGCACCCAGGGAGACAGCTAGGCTTGTGAATGTTTGTTTTTGGGAAGGCTAAAGGATGGTGTGGCTTCTGTGCTATGGTGTATTAACTTCTTTGCTATTATGATGGATTTGACTTTCTGGTGTTGGGATTTGGTTTTCTTGTGTCTAAATAAATGTTTTGCTTCTGTTTTCTATATGGAGAGTCTGTTATATATTGAGATTGAGAACTATGCTGGCGTATTTACAGTCACTGTCAGTGCTGTGAATATTGCATTGGCATTACACAGTCTCTCTTGGTTCTCCTCCTACCTATCTGATTGGTTCTTAGTATCCTTTGTTGGATTCTCATCCAGATAATTTCCCCTAACTGTAGGTATCCCTCAGGGTTCTGTTCTAGACCTCTTCTCTTCTACTTCAATATTACTTCTCTTGGTGTTCTCATCAGCTCACATAGATTTAACTGCCATCTCTATGATGGCTACCTATCTTGCCCTAACCTCTCTATTGGCTTCCAATCTGTTTCTTTAGCTGCCTTTCAGACACCTTGAACTGGATGTGCAGTAGTTTAAACTCAACATATCCAAAACAGAATTCCCTCAAGCCCTTCCGCCCATCTTCCCTATTTCTTTGGAGAGCAACACCATCCTTCCAGTCCATCAGGCTCACAGTTTAGGAGTAATCCTGGGCTCCTCACTACCTGTCCTACCCTCTAGCCCCCATCTAAACTATTGTCAGGGCCTGCTGACCTATGTTCTATTCTTCTAACACTGCCACCACTTTAATGCAGGTCCTCATTGTCTTATACCTTGATGACTGCAATAACCTGCTAGTGGGTTTGCCTGCCTCAAGTCTCTCCCCATTCCAATTTAGCCTCCATTCAACCACCAAAGTGGTTGAACACAGGTCAAAAACACAGGTCCAGTCATATAATGCTCCCTACTCAATAAATTTCAGTAACTCCCTATTGCCTCCAGGATCAAATGCAAAATTCTCCCTTTGATATTCAAAGCCTTTCATAACCAAGCTCCCTTCTAGCTTTCTTAACCCTGACTCAGCACCATGTACTCTTTGCTCAAGTGATACTGGCCTCCTGGCTACTCCACAAAAAAGATACTCCATCTCTTGGTTCCTGGCATTTCCTCTTGCTGTCTGTCCTCCATGCTTGGAATGCTTCCTCTTCTCGGCTCCACCTATTGAATTTCCTACCTTCCTTTAAGTCCTAACTAAAATCCTGTCTTTTACAGGAAGCTTTTCTCAACCTCTCTTGAGTTATTTATCTCCTATTTGTCCTGTATATTTTTGGTTTGTCTATATTTGTTTGCATCTTGTCTTTGGGAGTAGATTGTAAGCTCCTTGAGGGTACAGACTCTTTTGCCTTTTGGTATCCTCAATGCTTAGAACAATACTTGGCCCATAGTAGTAGACAGTTAAGCGCTGTTTATTGAATGAATGAGTGAAACAATGGGTAAATAAGAAAAAGACTTTTACCATAATGAGCTATTATGGTTTCAGGGATGTTCAGAATACAAATGCAGAAGAAGAGAATGACTCAAAAGCATCTATGAGCAAAACCTTAGAGAAAAGTGCAGCTTGGGCACAAGCTCAATTGCATGTCTAAGAAGTGATAAAGCAAGAGTTAAAATAAAAGAGTAAAAAAAAACCTTTTTAAAAAAATGGAATGAGAATGCTTGAGGAAAAATTTGGAAAAGAAATGAGAGTTATAGAAGAAAGAATTGGAAAGGGAATTAACAGCTTGGCACAAGAAGTATTAAAACTTTGCCCAAGCAGCAAATTCCTTGAAACTTCAAATGGGCCAAATAGAAGCCAAGGACTTTATGAGGCAACAAGAAGTATTGAAATGAAGTCAAAAGACTAAAAAAAAATAGAAGAAAATGTAAGGTATCTAATAGGAAAAAAATTGACCTGGAAAACAGACTGAAGAGAAAAAAATTAAGAAGCATTGGACTGTCTGAATGCCATAACCAAAAAAAGAGATCCTAAATATCATATATCAAGAAATCTTAAAAGAAAATTGCCTGGATCTCTTAGAACTAAAGTACAAGGTAGAAATAGAAAGATTACTTTCTGAAAGTAAAGCACTTTACAAATATTATCTCCATTTTATCCTCAAAATAAGAAGCAGAAAAGTAGAAAGATCTCTAAAAATTATCATAATCAATTTTCCACCATCAAATACAGTAGAACCATAGCATTTTGACTACCACATCACACTTCTAGAATATGCTTAGAGACCAAGTAAAAATGGTACAATGGAGAACAAAGTTGGGAAAACCAGCAGGATTAGACTAAGTGTGCATAGAGTAAATCTGTTCAGGAATTTACACAATTGTGAGAATACTGAGGAATAGATTCTTAAGGTGTCTGAAGGCAGAAAAAAAACTAAAGGCATGACAAAAAAGAATCTGACCTTTGCTTCTGGGAGTTTATAGTAATTAAACGCTGATCTGCATTGATAGGGATTTTTTTTTGGACTGGGATTTCCCTACATCAATGAAATCACTTATCTAGACCAAAAAAAATCTTGTGCTGTCATATGACTCTGAGTCATGAAACAATACAGTCTTCAAAGAATTAAAAATGAATGTTATACAGAGGGCAATGGAGAGGCACATGATGGGTGTTAGAAGGCTGCATCATATAACACAAAATACTTTGAGAGAAGCACCAGAGTAAAAGTTGTCATCAGAAAAATATATAATACAAAAGATAGATTGGTCTTGAGCATGAGAGTACGTAGTGGATGGATTGTGTGTTTCAATGTTATCCTTGTAAAGTTTGGAGAAAAGAAGTAAGGTCCCCAGAATTCTGGGTGAACCCTCCATGGCTAATTCATGAGAGGACATGAACAAGAGTCATACAAAATCATGGCAGACATAGATGGCTTTGGTAAGATCCACATTGGTAAGATCATGGATTTATTTGAGGATGTGAATGCCCTGCACCAGGCACAGTGCTTTGCCCTTAGACAACACAATAAATATCAATATATTGAATTGGATTCCTAATTATCCTGAAATCTTTCAGGTATTAAGGAATTTCTTTGAGTATAAGCATGTCAAACACCTGAAACTTTGTTTTACACATATAGACGCTGTGGCTTCAGAATGCAAGGTGTTTTATCCTGATTGTGCAACAGAGAGGACCAATGACAGAGCATGGTCAAAAGCTTGCTGAGACTATTCTGGACTTCGTAGACACCACTTGCCTGCTGCACAGTGAATTTGGATGCTGAATTGTCTCCCAAATCCTTGCCATTTAAGGTCATATTTTGGAAACACTGTTCTGAAGTGACAGGAGTTTGGTTTTTCACATTTTATTATTGAAGTTATGAAAGTGATTCAAGTACTCAGGTATCTTCCAAAAGACATTAGAGATTGGGTGAGCTCTTATGATTTTTAGATGCCTTTCATGAGGAACATATCCCTTGATAGGGAGTGTTCACATTTTTCTGAACAGAAACCTCAAGTTATTTCTACAGAAAGAAACCAGGAAACCAAGAATCAGTGCTGTTTGACCACTTATATATCACAGGGTTAGAGGAAAGGGACCCCAAGGTATGAGTCATAGTGAAAACATAGCTGGAATGAAGCAAGACATTTCAGTGAGAACATTCCAGCAAATTCAGGAATGTCACTTATTCATTTCTGAATATTTGGAAAAAAGTAGTCAACCATGAAACATAGGACTCTCTGTTGGATGCCTCTTTCTTATTTCACATCTCAGCTTCTCCATTTCCGCAGCCATCCTGATCTGTTTCTATCATGCCCCCTGGTAGGTGGTCAAATTTGCTTCCAACTTCTGATGATTACAGCTGTAGGAAATAAGGTGACAATGGAAAAAAGTAACAGTTTTAAAAATGTGTAGTTCCTAATATCAGTGTGTGTTTTCAGAGGAGATCACTGACATTTTGAAAGTGTCTTATGTATCATAAATATCCCATTAATGAAACGAGAAGGCATCCTTTTAGCAGTCAGGCTAGCTAGAATCAGAGCCGACACTATTTCTGGAGGAGGGGAGGGGATTTCAGTGAAATGCCTAGTACTCAGACACTGCATTTGGCATCAGGAGAGTGATACTTGGGGAAAACTTTTGCATTAGTATCTTTCCAAAGTGAACACTCCTTTCTTGAAACCTTTAGATTTGTGAACACTTGTCACACAGAAGACATAGCTCAGCAGTTTAACCGAAGGAAGCTTTTGCATTACTTTTGTATTCTTTTATTAATATTTTGAGGACATAGATATCCTTATTATATCCTCATCCTTTTTAAAAAATTTGAAATCACCATTAAATCCCACTCCAGAAGGGCCTTAGAAAGGTAGCAGAACTCACCTTTGCCAGCCTCAGGAAGCCTTACCACCCACCTCCCAGGAGTTTTCATAGTCTGAGCTACCCTTCTTCTGACTCAAGCTATGTAATCAGTAGAAGCCTCCTGCTGAGAGCATGGGTAAGATGGCAGCTCTCACGGAGAGACAAGAGAGCTATCCGCAGTCATGGAGCTATTGAAACATTGACAGATATGACAGGCATTTCTAAAGCTGTGTGGAGCATTAATTTTAATGTATGCTGTGTGTCCTTACTTAGTAAATATTTATTTGGCTGTGAAAGGTAGGAGAAGTAATCACTGCTATTTCCCTTAAATAAAGTTCTTGTCTGAGCTAAGCCTCCCCACTCCCCCTCAACCCACCTCCCCTTTATGGTTCCCTTCCTTTTCTTAGGTTAGCTCAGGAATCAGTTCTAGGGTTTTAAAATAGGAAAGTGACAGAGGCATCCATTTCAGCCTTGCATTAAAGAGACAAATATGCAGGCTTTGTCTGCTTGCTGAAGCCATCTTTTTGATGGGCTCTTGTATTTTGTCTGGAAGTTTCCTTGAAAAGAGTGACATGGCTGGGCTGTGTTGGCCCAGCAAGCCAGTAAATGTCCTGTGCATCTAAGACACAATTCCCAGGAGGCATGGATTGCCTATTCTGCCACTGTCCTCATTCTCATGCCTGAAGATGTGTCAGTCTAGCTGACAGCATTGTCCTATACAGATATACCTGCACCCACAACCCAGCCTCCTCACCAGGCAGCGTTTCCCATCAGCAACATGCATGTCTGCTCAGGAGGATATCAGCAATCAATAATGTGTTAAGATGTGCTAGAGACTCTCTGGTCCTCAAACCAAGTGCATGGGGAGCTTGGGTAGGCAGCAGGGAGTGTAGGGGGAGAGGCATGGTTGTTGGCTCTGGATGGCTGGTCACTTGGACAGGGGCTGGCTAATGAGGCAGTGCACTAAACAGCAGGGGTGAGAGGACAAGCTGCCAAGCCTTTTGCACCATCGTAGTGGGCACTAATTAAACATCATGTTTGGAAAAAATGGCTGAAGATGACAGAGCCCAACAGCTTCTCACAGATGGTTTCAGGAAGCTGCATGGTCTGTTGGAGATGCCTTGGTCATTCATAAAATACTGCTGTGAGATACCTCCACTGGCTATGGACTTGTTTTGCTTTGAACATCACTTGGGGTGTTTAAGAGGATGAATTAGCATTGGGGGTGTCACAATTCCCTCACTGACCATCAAGAACCAGACAAGGTTCTTATGGTCTGCATTTTGACTGACTTCAGTGAGAGTCTAAATATGTTAGGAGGTAGAAGAGAATATAAAGGGGAAGACAGGGGCTTTGAGATTGAGTTCCATAATGCTACCTTAGTAATAGCTTTTCTCTTTGAACATATGATGTTTACCTTGGCAAGCTCCCTTAAATATTCTTTGACCTTTTGTGAACTAATTCATTTGCCAAGTTTTGTTCTGCCTGGTGCTCTTTTATTCAGAGCGATTTCTCTAGCAATTTTTCCCCTGTAAAATTTTACACACAGGAGAACATATCCATAATCAAATATTTATTCCCTCAGGCATACAAATAGATAGCCTAAATAATTATGTAATTCATTGTTCTTGAACTCTATTAGATTCATTAAAATATCAACAGGATTACATGTAGTTGTAAACCAATTGTATATTATATATAGCTTATTTCAAACCAAATGGAAATAAAAGGGCTACTATAAAATACAGGGTATAGGAAATTAGGATGAATGTGTCATTGGAGGGAAATTATCTATAGTCACGGTTTCTTCATCACAATCATCATCATTTTAATCAGCATTTTTATCAAAGGATAATTTTAAAAGGTTTGTGTTGGATTTGAGACTACGTATCATTTAGAGAGAAATATAGAGATCTGTCCATTGTTTTCCAATGCATCTTGGTATATAAGAAGACACATCTCTATGATTGAGTGCATGAATGTATGTGCAAGCATGCATGTATGTATGTATAATAAAGGTGAGATGTCTGTGCATCTGTGGTATTTCAGAAATGGGAGAACAGTGACAACTAATTGAACCTGAGTAGGGCAAATGAATTGTAGGTACAGGGTAGAATGGACACATGCAAATTAAGTGAAGAAAAATAAATACCCTAGGTGAGTAAATCTGATTTCCCTTCCCTACCCCATCCTCTTTCATATATGGCATATCCATTCCCTTTCCATTGAACAAAGATTTATTCATCAGTTATCAGTCATATCACATATCTAGCATGTAGCACTATGCTGAATATTGCTGGGAGTTCAAAGATCAATAAGATAAACTTCCTGCCTTCAAGTAGCATTGAGTCTAGTAATAGAAATAACATGTAAATAACAATAAATATAAAATAGATTAAAATGTGATCAGAGAATAAAAAGATTAACAGAACTATGAGGTGAAAGAAGTTGGGAGATTTCTTTTCTTAGGGTAACTTTGTTTTCTCCAGGTGGATTTCCTTGGAAATAAAGGCAAGGGGAGTATCTAGAGCCTACTGTCAGATATGAATTAAACTAGCCTGACCTGGGGCCACAACAAATTCTTGGTTGACTTTTAAAGCAATCTGACCAAATCAGGCAAGATTTATGCTTTCTTCCTGCTGCCCATAATCAAACATAGGCCAACTGAGGACCCTGTCATGGTTCTTCATTCTTCCCACACATAGGATTCATCTTCCTCAAACTGATCATGTCATTCCTTCACTCAATAATCTCCAATGGCTCCTTATATTACCTCTATGGTAAAAAGCAAACTCCTTCTAATTGACATTTAAAGCCCTTTACAAGTTGTCCCCAACCTCCCTTTTTATCCTAATCCCAAACCATATGGTCCATCCAATTTGACTTTCTCAGTGTTCTTCATAGCACTTCATGCCCTATCTCTGTACCTTCAAACTGCTCTTCCCCATTCCTAGAATCCACTGTCTCCTCAACTCCATCTTTGAAAGTCCTGTTTCCTTCTCTTAAGACTCTGTTCAAGCAAGTTAGAGTACCATCTTTTACATGAAGTCATTCCTCATCCCACCAAATCCTAGTGCCTTTCCCCCAAAAGCCCCTCATATCTTTTTATGTGTATAGACATACAAAATATATACATCTGTAAAACCACACATATATGTGTATACACATATACATGCACACATGTACACATTATTGTATGTCCAATTAGACTACAAGTTCTTTAGGACCAGGGACTGTTTTGACTTTTGTCCTTATTTCTCCAGCATTGAACAGAGTGCTTAGTACATAGAAAATGTTTCATAAATGCTTGATTGATTTATTGGGGCCAAACATGCCAAAAAAGACTCCATGGAATGTATATAAACTATACACACATACACACATACATACAGTAAAAAGTAGAATGTCAATAACCTTCTGGAAGGATTTTTGTTGTTGTTGAGTAGTTTCAGTCTTGCTTAACTTTCTGTGATTCATTTGGGGTTTTCTTGACAAAGATACTGGAGTAGTTTGCCCTTTCCTTCACTTACTCATGTTACAGATGAGGAACTGAGGCAAACAGGGTTTAAGTGATTTGCCCAATATCACACAGCTAGTAAGTGTCTGAGGTCTAGATTTGAACTCAGGTTCTCCTAACTGTAGGGTCAGTACTCTATCCTCTGTACCATCTAACTGCCTGATACTCTTGGTATATTGCTAAGAAAAGGAGCCAGCTCAAGGTTAGATGACTAACATCAGAGCATTTCTGCAACCTGTTTTTATTGATGATGCTGGCTGCTTGTAATGGGAGGGGTTCAGTAGATAAAAATGTGTCAGAGTTCTGTGAATGTAGTGGAGAATCTAATTAGCTTTCATTTTGAGGTTGACCTTGGTATATGTGGAAAGGTAGGTCAGATGTGTGTGGATGGAACAGCAAGCTTTGTCAACATCAAGCTACAGGTCAAGTCTTCCCAAGCCCTTTAGAACTTGAGGAAGCCTTATCTGCTAGGCCAGGAGAAAATCCATCTGTGAAACAATAAAACTTGGTCCAAGGTGGTGTGAGAATACTCTGGGCATAGGGAACAATTTAAGCAAAAGCACAGAGGTGGGAAAGCATGGGACATGTTTGGATATTGGTAATTAATTTAACAGAAGCAACAACTACATAGTGTGTGAGATTGCAATGGAAAAGTAGGTTAGAGGCAGATTATTGCAGGCTGTGAAGGTCAGACTAAAGAGACTGGATTTTATTTGGCAGGCAATAGGGAGCTATGTCAGTCTTTGAGCTGTAGAGCAGCATTTTCAGCAGGAAGACTAATCTGGCAATGGTATAAAGTTTGGATTGGCTGAGGGCGAGGTTATTATAAGTGCACACAATGTGAAAGATATTGTGCTATGTGATTGTTGAGGAGATCAGACGAAGGGTGTTGTGTAAGAAGAGAAATTAGTAGTGTGCTAAAAAAAAGAGTAGCTGGAGAAAAAAGAAATCCATACAAATTTCTTAATCTAGGGGGTTCCACAATGTGGCCACCTAGCTTTACAACCTTGTTTCATAGTTCTCTTCTTTGTTCACACTCCGTTCCAACCTCACTGTTCTCTGGTTTTGTCTTACACTTTTTCAATTCAATGACTTTGCACACATAATTTTTTATGTTTGGAACAAACTCCTTTTCTCTTCCCCTCTTCCCTCTTTCACCCCCTTGCACCGCTGCACCCTCTCCATTCCCTTGAGCCTCCACCTATTGACCTCCTTCAAGAATGAGCTGAGTGGCCACCTCCAACAGGCATTCCCTGTTCCCACAATCCCCAAGCTGGCAGTGATCCTGTCCTCCTTGAATTTCTCAGGCTACTCTCTGACTTCTCTTATGCACTTAGTCATTTTCTAACAGTTATTTGTTTACATGTCCCATCCACTTAGGAGATTGAAATCCCCTTGTGAGTGAGGGACCGCGTTGTTTTTCATCACGGCATCCCCAGTGCCTTGTACATAGTACTGTATGCTCAATAAATGTTTCACAGAAATGCAGAATTACAGAATGTTAGAGTTGGAATGGGTCCTGGGGATGATTTAGTCCAACCCACTTATTTTTACAAAGGACAGAACTGAATTCTAGCAGGGCAAACTGATTTTTCCCAAGGTTACACAACCAGTAGCAAAGCAGAAATTTGAACACAAATCTTCTCATTCCAAAGCCAATTCTCTTTCTACTATGCCGTGTTCAGTTAAAAATTACAGATTCCTTAATTTTATAGGTATGGAAACAAACTCAGAGATACCGCCAATGTTAAGCAAATTAGTCAGTGGCAGAATGAGGACGAGAACACAGTCCTCCTGATTTTCTGCCTCTACAACAGGGATTCTTAATCTGGGATACATAGGCTTCTGAGGGGCTTGTGGATACATTGCAGGGTACATTCTTAGTCTATGAACTAGAAAAAAAATGCATTTTTATTTTTGTAGACTTCTAACTAAAATTTAACATTTCCCCATTTTTGAACATAAAAAACAATCCATGATTTTGACGAGGAGTGCATAGACTGTACCAATGTGCCAAAGAGATTCATGACATAAAAACGGTCAAGGACCCCTTCTCTACAGTATGATTGTAGGAACACAGAGAAATCAGACAGAGAATCCTGACTTATGGTTACTCCAAATAGCATATGAGTAGGATGAGGGGATCTTCTGGATATCCGTTGTTTGTCTCAGACAAGGGGAGGAGAATGGGTTGATTTTCTAGTTCCCAGCTGGTCTCTGATGTAGGCTCCACAGAGACCATTACCAACTTTTTCAAATAACTTGTGTTCTAGAAGTTCATGTAGAAGTCTATTTTTTGGAACTTGGAACTTCATTTCCCATAGAAATAATGCTATAGAGGGTGGTTAGGTTCCCAGGCTGCCCTGCAAAAGTATACTTAGCCTGTAATTTACCTGAAGTGCAGTATCATATTAATAGTACCAGTGAACCTAATCATTATGTGTAACAAGATTTTCATGAGAAAATGGTGAGACAAAGGGGCGCTTTGGAGTGATGGTGCAGTTAGGGACTGATGGGCTTCAGAGTAAGGAACTATAGCAATATTGTCTCCTATGAACTAGACATATCCCTTGCTCCTGTCCTGGCTCCCAGGATCATATAATCATAGATTTAGAGTTGAAAGGCGTCACAGAGGTCTCTTAGTCAAACCTCTTTATTTTATAGATGACGAAAGAGACAGGCAGGGAGGTTAAGAAACTTGTCCAAGATCACATAGGTAGTAAGTGACATATGCAGGGTTTGAACCCTGGCCCTCTTACAGATCCAGTTCCTTTTCCATAATACCATATTGCCCTTCTCCTCTTTCTTCCATCCTCATTAGCTCTTTGAATAGCATTTCTGTTTTTAAGAGGTGGGGTGGGTGTTGGGGTAGTAGTTAAGAAGAGTTCTCTCTCTTTCTCTCTCTCTCTCTCTCTCTCTCTCTCTCTCTCTCTCTCTCTCTCTTTCTCTCTCTCTCTCTGCCTCTCTCCTCCCCCTCCTTCTCCTTCCCATACAAACTTCTCTTCTCTTTCACTTGAGCTTTGTAGAAAGAGCAGGGAGTTGTTCCTGAGGTCTTCAAGCATACAACAAACAGAAGTATGATTCAACTAAATTTCAGAGGAATAGTATACCCAAGATGTCATGGATATTTCATTAGAGGAATGGGAGTGGGGAGTACTTTGGAGGGAATATCAGAATGAGGCCTTGGGCATGGGAGCCAGAGATGAATGAAAAGATTTATGAGGAAATTCTGCTAGATAAATGCCAGAGGTTACTGTAACCAATACTTTTTCTGGGAGTGTTCTTGCATCTGTTCTCTACTCACAAAACTACTGCTCAAGTTCAAACCCTCATCACCTTTCTTTTGGATTATTATAATGGTCTCTTATCAGGTTCTCCAGCCTCTAGTCTGTTCATATGCTTACCTGTCTTCCACATACCTAGGAAAATGGTTTTTCCAAAGCATGGATCTGACCACGTCCCTCCCATACTCATTAAACTCCACTGACTTCCTATTAGTCTTAGGATCAAACATAAACTCCACTCTTTGGATTTTAAAGCGCCCCACAACCTGGTCTCCACGTATCTTTTCAGTCTTGTTATATGGAACGTTACTCTGCCTTCCTAAGCTCTACGTTCCAGCCAACCTGGTCTTATTGTTCCTCACTTAGGACTCTTCATTTCCCATCTCTATGCCTTTGCACTGGCTGCCCCCACCTTTTAGAATCAATTGTTTCATTCAAAACAGCTCAAATTCTATCTTCTACATGAAGCCTTTCCTGATCTTGGCTCCTATTGCCCTGTCCTTTACTTGGAATTTATTTTTTATATATTTACCTATATACATACCCACATATCTATATACACATATCTATCTATATATTTATACACTTATTTCCTCCAGTAGAATGTAAATTTCTTTCTTTTTCTTTTTGGAGGGCAATTGGGATTAAGTGACTTGCCCAAGGTCACACAGCTAGTTTTTGTGTTAAGTGTCTGAGGCTGGATTTGAACTCAGGTCCTCCTTACTCCAGGACCCATGCTCTATTCACTGGCCACCTACAGAATGTAAATTTCTTGAGGTCAGGGACTGTAATTTTTTGTCTTTGTGTTTTAACTGCCCAGCACAATGCCAGCCACAGAGCAGGCTCTTAATGATCGATTAAAAGAGCAGTGTTGATACACATGGCAGAGGAGGAGGGCTTTGAACTCTATTCTTTCTTTCCTTCTCCTCCCAAACCACCACCAGTCCTGCCTTATACAACAAAATCATTTAGTAAATGTTTTTAATTGAAATCCTAGGAAGGACAATAGGAAGCAAGGAAGCTTCTTATATTATTGTCTTATTTTGATCCATATTATATTGGTAACTTGGATCAGAGCATGAATAACAAACATATTAAATTTGTCAATGATATAACACTAGGATGGTTATCTAACACTTTGGATGATGAAATTTGACCCTAAAAGATCCCCTCAGACTGGAACGATGGGTCAAATCAAGTATGATAAAAATTAATGTGAAGTTCTGTATTTGGCTTAAAAAAAACCTGATGGCATAAGTGCAAGATGGGGAATATGTTGAATAGATCTAACTTTTTCATATGCAAAAGACCTGGAGATTGAAATTTTGTCATTGAAGAGACTTGAAGGTTTTAGTGGATTGTTGTAAACTTAATACAAGGCAATAGCTTGAAGTGGCAGCCAAAAAGCTACATGTTTCATTGATAGATGTATAGAGTTCATAACAAGAAAGGTGATAGTCTTGCTGTCCCCTGCCCTAGACAAACCCCAGATGGAGTATTTTGCACAGTGTTAGGCACCATATTTTAAGAAGGACATTGACAGCTTGGAACACATCCAGAAGAACGCAGCCAAAATGGTGTCAGCATAGTAGTGAGAAAGGGGGTAGAAGAGGTACAGCTGTCTCCTTAAGATACATTTGAGATTCACCCAGGCTACTATGTGGATCATAGGGAACTGTGGAATCCAACAAATTGGGTAGTTTAAGGAACTGGTTGAAACTATAAAGTAATAAATTGCATTTCCATTTCTACCCTATTAGGGGGCATTTAGTTAGACTGTTTAAGGAGGTGGGAGAATGCTTACTCTTTCTAATCAGACTAGCTGTAAACTAACTTTGGTTTGATTAGGACTAATAGTGAAAGAATTGATTTAGGTAAGCCTCTTATGAATGGAGAAGGTTGGAGTTGCCAATGGCCCACAACCTTTCCTACAATGCATATTATGTGTAATCCACATGACCTAGTGGGAAGAGTCAGAGGTATTTTTATCCACCTATGTCATCCTGTATTCTATCTTAATGTACTTTGGAGTTGTCTAATGCCTGCCCTGGGGTTTGGAAGGAGAATCTTATCATACAGAAGTTTAGATGTAGCTTAGGTTACATGTCTATATAATGGTAATTGTAATTTGAAGATCTTCTCTGCCACTTAATAGGCCTAAGGGAATTTGAAGATCTTTCCTTCTTTGAAGATCTTCACTGCCCCTTAATTGGCCAAATGTAATCACATGGAGCCTGTGGTGAGAGGAATTTGCTGAATACCTGGAACAGGAAGCTGGGAATCAGAGCAGCTAGCACAGTGGGAGAGAGATGACACAAGCAAGGAGACAGCTAGACTTGTGAGTATTTATTTGTGGGAAGGTCAAAGGATGGTGTGGTATCCTGCTGTGTTATGGTATATTAACTTCTTTGTTGCTATGATGGATTTGACTTCCTGGTATGAGGATTTGGCTTTCTGGTATTTGAATAAATGTTTTGCTTCTGTCTTCTTTATAGAGAGTCTAGTATATTTTGCAATTCAGAACTATACTGGCATATTCATACTCATTGTCAGTGATGTGAATATCACATTGGCATTACGATATAAAAAAGCACTTTGAGACTATTCCCTATTCATGTTCAAGTTACAAGGAGGAAGATTTTAGTTGAATATAAGGAAACTCCCTAATAATTAGAACTATCTAAAAAATAGATTTGACTGTCATGAGAGGTAGTGAGTATCCTCTTTTTCTTTTCCTTCCTTCCTCCAACCTCTGGAGTTATTTTTTTCTGGGTAATGTTGGTTTAAAATTAAAAATATATTTCAATAAATATTTCTAAATTATGTGTACAATTTTTTAAACATTCATTAAAAAAATTGACTTTTAAATTATCTCCCTCCTTCTTGTCCCTCCTCCAGCCCCAAGAAGGCAAGCAATATATCTATTATACATGTGAAGTCATGCAAAACATTTCCATATTAGTCATGCTGCAAAAGAAAACACATTCAAAAACAAGAAAAATAAAGAATGCCAAAAAATATTCTTTAATCTGCACTCAGATTTCAGCTATTCTCTCTCTGGAGGTATATAGCATTTTTCATCATGGGTCTTTTGGAATTGTCTTGGATTATTGTCTTGATCAGAGTAGCTAAGTCTTTCACAGTTGATCATCCTAACAATATTGGTGTAACTGTGTACAGTGTTCTTCTAAAGTTTGTATCAGTTCATGTAAGTCTTCCCAGGTTTTTTCTGAAACCATTCTGCCATTTCTTATAGCACAGTAGTATTCCATCACAATCATATAGCACAATTGGTTCAGGCATTCCAAAATTGATGAGCATCCCCTTGATTTCCATTTCCTTACCACCACAAAAAGAGCTGCTATAAATATTTTTGTACATATAGGTCTCTTTTTCCTTTTCCTTGATCTCTTTGGGATACAGATCAAATAGTGGTGTCCTAGTTTTTCCACATCTTCTCAAGCATTTGTCATTTTCCTTTTTCACCCATGTTAGCCAATCCGACAGGTGTGAGATGGTATCTCAGAGTTGTTTTAATTTGGATTGCTCTAACCAATAGTGATTTAGAACATTTTTCATGTCACTATTGATAGCCTTGATTTCTTCTTCTGAAAACTGCCTATTAATATTCTTTGACTATTTATCAAATGGGAAATAGCTTGTATTGTTGCAAATTTGACAGAGAAAATGGCTGTAAATCCCCCCCCCCCATTTCTTGTTTTCCATATAATTTTGACTATTTCATTTTGTTTGTGCAAACCCTTTAAAATTTTGTGTAATCAAAATTATCTATTTTATTTCCCATGATCTTCTCTATCTCTTGTTTGGTGATAATTTCTTCCCTTATTCATAGATATGAAAGGTTCATTTTTTTCCATACTCCCCTAATTTGCTTATATTACCCTTCATGTCAAAATAGTTTATCTATTTTGACCTTATCCTGGTATACAGTAGAAGATGTTGGTCTATGCCTCATTTCCTCCTGTAGTGCCAATGCAATATTCACAGTACCAACAGTCACTATAAATATACTGGCAAAGTGCTTGATCGCAAAATATAACAGACTTTCCATATAGAAGACAGAAGCAAAACCTTTATTTAGACACCAGAAAACCAAATCCCGACACCAGGAAAATGAATCCATCATAGCAACATAGAAGTTAATGCACCACAACATAGCAGAAAGCCACACCATCCTTCTCACAAACCAACACCAGCTTAGTTGTCACAGCAGGTGGCAAACACCAACATTTATTCACAAGCCTAACTGTCGCCCTCAAATGCATCCTCTCCTCCCACCGTATCTAGGTGCTCTGACTCCCAGTTTTCTATGGGCTCTGCTCCAGCCTTTAGAAAACTCTTCCCACCACAAGCTCCATGTGATTACATTCAGTCTATTAGGAGGCACGGTATATCTTCAAAGCAGGGAAGGTCTTCAAATTCCCTTAGGCTTATCAAGGGGCAGTGAAGATCTTCAAATTCCCATTACCACTACATCTCCAAACTCCTTTCCAATTTTCCCAGTACGTTTTGTTAAATGGTGAGCTCTTACCCCCAAAGTGTGAATCTTTGCTTTATTAAAAGCTAGATTACTATGATCATTTGCTACTGTGTATTTTATACCTAATTTGTTCCACTGATGCACCATTCTATTTCTTGGTCAGTATGAGATTATTTTGATGATTAATGCTTTATAGTTTAGTTTGAAATTTGGTACTGTTAGGCCATCTTCACATTTTTTGATTAATTCATTTGATATTCTTGATCTTTTATTTTTCCAGATGAATTTTGTAATTTTTTTTAGCTCTATAAAATAATTCTTTGATAGTTTGATGGGTATGTCCTTGAATAAGTAATTGACATATGTAGAATTGTAATTTTTATTATATTGGCTCAGTCTACCCATAAGCAATCAATATTTCTCCAATTGTTTAGATCTGTTTCTATTTGTATGAAGAATGTTTTGTAATTGTGTTCATATAGTCCCTGGGTTTGTCTTGGCAGGTAGATTCTCTGGAGTTCTTTTTTTTTTTCAATATGATTATAAGTTTAATAACCACAATGGGTTACTTACATTGTGGCAGTCAGACAAATGATGAATCCCCACCAAGAGTTTAATAATCCTACATTGGGGCAGTGACCAGATGATTCAGTGGATCCCCACAAAGAGCCTGAAAAAAACCCCTAGTACTTATATAAATCAAACAAAAGGAGAAGAAACATTAAATTGTCATTACATATGCTACCGCAGTTTAGCTAATGTTTTGATTTTCAGCTTAGTACTGAACTTGATTCCCAGAAACTCAGGCATCAAGGCAAATGCTGTAGAGTAGATGTCCAGACATGCAAGGTCTTATACTGGTCTCTGTGGCCTTGTGGTTTTCACCAATAGGGACCCCACAATGCAGAAAACTGAGAGTTGACTAGTGTCCTTTTTTTTCTTATTTCAGAGTTACCGTGAGAGAAGTCCCACACAGAGACTTAGATAAGTAAGGATTTTATCATCAAAATTGTCATCATCATCATCTTTTTCTTCTTTTTCATGATCTTCATTTGTCTGATGGGAGGAAGCCTATTAGAGCATTGGGTGAAACTTCTTTGAGAGAAGTAGGGGAGGAACTTCTCATGCTTCTCTTGCTTCTTGTATCTGTGTCAGATTTTCTATTCAACTCTGGTTTTTTCAGCAAGAATGCTTGAAAGTCCTCTATTCCACTGAATGACCTTATTTTCTCCTGAAACATGATACTCAGTTTTGCTGGATAAGTGTCTCTTGGTTTTAATCCCAGCTCCTTTGACCCCCAGAATATCATATTCCAAGCCCTTCAATCCCTCAGTGTAGAAGCTGCCAGATCCTGGGTTATCCTGATTGTGTTTCCACAGTATTCATTTTTTTTCTTCCTGGCTGCTTGTAATATTGTCTCCTTAATCTGGGAATTCCAGAACCTGGCTATAATATTCCTAGGAGTTTCCTTGTAGGATCTTTTTCAGGAGGCGATTGGTCGATTCTTTCAATCTCTTTTTTGCCCTCTGGTTCTAAAACATCAGGGCAGTTTTCTTTGAGAACTTCCTAGAGAATGATTTCTAGGTTCCTACTTTGATCATGGCTTTCAGATAGTCCAATAATTTTTAAATGATCTCTCCTGGATCTATTTTCCAGATCAGTGGTTTTTCCCATGAGATATTTCACATTGCCTTCTATTCTTTCATTTGCTTGGATCTGTTTAACAGCATCTTGATTTCTCATAAAGTCATTAGCTTCCATTTGCTCCAATCTAATTCTGAAGCAATGATTCTCCTCATTGAGCTTTTGAGATTCTTTTTCCATCTGGCAAATTCGGCTTTTAAAGGTATTCTTCTCCTCATTTCCTTTTTGAGCCTCTTTTGCCATTTGAGTTAGTCTGTTTTTTAAGGTGTTATTTTCCTCAGTCAGGCTGTTGACTCTCATTTTGTAATTTTCTTGCATTGTTCTCATTTCTCTTCCCAATTTTTCCTCCACTTCTCTTATCTGCTTCTTAAGGTCCTCTATGGCCTGTAACTAGCTCATATTTTCCTTTGAAGCTTTTGGTGCAGGAGTTCTGACTTCACTGTCTTCCTCCTGTTCCATGCTTTGCTTCTTTTTATCCCCAAAATAGGAGTCTAATGTTGGAATCTTCCATCTGTTTTGTTTCCTTTGCTTGGTCATGTCGCCCCTCAGTCACTTGACCCCTGGGCTTTTTGCCACAGTAGGATTCTGCCACCAGACAGGGGAGCTTTCATCCCAAACGCTGGGGTTTTCTCAGCTGCCAGAGGTATTAGATGGGTGCTCTCTCTGAAGCCTCCACACACTCTGGCAACCTGGTCACACACCCCAGGAGCTCCACCCTAGACTGCAATCCAGATACAAGAAGGTTAAAGCAAGAGCGATGACCCCTCAGACTGGTGCTTGGTCCCCCTACACTCTGCAGGCCAGGAGCAGAAGCTTCCACATGGCACTGGCTGGCTGTGCAGGAGTCTCAGCGGCTTTTTGCCCCAGGGGCAAAAGCCAAGCCCTCCCACTTACTGGGTCCCAAAGTCCAGACTGCACTGACCTCTCACTTTGTCCTTAGCATCTAGGTGTTGATAAATCTGGAAACAGCCACAGCTACTGCTGATCTGGAGTCCCTCTGGCTGGTGGCTGGTCAGGCCCTACCTGGGGCTAAAGCCTTGGCGTGGGGCTGGGCTCGGCTCCCAGAGCACTGTGCTGGTTGATTCTTGCCGGCCTGCCGGGCTGTCCTCAGTGGGAGGTTAGCTTCTCTGTGTCATTTTGTGGGTTCTGCAGCTCCTAAGTTTGTTTAGAGTCCCCTTTTTACATGGATTGGGGAAGGTGGAAGCCAGAGCAGCAGGGAGGTCCTGCTTCTACTCCTCTGGAGTTCTTTCAATGAATCTAGGTGACCATTTGTGAATGGGTTATATTGGAACTAGATTAATAGAATCATATTTTATGAATATAGTTCATGTAGCAATTGGATTATTTGACCTTCAGAATTATTAGAATTCTGTGAATTCTAGACCATCCTAACTACATGGCTATTCTTAGATAATTGTTGGTACATAAAGGTGGTATCTTAGTGGAGGGGTAGGACTGCATCTGGTATTATCTTAAGGAAGGGCCAAGATAAACCATCCATCATTTCGATTTCACAACCATCCCCTTTACACAGGTACCTTTCTCCTCTCCCCCCACCCCTGATCATTTTACAATTCTCTCTCTCTCTCTCTCTCTCTCTCTCTCTCTCTCTCT
>NW_027185799.1:8746604-8825081 GCF_028583685.1 Petaurus breviceps papuanus
CTCTCTCTCTCTCTCTCTCTCTCTCTCTCTCTCTCTCTCTCTGTCTCATCTTTCTCTCTCTCTCTCTGTCTCATCTTTCTCTATTAGAATATGAACTCCTGAAAGGTAGAGGCTTTCTTTCTTTTCATTTATATTTTTATCCCCAGCACAGTAGCTGGCAGAAATAAGTGCTTAATAAATATTTGTTGATGATGTGTATAGAGAATCACAGAATTAAAGTAACAGAACTTTAGAGATGGAAGAAAACTTACAACTCATCAAGTGTAGCCCTCTCCTTTCAGATGAGGAAAACTGATGCTAAGAGATAATTAGTTATTTTCTCAGTTTCACATAGTACTAAGTATTCAGGTATCTAAGGTCCAAGACCCAATTGGTTTTCATCATGCTAGGCCAATTCCATTTGACAAAGCAGTCAATGCTGTGCCACAAGCAGCAGAATACTAGCCTTTACAGACTAGCACAGAGAGACGTTGAATGACTTATCAGTCTTTACATGGTTAGTAAGTATATGAGGTGGGACTTGAACCCAGGTCCAGTTTGAAATGACAACAGCAACAAACTTCCTGACTCTAAGTTCACTCCCATCTCTTACACCACCATGGAGGACTAAATGGCAACTTCCAAGAGGAAGGTGATATATATTCTTGGGGTCAGGAATTCCCACTTGTAACACATTTTCCAACAGAAAACATGAAATAGAAATCTGCTTAAGTCTATTTGCAGAGACATATTTAACATGTCATAGAACTTACACAATACAAAATCTGAAAGTAGTGTGTTGTTGTTCAATCATTTCAGTTGTTTCTGTCTTTCCATGATCCCAATTTGGGGTTTTCTTGGAAAAGATACTAGAGTTATTTCCCATTTCTTTCTCCAGCTCATTTTATAGATGAGGAAACTGAGACAAACTGGGTTAAGTGACTTGCCCAGGGTCACACAGATAGTAAGTGTCTAAGTCCAGATTTGCACTCATGTCTTCTTGACTTAAGGACCTATGCTTTATCTACTAAATCCACTGTGACTCTTAGTTGCCCTAGTATAATGGAAAGACCACTAAACTAAGAAATAGGGGACCTGAGTTTAGATTGCAGCATTGCTACATCTGTGTCCTTGGGCAATTTACTTAACCTCTATCAGTATGATAGGGGATACCTGGGGAGGTTATGGGAGGTAGTGTGAACTAGATAGAATCAAAGGACCTTCTATCCTAAGATTCTATGATATTAGTAGTAGCATTGTTTGTATGGGAAAATGGGCTTAACAAAACAACTGAAAAACAAACTTTTGGAACATAGCTGACTTGTTAAGTTAGGCTCAGAGAAATTTAATTTGACTGGTTTTGATTTACAGAAATAACCATGTATTGAGAGAATGTTTTAATACTTTAAGAATTTGGGTTTTCAATCCTGTGGGTTGAACCCATGTCACTTCACAGATTCAACCTCTCCACTGAGAGAGATTACAACCCTCTCCATACCTCTGAAGATGCTGTTATGAGTAACCATGACTAAAAACATTACTCAACTGGTGGCCAACGTGACAATGATGAGCCTCTATTAGTCAATCAGTAAATAAAACAACTATGTGTCATTGTATTTAGTTCCACCTATGTGCTGGACATGAGGTTAAGTATTGGGTATACAAAAAAGGCAAAAGATGGTCTCTATCCTCAGGGAGCTCATAGTTTAATAGGGGAAATAGTGTGCAAACAATTGTGCGAAGTACAAACTACAAATTATATACAAGGTAAATTGGAAATAATCAATAGAAAGAAGGCCCTAGAATTGAAAGGGATTGGGAAAGGCTTCCTTTCGAAGGTGGGATTTTAACTGGGACTTGAAGAATTCAGGGAAAGCAACAGACGGAGATAAAGAGGAAAAGAATTACAGGTATGGGGGACAGTCAATGGAAATGCTGAGTGGGGAGTTGGATTGTGTTGTTTAAGAAACCACAAAGAAGTCAGTGTAATGGGTTATAGAGTTACTCATTGGCAAGGAATAAGGTACAAAACAATTAGAAAGGTAGGAGGGGGCCAGTTTGTGAAGGGATTTAGATGTCAAATGGAGGGTTTTATGCTGGTCCTAGAGTCAGTCAACTAAGTCAGTCACTAAGTTCTATGGAGTAAAATTTAGGCCTACTTAAACTGCACTATGCTCTGAGAAATGAGAACCCTTTCAGTTCTAAACTCATGCTCCCCAAGATCTCTGAGGTACCTTGTAGCTCCAAATCTTGAGTCCTGTGATGCTACACTCTAGTCACATGTAATGGTGATTTGAAGACCCTTTTTTGTATTGGCAAGGTAGCAAGTACTTAGCATTTAGTAACTGATCAAGCCTCTGTTGGGGAAACAGAAGGTATGAACTCTTGTCTCCTATTGTTAACATAACAGGCAGGGGTTGTCTAAAACAGGAAGCTAATGCTGTGTGTATATAAGAAAAGTCCCAGAGAGATGCAGTCAGAAGTTCTTGAGACCAGCATCTGGTGGCAGAGCATCTACAGAAGAGAGAATCGAGAACTGAGCCAGAATTTCCTGAGAACTTGTGGTGGTGGAGCTTCTGGACAGGAGCCCAGGAGCCCATGATCCAGGAGCCCAGGAACCCAGGTGACAGAGGAGCCCAGGAGAAGAATGACCAGGATGCTGAGACTTTTTCTGTCTGTGGCTTGGTTGAGCCTTGAATTTCTGGAAGTAGAAATTGCAAAGGATCTGAGATGGACTGGACCCTGTGCACTTCAGTGTGGAGTGGGACCTACCCAAAAAGCTGGACAAGTAACTGGGAGCTGTCTGCCATTGAACCCAGGTGACAGTCTGGTGAATCTAGGTAGAATCTGGGATCATGGATAGGGATCCAGGGAATCCGAGAACTGGCCCCAAATCAAGATGAAAAGACCTCTCTGTGGGTACTGAGTAATGATGAAGTTGTAGTTTACTAGTGACCTAAGGGGTGGAGGGTTTGTATTTTCTATTGTACTTAGTGATTAATGATACTTAGTAATTGATTGCTGAATAAGTGACTGACTGAGTTAACTTAAGTGTGCCCCATGAGTGGAAGACTTTGACTATTGTACTTTGAGATGATTGTTCTTTGTTCTAAATATTGTGACCACTTTGGTGAAAACTATGTGGCCATTTTAATGATAAGCTGTTTTAAATACTATATTATGAATTTCTGTGATAAGTTGTAATATTGTGAATGCTGTACCTTGATTTTCTGTGGACGTTTTGCTTTGATTTGTTATGAAATAGAGTGTTCACTATACTGTGTAATCAAAAACTTAAAAGCTGTTCACAGTAGCAGTCCTCTGGAAAGCTGCTCAAGCATAGCATTACACCACAGTAAACTCCCATGAATAGATAACCATTAAGGGATCTTCTACTTCATCCATACTATGGCCCCATGTTTTCTAAAGCAAATTCATAAAGACAAGGGAGAATATAGTTATTGCAAAAAAAAATACATAGACTGAGTATTAGGGGAATTTGAGATAGGAAAATGTCTCTGGTTGGGGGGGAATGTAAAACTTCAGAAAGGAATTGGTATTTAAGATAGAAAGATAGATGATGCATTTTATTTCTTTGGTATCTTTCTACAGTTTCAAGCATGATGCTAGGCACATGGTAAGTAGTGTAAAAAATATTTTTTTGAAGGATTGATTAAAGACAGAAGGAAGAGAATTTACATTACCTCAAAGAAATTTCTATGCAGACATCAAAAAGTAAACACTGAAGAGGGGAGTATCATTTGAAAGAATTAATTTTTTGAATCCTGTCTTATTTCAATTCAAGCATTTTTGAAAATATTTACTATATACTTGGTATTGTTCTAGATGATAGAAATATATAAGCAATATATATACTATATGTATATGTACACATATAGTATATACTATACTATAATGTAATCACATAATGTTGGGGAACTTGAACACATTCAATTAAATTCAAAGTAGATACATTGTAAATTCGTACATTTTTAAGCCCTAAAAATCACTTGCTCTTTTAAAGGAAATTGTTCCAATTAAAAAAAAAATTCATGTCTTCCCTGCCCACCTGAGGCTAATATAGCATATTCTAATACTTAGTGTTTCATTCATTTTCATGAATGATGGGTGACTAGATAGTTGGACATCAGCCTTTGGATGAGTGCAAGGTAGATTCTATAGTCTTTTCTTTTCCTCTTGTCAGTTTTCTATTTTTGACTAAGAGTAAAGGATTGCTTTCAGTCTCCTATAATGAGTTTTAAGTGTTATATCCTAAAATGCCATTTAATTGAATCTCACTTAGAAGGTATGAGCTTTCTAGATGTAAGTTCTGATGTGTTCAAGTATTATAAATTTTGCATGAGTTTTTTTTAAATTACTCTGTGAAATATAGAAATTGCTTCTTTCTCAAGCAAAATATGACTTTCTCAAGCCATTGGTAAATTGAATAATTACAATGTATAGTAGCTATCTCTGTAATGCTAGATTTCATTATGGAGTTTTTATGCAGCTAAGAAAAAATAGCCTAGGAAAAATATTTATAGTAGTAAACTCTCCCCATAGTTTTCTGGTTAGATTTTTAATGCATGTAGGTCACATACACGAGCCCAACTCTGTGGTAAAAGACTGGGCAGCCATCTGGGTAGTATGATTTCAGGAACATTAGGAAGAGGCCTCTATCCCCAAATATCTCTTGTATCAGCTTGAAATTTCTCCCATTAGTTAATCTAGTTTGGCTTATAGTACAGGCAGTCAATGCTCAAATGCACATTGCTATCTAGGAAGGGTACTATATTACAATATAGTCACCCATTAACATCTAATCACAAAGTTATTTATGGAGTGGGTGGAACCAGGACCATGGGCAAAGTGGGAGGGCAAATTTTAGCTCATTATATAATATGGGAGGCAGTATGGTATTAAAAAAATAAACACTGGATATCCAGCTTCTAGATTCTGGTCTGCCACTCACTAATTGGGCAGTGCTGAGCAAATCTCTTAATGTCTCTGGTCCTCTGTTCTGATACATAAAGGAAGGAAATGGATTAGAACATTTATTCTTAACCTCTTTTTCGGTCCCTTTGCTGGTCTGGTAAAGCCCAAGGATCCTTTCTGTTTTAAGATCTATAATCATAACCTCTCAGCCCATTCAAGTTTGTCCATTTTTTTGCTTGAAAAAATATTGAGATTGTCCTCGAGATTCGGTTGACTCAGGGGACTAAAGTTTTAGGCTGTTGGTCTCATTTCCTGGTTTCCAGAGTACCAGTAGACATGAGGAACTTTAAGGGCCCTCTAAAGTTTGGCTGGTAGATCATGGTGGGCAACTCAAACAAAGGAGCTTCCCTCAGTGGAAACATGTGTAAGGTGGCCCCAGTAGCCTTATCCTCCTGTAGTTGAGGAAATTTTCTTTTGCAATATGTTGAATGATGCACAAGTATCTTCTTCTGTCCCAGCCTTGAACCTGAACTACCAGGGGAATATTACCTGTCAGATCCAGACACACTTACTAAAGAAATGTTTTAAAATGCACAAAATGAAAAGTAAGATTACAAAGAAAGCCGATCATATTGAAATACAATGGTAATTTTTTTTTTTAAATCTCGTTCATGGACCTCAAGTTAAGAGCCTTTGGGTTAGATGATCTCTATCTCTGCCTTTGTTTGGTTGCTCTTAATCATATTGATACATTTTGTTTTTACATCACCTGCATCTACAGGCAGTTTGGTGATGCAGTGAATAGAGCAGTGGACCTGGAGTCAGAAAGACCCAATTTCAAATTTGGCCTACAGATAACTTGCTGTGTAACCCTGAGCAAGTCACTTGACCCTGTTTGCCTCAGTTTCCTCATCTGTAAAATGAGCTGGAGAAGGAAAGGGCAAAGCACTCCAGTATCCTTGCAAAGGAAATGCCAAGCAGGATCACAAAGAGTCAGATACAATTAAAATGACTCAACAGCAATAACAGATTACTCTCATTTAACGAGAGCTCTCTTTAAACAAAATATTGCAGTTAAATAAAATGAATATTTTAGTGATGTCTTCTAAAGGCAATGATGATTTACTATTTTCACCTTTTTTATTTGAATCTTCTTGTACAAAATGAATAATCTGGAAATGTTCCTCATGATTACACATGTATAACCTATATATGACTGCTTACCATTTCAGGGAGGGGAGAGGGAAGGGCCAGAGAGATAGAATTTGAAACTCAAAACCTTAAAAAAACCCAAATATTAATTTTTAAACATGTAATTGGGAAAAAATGAAATATATAAAAAATGAAAGTGTTGATGATCTCTAAAATTCCTTCCATCCCTGAATTCTAGAATCCATCTCATATGACATCTTTGTCCTCATGTCTTTCCTAGTCTTACTAAGCGATGGTGAGACAACCTTATAATTACATAGGATTTAAAACTGAAAGAGATATTACTCATTATTTAAGCCAAACCTCCTATTTATTTTTATTTATTTTTTTAAATTATCTTAATTTTATCATTTATTTATTTATTTACTTATAATTTTCTTTTCTTTTGGTTTCACACTTCTTATTTTTAAAAGAAAAAACTTTAGACCAGAGAACTTGCGGTTTGTCAAATGTTATACAGACAGTAATTAGCATTTAGGATTTGAACCTAGTTTAGTTCTGACTCAAAATTCAAAGAACTTTCCACGATACCAATACTCTCCCCACTCAATGTGAGATGACCCATTTCTTTCTGGATACGTTGGAAAGAAGAGAAAGTGACTCAGGAAGCATGGTACGCTTGGATCCCAACTGTGGGCAGCCTGCCTGTTGGTCAGGTTGGGGCCACTCAGGTAACTCACAATCACAGGGGTGAGAGCAGCTCAGTTGTTGGTACAACCAGGTTGTTGGCACAAATCTGCACATATTTATGCAGTCTTGTTTGTGAAAAGCATCAGCAACGAAATATTGAGGAAAACCAGATCCCAGGGCTTTTCTCCAAGAGAGGTTTATTGACTATAGTTTAAGCAGTAAGATGTACCACTGTGAATCTTTTCCAAATTTCTCAAAGGCTGCAGAGAGTTTCAGTGACACCATATAGACATAGCAAGTGCTTTCTCATCATTTTATGGTTACTGGGTTACACATGGTTGCTTATTTTAAGCCAGATTCAGGGGATTGACTGAGGTAGCAACAGTATTATCCTAGAGCAACTTGGGAGTTTAATCCAATCCAATCCAAACAAGTATTTATTAGGCACCCACTATCTGTAAAACACCATGCTAAATGCTGGAGATATAAAGACAAAATGAAAGACATTTCCTTTTCCGTAGGAGCTTTCATGCTTCTTGTGGGGGATATAGTAAATAAAAAAATAAAAGAATAAATAAATAAGTAAAATAAATAAATTGAAGAGGAAGGAGAGAACACTGGTAACTAAGGGTATGTGATAGTGATGAGAATTTGAAGAGATCTTCCCTGTCCCTTAATAAGCTTAAGAGAATTTGAAGACTTTCCCTGCTTTGAAGATATACCCCGCCCTCTACTCTGCTGAATGTAATCACAGGAAGCCTGTGGTGGGAGGAGTTTGCTGAAGGGTGGAGCAGAGTCCATAGGAAGCTGGGAGTCAGAGGAGTTAAAGACTGGAGGGAGGAGAGGACATACTCAAGGGACACAATTAGGCTTGTGAGTGAATATTGGTTTGTGGGAAGGCTAAAGGATGCTGTATCTCACTGTGCTGTTATGGTTTATTAGCTTCTTTGCTAGAATGATGAAATTGGCTTACTGGTTTTGGGATTCACTTTTCTGGCATCTGAATAAATGTTTTGCTTCTGTCTTCTATATGTAGAGTCTGTTATATTTTGTGATAGAGTGCTATGCCAGCATATTTACTGTAGCTGTCAGCTCTGTGAATATTGCATTGGTGCTATGGGGTATTAGGTTTATTTCAGGAGATGGCAAAGGAGCTTAATTTCAAAGGAAATTAGGAATTCTAAAAGTTACAAGAAAGGAAAAGATGCTGTTCATTCCGGGAATGAAATACAGTAGTCTATTCAAAGCACAAAGAGGCAAGAGTTTGAAGTCTAAGTTACAGGAATAGCAAAACAATTTAATTAGACTGTAGTGTAGAAAGAAGATTAACTTTTCAAAGGTAGATTGGAACCCAGTTATGAAGGGTTTTAAGTGGGAAGCTGAGGAGTTTATATATTATTTTAAAAGCAATAGGTGGTCATCCCAAAGCAGCCGGTAGCACAGTGAATAGAGTGTTGGGTCTAAAATCAGGAAGACCTTAGTTCAAATCTGCTCTCAGATACTTACTAACTGTATGTTCTTGGGCAAGTCACTTAATCTTTGCCTCAGTTTTCTCAACTGTAAAATGGGGATAATATAGATAGCACCTATCTCACAGGGTTGTTATGAGGATCAAATAAGATAATATTTGTAAAAAAGATGCTTCACACAGTGTCTGTGCTATAGTAGGTGCTATATACTCATTCCCTTTCCATATTATAGTTCTTTGAGTAGGAGAGTGATAGAGTCAGCTTTGTGCTTAAGAAAGATTATTTCAGCAGTTATGTGGAGAATGGAATTAAGAAGGAATCTAAGGGTCAGTTTAGGAATCTACTTAGATAGTGAGAATGAGTGGTAATGAGGGCCTAAACTGGGATGAACTAGCCAATTAAAATACAACTCATTCAGTCCTCTTCCCAATAATCAAAACTATCTCAGGACATTTGGTGATGGTATTTATGTAGTTTTTTTCAGAAGATTTGTCCACAGAGAAAACGAGGTGATAGAGTAGAGCCTAAGACAAGGATCATTGACCAAATGTCAACACTTTTAAGTATCAGAACAAACCTAAGCACAGGGATACAAATGGTTTAATTGACTGAGAAACCATCAGAAGAATTATGGGTTTGGGAAAAGATGATTTCTTCTTCCAGTTCTGCCATTCTATGTTTGAAAGACCCTTCTCGTTCTGATATCCTGATTATCCATATTCTGATATCCATTATATTTTGGTCTTTAATCATTTTCCATACTATGCCCTTTCCATATTTTTCCATGCTTTTATTATTTAAACTTGCCTATTTATATTTCATGTAAGTCGAGACTTGCTCCCAGTCCGTATTGTGAGAATTTTTTTTGATAGAAAACTGTACTGTGAATTTAAGGGCAGCAAATGCTCCTGGGTATTGTTGAATTGGAGAACTAAATAGGCACTGGCTCAATGCTTCCTAGGAGATGTGAGCTTTTTTCCTAGACTGACCTTAAAGAGAGATTTCAATGGTTGCTCTCATACTGGAGGGGTGGTGGTGGTGGTGGTAGGGGTTGGAGAAAAGAGAGGGAAAGATAAAGATGGACAAAAATGCAGAGACAGACAAAGAGAGACAAGCAGACACAGAGAGGGAGAATGATGAAAATAAGCAAAGAATGGCTTAGGTATGGTAGGCTCTCTACATGGGTCTAATTAAAACTGTATTTCCAAGTGGTCAAGTGAAGTTCTCCATGAATTATACTTAGTGTTAATATGAGAAACTGGTTTGGCTTGAAGACAGACTTTAGAAAAATGGAGTCTCCAAAGATACATTCAAACTTTATTACAATTTTCTTTCTCCACTCCTTTGTTCTACCCAGTTGCTCCTCAACTAGTACATCAGACCCCTCCCCACTTCCCCCCCCTCCACTACACATAGTCAGATCCAATAACAGAATTTCTGCTTTGGAAGGAATCTCAATGGATAGTCCACCTTCTACTACAAAAAGAATTCTCATAACAATTCACCTAACACATGCTCATTTAGCTTATTTTTGAAAACTTCCAAAAAGGAGACCCTACTACCTCTTAGGGCAGCCCATTTGACTAATTATTGGGAAGATTTTCCTGATATCAAACCTAAATTTATGTCTTTGTAGCTTCTGTCTCTTGCTCCTGGATCCTCTAGGACCAAAAGGAAAAAGTCAGATTCCTTTTACAGCCTTTCGCTCCTTGGAGAGAGGTATCATGTTCCTCCTTAGTTTTTCACTTTTCCAAGTTCAAGATTCCTAGTCCTCCATTTACTTTTCAGCCCAGGGCTATCATGAGTTATGAGCTAGGCTATAAGCTTATTTCATGGAATCATTGATTTAGAGGTTAATAAAAGACCTTCTATTTTAAAGATTTGAAAACAGGCTCAACAGAAGGTAAGGGACTCCCCAACATCACACAGCAAAGAAACATCTGCATCAGGATTTGAATCCAGTTTATCCTGATTCCTGGACTTTTGACTCCTGGCCTCAAGTCCAGTACTTCATTTTCAATGGCATAATTCTTTAATCTTTGCTGTAGATGTGTTAGGAATTAGTGCATATGTTGCCTTTCCATAAACCCACTCCATTGGAATCAGCTTACAAACAGTCACAAACGTCAGAAAGAGACCGTAGGCTGATGGGTTCACAGAGGAACCTCTATGGGGGCAGTTTTCCTCTCCTCCACTTGGAAAAGATGAACAGCCTTTGGTGACTCCCCAGTTCTTGGTTGGGCATGTGATTTCTTCACACGGGGTATGAGGAATTAAAGTATATACAAAGCCAGCTATTTGGCTAATAGAAACATACAGCACATCTCTGGAGGTTGTCCTGGATCTCTAGGGGCAGGTAGTCTCTGGTGTTTAAACAGCTGCTTTAGTACATTGTCCTCCCTGGGAATGAGCTCAGTGTAAAGCTGGGCAAAGAATCCTCAGGGACTGGAGAAATATTTGTAGGAGCAGATTTGTTTTCTGTGTAAAGCCCCCTCAGACTTTGTCCTGGATTTCTCCTGGGAGGAGAAAGGGTTGTGGAAAGGAGGCAGGTTCCCTATAGTGTTGCTGTACACCCAGCTGCCAGGAAACCCACTTGGGGGTATGCAGGAAGTGAGGAAAGCTGTCTCTTTAAAGTAGCTGTTGTTAAAGTGTGGTCCCAGGAACTGTATGGGTCCCTGAGACCCTTTCAGGGAGCCTGCAAAATAAAAACCATTTTCATAATAATATGAAGGCACTTTCATTTCGAATATGGTAAATATCAATAGATATAACCCATATAAACAAAAGTTCTTTGGGGTCCTTAATAATTTTAAAGAATGTAAAAGGGTCCTGAGACCAAAAAGTTTGAGAACTGCTGATTCATAGAATTCTTTACTGGTCTAGGTGCTTTGTCTTAGTCCTTTGCCTGGTTCCAAAGTTTCTCCCACCCTTGTTAAATATGGGGGATCAGGTAGAGTCTCCTACTCAAAGATAGCTTCCTCACTCTGCCTGAAATCCCACCATTAAAGTCATTCCTTTGATCCTCTAGGAGAGTTAAATTTAAATGCAGATACCTCTGGTAAGAAGGTGTAGTGTCCCTACGGAGCTCTGTGGGCCCCTGGTGGTGTAGCGGTAAGAGTGCTGGAGACTGGAGACAGGAAGACCTGAATTCAAATTTGACCTCAGACACTTACTAGTTATGTGATCCTGGGCAAATCACTTAAGCTTTATTTGCCAGAGTTTCCACAATAGGGATAATAATAGCACCTACCCCACAAGGTTGTTGTGAGGATCAAATGAGATAGTGTTTGTAAAAATAAAAACCCTTAAGCATTGTGCCTGGCACATAGTGGACATCATATAAATGTTTATTCTCTCCTCCCTTCCCTTTCCCCTTCTTTAATTCTCAAATTAGAGAAATTCAGTTTGAAGATGAGCTCAGTACCAATTAGAAGCAAAACCTCCTAATAATTAGAATTAGCCCAAACTGGAAAGCTGTCTTGATAGTGAGCTCATAATCACTCCTAGTCTTCACATTCAGGCTAGGATGACTCCTTGTTGGGGATGTTCTAGAGGTGATTTCTGCTAGAGTGTGGGGTGATTTTGTGATTATGATTTTATAATTATTAGCAATGACTTCTGGAGGAATAAGTTGGAAGCAAATTTTTTAGGACTTGGATACAGGATGAGAAGTAGGGAAGCATGGCAGCTAAATGACACCACAGGGCACAGAGTGCTGGACTTGGAATCGGGAAGATCTGAGTTCAAATCCAACTTCAGACACTTACTGACTATGTGACCCTGGGCAAGTAACATAACCTCTGTTTGCCTTGTTTTCCTCAACTATAAAATGGGGATAATAATAGTAGCTTCTTCTTAGAGTTTTCATGAGGATTAATGCCTGACACACAGGTGATTTATAAATCCTTATTCCCTTCCTCTCTTTCATTGGGGATACAAATACAAAAAGGTACATAGTCTCCACTCTTGAGGAATTTACATTCTCTTAGGGAAAGGTAATGGATATAAAGGAAAGATGGTAATGGCCTTTATTCTTGGGAGTCCAGAAATGGTGAGTGGAATATATAACACCCTTTTCAGAAAGTAATGGTACTATTGATTTGATCATTATGCCTAGAGTAAGAGGTATAAGCTGTGGGGTAATGGGGGCAAAAAAGAGAATATGTGCTCAATAACAGACAATTGTTTCTTTGGCCCATGAGGATGTCTGGATGAGATGCGAAGATGGTGTCTGGGGCTAATCAATAGAGAGTGGGGGCTAAGCAGGCTCTTTTATATTTATTCAATTATTCATCAACCCAGATGAACACTAAGGCAGGGAATCCAAAATGTGATGGATTAATTTCCCTAGGGTCTGGAGGTGTGGATTCTTGAGGTCTAGAGTATGAAGGTTTTGATCTAGAGGATGGAAAGCAGGGAAGTGGTATCTGGAAGATGAAATGATGGCTTGGTTGTATGGTTGGTGAATAATATCATGTGATAGATTCTATTATTGTCCTCATTTTAGAAATGAGGAAATGAACTCAGAGAGGTTAAATAGTTTGTCCAGGGTCAAAGAGCTAGGAAGTGCTGGAAGACAGACTCAAAACTCAGTCTTCTTGATTCCCAGTCTAGTGGATTTTGTACTATTCCATACTGACAGAAAAGGATATAGCAAAATTCTCCAAGATATACTGTATGTGTCTCAAAGACAGACAGAATACTTTACTCTTACCCAGTGCCAGCATTTAGAAGCAGCAGTTTTGGAGAAGTGTTTCTATTTGGACTGTGGTTGATAAGTAAACTGGAAGAACATTATTAAAATATTATGTACTCAGAACATCTGGATAAATGAACATGAACACTTTAATATTTGGTACAGAGAGGAGAGAATGTGATCGCACATAGCATTCAAGAGAGTGTAAGCAAGAGAAGTTTTTTAGATAATCTTTCTCTAATCTGTTTACAACATTGATGTAGATAATAATATTCTAATTTTTCAGAGGCAATAAATATAGGCAATAAGAAATGGAACAAAATTTGTAAAGCTAACATTAGTAGCTCATGTTTTTCATGGATAGAAAAGGAATAGGAAACTGAAATGTACACAGAACCAGGAGGGATTTCCAAGTCCTCTCAGTTCAGTATTTCAAAAAGGCAGAAAAGAACAAATCTTTAGGATAAAAGTGATTAATAGCTGATCAGAATTATATGACAGATAAAAGTTTCTTCTTTTCCTTTTAAAACTCTAATGAAAAATCTTGAACTTTTTTTATAGAAATTGATTTTTTAAAAGTTGAACTTTGATAACATAGAGGTTCTTTATAGTTAACATGTATCCTTAATGGACAAAAGGTGTTTAGAATCCAAGTAGAAGGGTGGGGGAGGAAGGTAGGAACTTTCCATCAATTCTAACATTTAAGCTGAGTTTAAGAAAAATCAATAAGGATACCTATATTGTGATGGAAAAATGGAACAATTAAAATTCCCATTGCACATTAGGTATAGCTCTATTTTTTAGACTAAAAGGGAAATAATTTTCAGAATCGAATATATTTTAATTTATTGAAAGCATGTCATATCAGGGATTTTTGATAATTTTGTGCTTGAACAAGGAGTCAGATGAGTTACATTTGCACCAAACAATAGTGCAAGAAGGAGCAAATAATCATGATTGGAACTTAGGATAATAGAGTAGATGATAATTTCAAGTTATCCACAGGGGAGAGAATATAGAATTCACAGGTCAAATATATCTCATGACCCTACTCCGCTTTCTCCTCCTTCCTAACCTGCCTTTTCTATACTTACATTAATACATTACTTCTATTCTTTCACTTTAGTACTTTGTCTCCCATTCAAATTATACTTTTTTTCTGTTTATCATATACAATATTTCATCTCTCATTTCTGTGACTTTGTATTGGCTATCACTCCAGGCCTGGAATGCACTCTCTCTCCCTACCTTTATCTCAAAGAATCTGCTACTTCTTTCAGGATTCAGTTCAAATAGTATCTTCTACATGTAAATCTTTCCTTATGTCTGCCACTGCTTGTGTCCTCCCTCCATATCTTATATTTAACTATTTTCCATTTGTTATTCATCCTGCTCACACATATAATATATGTGTAAATCAATATATACACATGCACATTCAAATATGTATATAGGTATATTCACACATATGTACGTGACATATAGTAGGCACTAAAAATACATGTTGATTGATTAGAATCTTTATGTTCCTTTAAACACTTCTCAAGAACTGTGAAATGAGAAGGTTGCTCTGGTTGAGATGACATCATAAAGGATCATAGAAGAATTCATTTCTTCCAAGTGTTCTCCAACAATGATCTGAAAAAGTTATCAGAACTAATAATGATGAAGAAATGCAATAATGATCAAGAAACACATCCAGCCCAGGACTGTACATAAAAGCAGTCAGAAGCCATGAGTCCTAGAGGCCTCCTTCCAGGAAAGCCACTGTGAACTCAAGTGAACAGACCAGAAACCTGCAGCAGCACCTGGATGGGGGCAGCCAAAGAGAAAGCATTGTTCAGGGACATTGAAGTGTGCCAGAACTCTGAGGGTAGACAGATCAGATGGAGGAAGCCAGTGACAGGAGCCCAGGAAAATGAGGTCAGGATCAAACAGAACCTGACCACTCCATCCAAATAAAGAGGAAGGGGTAGAGCCTGGCCCTGGTGTAAAACCCCATTCAGAAACAAAGATTAGAGATGTCAGTAAACAGAGATATCAAACACCATGGAGAAATATGAATTAAGTGATGCCCTAAATGTAAAACTAGAAGACAGTTATGAACTGTGCCTCCAAAACACAAATGGCTAAACTATAAAAGTATTTTTAAAAAATAGAATGAGAGATAAAATTTAGAATTACAAATTGTATGAGAGTTCTGAAGGAAATAATTAGAAGAATAAATGGCTTAGAATAGAAGGTAGAAAAACTTACCCAATAGTGGACTCAATGAAAGTTAAATAGATCAAATAGAACTTAGTAGTTCTACAACCAGGAAATATTAGAATGAAATAAAAAGATTAAAAAAATGAAAATTTAAGATATCTATGATGAAAAAAACTGACCTAAAATAGGTCAAGAAGAGATCATTTAAGAATTATTGTATCCTCTGAAAACTCTGATCAGAAGAATAGTTTAGAAAGTCAAAAATCACTTAAGTACCCAATATGTGTTAGGCACTGTGCTAAATGCTAGGCATAAAATACAAAACAAACAAACACCCCTCCCCCCCACCACAACAAAAACACAAACAAGCAACCCAGAGTCTCTGCCCTCATGGAGTTTGCTATCTAACAGGGAAGCCAACACGCAAAGCTGAAACACACAACAGCTGAGGGGGAGATTGAGATGCCCAGAGTAGAGGCATGGTGGAAAAACCAAAGAAGTCTATGATGAGTAATACTGTATTTCTAGAAATCATAAATGAAATGGCCCCAATTTAAAAGAACTAGAGGACAAAGTCAAAATAAATCCTACTGCTTACCTCTTGAAATTAATCCCAAAATGAAAACTGAGAATATCAGAGCCTATATCCAGAATTTCTAGGTCACAGGGGGGGAAACCTTAGTTCAGAAAGCAAGAATACAAGTATCAAGGAATCACCATTCCTTTAATGGAATGGAGGATTTCCAAACATTCCTAATAATGAACAGAGCTGAGTAATAACTCTAAATTGCAAACACAAGAACTAAGAGCAACCTAGAAAGGAAAATACATTTGAGTAATTAAAAGGGACTAAGTAATACTGATGTTCTAATAGAGGGAGAACAAGCAAGTGTTCCTTTAAAATCCCAATGTATTCAAATGTCTCAGATACAATTACATAAGAAAAAGCATATAGATTTGGGGTGAATTGGTTTTGGTCTGAGGAATGAATAGGGATGGAAAAAGAAGCACACCAGAGAAGAGGGGAAAAAAGGAGTTGGACTTACTCCTATTGGGGGTGTGACAGAAGTAAAGTATACAAGGAAGGGTTGAGGAGGTGAACATCCCAGGAGGCTTACTCTTTCTGAAAAAGACAAAGGGGAATCAAATACAAATTTACTTATATAAATGCCAAAGAGTTTGGTGTTATAATACATTAAATTTAACAGGTTGGTATAGACAAAGAAGAGAGAGTGATTTAAGAGGGAGAGTAAGGCTGGAGTGGAACAAATTTTGGCTTCTGAAAGTGGATTTTATAGCAGGAATTAAAAAGGAAAAAAAAAGAAAAAAAACAGTAATTAGGGTAAGTAAAGTGAAGGAAGGGCAGGGGAATGGAAATGGATTGCTTGCTTCAGTTATAAGTCACTAATGTTGATCACATTCCTTCTCTTCCATCACCATCTGCTTTTTAAAGAAACAAGTGGGAGATGGAGGAAAAAAGTATATAAAATGGTATAATGGAGGGAAATAGACAATTGAAAATCATAACCATGAATGTGAATGGGATAAATTCACTCATAAAATAGAAGAGAATAACAAAATGGATTAGAAAGTGGAATTCAATAATCTGTTGTTTATAAAATACACACAGAGGAAACATAAATATTAATGCAACTAAAGGACTGAAACAAAATGTATTGTGCTTCAAGTGAACTAACAAAAAAAGCATGGGTAGTGATTAGTCTCTGACAAGGCAACAGTAAAGGTAGACATGATTTTCAAAATTTCCAAGGAAACAACATTATGCTTAAAGGCATCAGGGACAATGAAATTACATTGAATCACATGAATTACAATGAAATTACATCTCAATCTCTAATTATATATCTATCCTCTCTTTTTCTCTCTGATTTTCTCTGGCTCTGTCTTTCATCTAAGTAGTTAAAAACACAATTAAATTAGAGAAATATTATCAAAAACGATAAACAAGGAGGAAGTTAACAACATGAATAATATTTTAGAAAAATCAAATAGTGGTGGTTGCTGAATCAGAATAAAGCACAATATGAAGTTTTCCTAACTCTGTATGATCCTTTGCAAAAACTGACCTTGTGCTAGGGAATAAGTACCTTATAAACAAATTCAGAAAAGCAGAAATATTAAGCACATTCTTTATTGACCACAACAAAATAAAATGAATAAATGACCTTCGAAGAAATATTACTAAAATGGAATTTAAATAAATAACTTAACTCTAAAGTATTGAGGGGTCAAAGAAAAAATCATAGAACAATAAATAATTTCATTAAATAAAATGAAAACAGTATGACAATACTAAAAAATGAGGAATGCAGCCAAAGTAATCCTTATGGGAAAATTTGTATCTCTAACCACTTTGATCAACAAAGAGAGGACAAATAAATTGGCTAAAACATGATTAGATCTATAGATATAGAAAGCTTTCAAAAAGATGTGATCCTGATTTCTAAGAAAACACTAAAAAGTGTAGTAATAAATGAATTTTTTTAAAAAAAGTTCAATAATATCTGCATAGAACTTGAAATCAGCACTATTTATAATGGAGAAATGCTAGAGACCTTTGCAATAAGATTATGGATAAAGTGAGTATGTCCATTGCCATTACTAGTATTTGATATCATTTTAGAAATGATAACTATAGCAATAAGATAAGAAAAATAGAGGACATTAACATAGCCACAAAGGAAAGAAAATTACTGCTTTTCATAGATAATATGATGTTCTGTTTCAAGTCTACCGTGTTTCCCCGATAATAAGACACTGTCTTATTAATTTTTTTGGACAGAAAAACACCAGAGGGCTTATTTTCAGGGGAGGGCTTATTTTAATGAACATTGACAGCAATTTTAATAAACAGGTAAATGTGAACAAAAAAATGTACCTTTATTCAATAAGCAAATCACTGGGGAAGAACAGGATGACACGCTCACTGCTGCAGCTCTGATTGGATGCAGCTCAGAGCACGGCGTGCGTTTCACGGGGGGGCGAGGTGGGGAGACGGTGCATACAGAGGGTACCGTAATGTAGCGTGTAGCGCAGGGGATCACCTTCAATCTCAATAGGGCTTATTTTCGAGGGAGGGCTTATTTTAGAGGAATCTTACACAGTAAGGGGAGGGCTTATTTTCGGGATAGGTCTTATTATCGGGGAAACACGGTAGCAATATGAATCAGTGGATAGAGGGTTAAGCCTGGAGTCTGGAAGACCTGAGTTCAATTCTAACTTCACATAATTATTAGCTGCATGACCCTGGGCAAGTTGCTCAACCTCTGTTTTCCTTAATCGACTGGAGAAACCACTCCAATGTCTTTGCCAAGAAAACTCCATGGATAGCATGGTACATGGGGTCATGAAGAGTCAGACATTACTAAACAACATTAACAATACAAAGGCTACTTAAAGACTAACAGAGTTAACTATACAAGTGGTAATCTTTTGAGTATATGAACCACAAAAGTAAAAAAGAAGAGCTATAAAAAAGAAATTCTTCTCACAGTAACTAGAGAATATAGAAAGTATTTGAGAGTCCATCTACCAATGCACATGATGATTGTTTAATATAACCATAAAATACTTTTCAGAAATAAAGTCAGTCAGTTAATACAGATTTATTAGGTGCTTACAATATGCCAGGCACTGTGCCAAGTACTGGGGCCACAAATAAAAGGAAATAAGACCATTTGGAAACCTCTAATTATAAGGAAAAATTTTCTGACATTGAGCCTAAATGAACTTCTACTCATTTCCCCAAATTCTTCCCTATGGAACTGAACAGTACAAGTTTAATACCTCTTCAACAAGACAGTCTTTCAAATATTTAGAGATAGCTATCATGTTCTCCCTGAGTCTTCTTTTCTCTAGGCTAAACATATCAAGCTTCTTCATCATATGTCATAAAGATCCTCATATATCATCATGATCTTCATATGTTATCATCCTGGTGGCCCCCTTCAGGTTTTCCATAACTTAGCAATGCTCTTCTTCAACCATGGTGCTTAGAATGGAACAAGTTCTCTAAATTAGATTTGAAGAGGACAGAATTCAATGATAATCTCACCTGCCTATTTTGAAAATAATACGGCATCATATTAGCCTTTATGTGGGGGGAGAGCGATATTTCATAGTGCTCATTCATATTGAATGCTAGGTGACAAGTGGATAGTGCACTGGGCTATTCAGGAAGATTCATCTTCATGAGTTGAAATCTAGGTGCTCAGACAGTTACTAGCTGTGTGACCTTGGGCAAGTAACTTAACCCTATTTGCCTCAGTTTCCTCATCTATAAAATGAGCTGGAGAAGAAAATGACATGCTATTCTAGTATCTCTGCCAAGAAAACCCCAAATGGGATTATGAAGAGTCAGACATGACTGAAAAGTGACTAAACAACAACTTCATAGTGCTCATTCATATTGAGATTATAGTACACTTAAAACTCTCAGATTTTTTTTGAGAATGATTACTATCTATCAATGCCTTCTCCATCTTATTTGGGAAGATGAATTTTTGCATCCAAGTGTGGTTCTTTACATTTATCCAACTTTGTGCTAGTAAATGTTAACAACTGTCTCTCTCTAGAAAAAGAAAAAGAAAACAACAACCCCCTGCAAAAAACCCTAAACATTGATATGTCACACTTTTAAGTTTAACCTTCATTAACATTTCTCAATCAACAAAATGACAAATCAAGTCCTTATTTGTAATGTTTGCTTATTTCTGAGGTATAAATGCTCAAACTGAAAATTTAACAACCAGCTCTTATAAGTTATAGAAGTTGCCCCTAGAATACTCCTGCATTTATTTATATTCATTTTTGTCTTCATGGATTTAGCCTTATGATCTTGCCCAATGATATCAAATTCACATAGAAATGAGGACCCCTAAACTGTATATAAGAATCCATGCAGGTGCATATTGATATAGAAAACCACATGTGAATGTTATCTATGTTTTATTGCATTTTTATTTATTTTGTTAAGTATTTCCCAATTACAGTGTAATTTGGTTCAGGACATAGTTGAGAAGGCTGCAGCCACATGTTTGAAATCTCTGCTCTAGCTTATCAAGAACCTTTTGCATCTTGATGCTGTTATCCCTTGTGTTTGCTATACCTCCCAACTCTCTGTTGTTGGCAAATACGATAAACATACCATCTGTACATTTATCTGAGCCATTGCAAAAATGTTAAATAGCACAGATCTCTGGGGCGTTCCATTGGAGACCCTCATGATAGAGCTCTCACTTGTTGAGTAGACTATATACTGACAGCAAGGACCCTTTATTGGTTCAGTTTACTTAATAATTTTTCTTTGCAACAAGTGCTCCTTTGCAAAAAGTCCTCCTACCTCTATACTGCCGAAGAAGGAGATATAGTTCATCTGTGGGACCTATATTACTCATTGTCTTTAATCTGCAATTAACTGTCTTTTAGAGTTTTTTTCACTTACATTATTGTAATAAATTGTACTATGTAGTTCTGCATTTCTCCCCTCTACACAGCTGATACGAGTTTTCTTATTTTTTTTCTGAATTCCTCATTGTCATCTTTTTCTTTGGAACGATAAAATTTCATTGCATTAACATACCAAAAATTGTATCATCATTACCCAATTGGGGGGCACCCACTTTTTTTTTTGCTCTCTTGAAAAGGGCTATGAATATCTTTGTATTTATGACTCTGTACTTTTTGCCTTTGACAGGTTTGTGTCCATGTCCAGTAGTGAGATCAATTGCCAAAGATTATAAACTGTTTCATTACTTTTCTTGAATATGTCTTGTTTTCCACAATTGTTTAGCTAATTTTCTGTTCAACTAGTAGCTTATTAATGTATCTGTCTTTCCACAGACTCTCTAGAACTCTTTCTTTTATAATCTTTTCCATTTTGATGACAATGAGCCAAAAATCTTAGACTTATTTTTCATTGTTCCTCTCTTATTAGTAATGATTTGGAACCCCTTTTTAATATGGTTCTTGATGGTATGCAATTTCTTTTTCAAACTATTTGTTCATATTCATTGACTCTTTTATTTTCTACCCTACTCATAATGAAAGTCTGTGTCTCCTGTCTGTTACAACTTCAACTTAGAAATCTGCCACCATCCCCCCATCTTAGACCATATCTTCATAAGGTCTCATTGACCCTACCTTCATATGTTTCCACTATTTCTGGTAGTATCAGAATATTTCTAGGAGCAGCAAAGACTCCAGGTTGAGGAATAGGTATGGTCATTTCAAGGCAATCAATTTATAGAGGTTGTGGGGCACAGTGAAAATGTGCTGAAATTGCTATCAAAAGATGAAGTTTTAAATCCCACTTCTGACCATAGGTAAGTTACTTTTGAGTGACTAAGCCTTTCTGAGTTTCTTCTAAAAAATGTGAATCATAATATGACTCCCAGGCCTGTGAAGAAAGAGTCATGTAAACTTTAAAATCTCATAACAATATTTTATTGTTTGATTTATTGAATAATAAATATTTGTCTATTATTTTATTATGTTTTTTTTAGCATCTATCTCCCAGAATGGTTGTGAGGATCAATTGACACAATACAATGCAATAGAAAACATTTATTAACCCCCTACTATTCATGATGCACTGGGGATAAATAAAAAAAAATTTAAAAAGACAGTCCCTGACCTCAAGGAATTTAAAATCTAATGGGAGAAGGCAGTACAGAAAAGGAAGGTGAAAATCTGGGGGGTGGTGGGGCAGAGGTTACCTGGCAGTATCTGGTAGTGGAAGCTTTGCGATGAATTTTATACTTTACACTCCAGTTCTTCAATCAGAGGAACAGAAGCAATGTATGGTACTGATGAAATGTAAATACTAAAGCAGTCTCAAAGATGGTGTTCCCTAGTGATGAGATTACAGGTGTGGAAGGTGCTGCTGAAGGGAAATAATTTTATAAAATGCTTTGAAAACTTTAGAGGTATATAGATATTAGCTATTATTATTACTGTTGCTGCTTTTGTTGTTATTGTTGTCAGCGAACAAATAAATAAATCAGTGTCTGTGCCGGTGGTACTCATCACAACAGCTTGGTCTTCATCTTTTAAACCCTCTTTCCTGCCACAAAACTAACATGGCTCAATAGAAAGGACATTGGCTTTGGAGTGAGAAAACCTGGATCCAATTCTTACCTCTAACACTGGAAAAATCACTTAAACCTCCCTGGGTCTCAGTTTCCTCATCTCTAAAATAAATTGATTGGACTAGATGGCATTCTAATTCTAGAACTGCAATGTAGAAACACTATGATGTGACTTTTTCATTTTCCAATTCAAATGGCCAGGAGCTTTGCATTCCTTTGCTCCTTGTCCCATTAGACTCTTGCCTGTTGACTGAGATCCATTCAACCATTTTGTAGAATCATAGAGTCTAGGAGATGGCAGCGACCTCAGAGGTCATCTAATCTACCTAGTATTTGAACAAGTGTTCCCCTAACAAGGGGTCCTCCATCTCCTATTAGAAGATCTGGAGGTGGATAAATCTATAATTGGTTTTTCTTAGTACTCAAAGCCATCTTGAAATTGCAAATGCCTGCTGTTGGTTATAAGAGGATATTGAATGAGGAAGTATGTGTACATCATGATAAATCTGGACACATGTTCTACTGAGGATCATCACTGGCATAGTCTTCATATAAAATAAGCCCAATCAGCATTAAATTGGTGTCCCACTATATATTCTATGGACATCTACATGGCATGTTATCCAATAGCAAAAATATAAGAAAATTCAAGTTCTAAGCCCTGAAGCTATTGCCATTCAGGGAAGCAGGCCAAGAGTTCTCAGTTATTCTAACTTTTGGAGTCTAATTTGCTTGTCATAGAGGCCAATCTCACCTCTATCACAAAGTACTAAGGTAAGGGAGGAGCTTTCTTCCCTTCTGCCTCAGTTGATGCAGTCATTGAAATCCCAAAATTTAACTACAACATGTTAATGCAGTATTAAACTAATTGTAACTGTTACCTGATCTTACTGTGTCATGTGAATAACTGTTTTTTTTTTGGTAATGAAATTAAGGAAATAACTTTATTGGAAGAACCAAAAAAATGTGTCTTTTTATGGTTTTAAATACCTAAGGTTAGAGATAATTGGACAGTTTGAGGGATTGCAGACTCAGTAATGATTTCTGTAGGAGGCTCCTCGGGGGGGAGGAGGGAAGGAATTTCTCTGTCTTTTCTCCTTATTGGTCACGACATCTAGCAGCAGAACTGGAGGTACCCTATCTGGCAGTTTGAGATTTCAGTTCAAGGGTGTTTCAGGTACAATTCAGGTACAGAGACACACATGCTGAAGACAGAAAAAGACACAGAAAGTCAGTAAACTTGAGAGCAGAAGCAGCTTTGAGGAACAGGACCCCTGGCAGCAGAGAATAGAACTGGAGGTAGAAAGGGGTAGACCCAGGGAATCTAGCTTAGTGACCCACCCAGCAGAAATGCTGCACCCAAGAAGAACTTTGAGAGGATTCTGCAAAAGAAAAAAAAGGACTTCCAGGACTTGTAGTATCAGCAACTGTGAATTACCTTGGCTATATATATATATATATATATATATATATATACACACACACACACACACACACACACACACAATACATTTATGTAATTATATATTATCTATAATATGTATACATATATATATATATAAAATATTTTCCATTGTACCCTAAATGTGTGCCTTACCACAGATGCCACATGTACCTGGGGAAGAATGAACCCTAAGTTTATATGGGAGGACTATTTTGTAGCTAATTTTTTAAAACTATGTCATCTTAGTAAATGCCTTTGCCAAGATCATTGTATCTATTGGCTATCTGTTAATAGAAGTCACATTAATGGGGGTTTTGAGCTGTAATATTTGGAGGTAAACCTTGAGGTAGTAGATTCTTTTGGGAGGCAAGTCAGAAAGGGTGCTACATAAGGTTTTAGGCAGAAAATGCAAATAATGGCTATTAAAATTTATATTTTAGATCAGTGTGTACAATACAGGGGGATTGTTTTTATTGTTGTTCTTCAGTCATGTCTGACTCTTCATGACCCCATTAAAGGTTTTCTTGGCAAAGATACAGGAATGGTTTGCCATTTCTTTCTCCAGTTCATTTTATAGATGAGGAAACTGAGACAAACAGGGTTAAGTGACTTGCCTAGAGTTACATAGCTAGAAAGTGTCTGAGGTCAGATTTGAACCCACAAAGATGAGTCTTCGTGACTCTATGCCCTGCACTCTATCCACTGCTCCATCTAGCTGACCTTTGGAAATTATATGAGAAGGAATTGTGCCTTTGAAGGCAAAAGGCAACCATGTATACAGTACCATACAGTAAGAGGCAATGGAAATAAATGGCAAGAGTTAAACTCTTATTTTGCTATATTGAATGACGAAGTTCTCATGAAGTCTTATTACGTAGAGATTTTTTGATGCAATGGCATGGCTTTCTTCGAGTCTAAGCACCCAACTGGCATATCCACTCACAGTTTGGGTCCCCAAAGAGACAACTTCTCCTCCTGCTTCTCCTGCTCCTTCTCTTCCTCCTTTTTCTCTTCCTCTTCCTCCTTCTCCTCTCAAGATTCTGGAGATAACCCCATGGGACTGGGTTATTATTTCTCTTCCTAATGAGGCTCACTAGTGGGCTCTCCATGAACAATTATCTAGGCTTAATTAGCTTTTACAAAAAGTATTTACTAAACATATATCATAAGAATGATGAGTATAAAACATTTCCCATAAACCTGGTTATATAAATCTGGGAACACTTTCTTACCAAGTATACCTTATATCTATGGAGGCAGGGAGAAGGGGCACAAGCTTGAATCACAATTGTAATGAGACCCACATGTAGAGAACACATGTAGCAAAAGGATGTCTCCTACTCCTGACCCTTGAAATCCTTTTGTGGAATATTTTGATGTTCTTTGGTATAAGTTCCCTTTTGGACTCTGAAGGTTGATGCCTTCTTAGAGTCCAAAGTTGGTGTTCTTCTCTGATGCAAGGGGTCATGTTTCTTGAAGCTGATGCTATACTTCCCCTTCCTACCTGATTTCTTTATAGCCATTTTCACTGATGTTAGCTATTACTACTCCAATGGCCACTGCTTTCGTCTCTTGTCACTGGTGAGACTTCTGATGAAGCTTCTGAATCTCCAATACTAACAAAGTTGATTGGATATTTCCATTTTGGAACATTCATTTATCTAAGGTCAGGACATGACAACCATCAGAAACTGAGGTGGCCATGTGCTCATAGTTTCCTTAGCTAGGGTAGGAGACAGGATGGCAACTTCCAAGGTTCAGATATACCAGCATAGCAGCCCTCCATTTTATTCAGTGGCAAATTAAGAACAGAGAAAAATCAAAATACAGCATTCACGAAGTGTAATTCAATAATTTCCAAGAACTACTCCACCCCTGGAAAGTACATTCATTTAGTCAATCCCAAAGACCCTCTTCTCAAATAGAGATTAGTTTCCAATCATAAACAAAGTACATTCATTTGGTCAGTCACAGAGCACAAAAAAAGTCAAAAGTTTCCCACCCCTGGATCACAACTGAATTATAATTATCATGATTTAAGGACAAGCACCTTCTCAAAAGGGGCAATAAAGAGCACAAAGGCCATACAGAATTTAATACCCAAAGAGAGGTCTTTTCTTCATCTTCACCTGAGGCAAGTTCTCAATAATCTCTCTTCCTGGGGAGACAAAACTTAACAAGGCCACAAGATAACATTGCCAGTGTCCTCATTAATTCATTCTCTGCCCGCAGAACAGTCTTAGGACCTCTGAAAACACCAGCAAGACCATTTCCCAGGATTTCTGTAAACATACAACAAGAAAATCCTTCTTCAGGGCTTCTGAACCAACAGCAAGGTCCCAGGAGGAACTCTGCAACAACAGCACTGTCCTTCACCAGTGGATGAATCTGGCAAAACAACATCAAAACAGACAGACAAAGTACCAGCATAACAGCCATGTCTCCTCAGTTCTTGGCAGCTCCGGGTGGCAGCTCTCAAAAGTCCTGGGCAGCTTGAACTAGCCCTCAGAAATCCTCTCTCTTTCTGCCTCCATGATGCTGCTTCCAAAAATTCTTCTGCCTCTCTTCCTCTGCTTGTGCCTCTCCAAATCCACGGCACCAGCTCCTCCCAGTTCAGCCCTCTCTTTCACATCAATAAGTCCATCCCACAAGTGAGATTCACAAGCTCTGGATTTTAACTCTCAACCCCAAAACCAGGCCAATACAGGAGGATCTTTAAATTCCATTACTATTACACTCCTTAAAGCCACAAAGGAAAGAGAGTGATGAAGAGGTCAGGGCCTCTTTTATATACCCACTCATCAACTACCAGAGTCATTAGTTCTTGTTTTATAGTCAATTAGATGACTTGGTCATCATATAATGTTTTGTCCTGAGTTATCACATCTGGAGGTTAGGTCATCCTGAACTTCTACATAGTGATTTAAACTGTATCCAGGGGTCTAGTACATATTTATAAACACACACACACAACATGGACTAGCCTCTTCATATATAAGTATACACACACACACACACACACACACACATATATATATACATATTTGTATACATACATATATACACATACATACAACTATAATCTAATTTCTCTCTCTCTCTAATACTATTATGTACACACATATAAAAAAATTGTCATAAAGGAACTTCTGTAGCAAAATCATTTTTAACTGAAATATTTGAGGAGGTGGTAATGCCAGTTAGTTAAACTATCTGATCAATGTGGGGTTAGGTAGAATTTTTGTTGTTTTTGTCATTGAGATCCTAGATACTAAAACTCTCTCTAAAATTATGAGTCTCCATTTTTGCCTTGGTAAATGAAATAAAACAAATACAACTGAATTTTTAAAAAATGTAGAGGCTTACAAACTATCCTCTCTGTGTTTCACCTTCATCTGCAAAATCAAGAGGTTGAATAAGATAATCACTAACATTCCTTTAAATTCTATGATCCTATCAACATCCATGATCTAAATAAAATTATTATTGTACTATTTTTTGCATATGGATGGGTAAGGTAGAAAAGATTGTGCTAAATGTATACTCTCCTGAAGCTTCTACTATGGAAATAATTTGTTTTTGTCTATTTTTCCAAACATTACCAGATTGTTTTTTATTATGATTTACTACTTGTTCCTAAAAATGGAGTAGATAGAAAAAGAAAACCTATTTAGGATTTAGAGCTTTACAGGATCTTGTTGTGCAGTCATCTTTGACTCTCCATGACCCCATTTGAGATTTTCTGGGCAAAGATACCGTAGTGATTGATTTGCCATTTCCTTCACCAGCTCATTTTATAGATGAGGAAACTGAGGTAAGCAGGGTTAAGTGACTCGCCCAGGGTCACACAGCTAGTAAGTGTCTGAAGTCAGAATGAACTCAGGAAGATGAGTCTCCCTGATCCCAGACTGAGAGCTGTACTCACTGTACCACCCAGCTGCCCCTTAATGGGATCTTAGAGGCCATCAAATCTAATCAATTTTTTTTTAATTGAAAGACCAGAGATGTTAAATCCCTTCCCTAAGGTCACCTAAGTAGTAGGTGGCTTAGTTAAGATTCTGATTTGACTCAGGAGTCTGGGTGCTTTCTACTGTGGCATGCCTCTTCACCAGGCGTCCAGTTTAGTTGGTCTCTGGTGAAAACATGAGACATTATTTGGGTTATTCTGTTCTGCACAGCCAAAGACCATGACAAGAATTTTGTTTGTTTGTTTTATTTGGAGGAGGGAGGTGAGGCAATTGGGGTTAAGTGACTTGCACAAGGTCACACAGCTAGTAAGTGTCAAGTGTTTGAGACTGGATTTGAACTCAGATACTCCTGACTCCAAGGCTAGTGCTGTATTCACTGTACCACCTACCTGCCATGATAACAAGTTTTTTGTTATAATGTATTGAATGACAACAAATGAAAAAATCGATTTCTTCCTATTAAAATAAACCCTGACATTACATAAAATAGAAGTAAAATGAAATAAAGTTAACATTTGGACCAGAATCAAAACTTCCACAGGATTCTTTGCAGAAAGTTTTTCCCTAAGGTCTGTTAAGGATGAGTTTGGGGTCTAGTAACAAAAACATCAAATTTCTTTGCTTACCTGTCAAGTAGTTTCTTTTAATACAAAGCAAACAATGTAAAAGTTAAGTGATTTACCCAGGGTCACATCTAGTAAATATCCAAGGCTAGATTTGAACTCAGGTCTTCCTGACACCAGACTCAGTGCTCTCATCCACTGCATCACCTAGCTGCCTCTGTAATCCTGTGTGTTTTATTTTGTGCATTTAAATTAAATTAATGCATTTTATGCATTTTTCTGAGAAGGGGTCCATAGGCTTCACTGCATTGCCACTGAGGTTCATGTAACAAAACAGGTTAAGAAGTCCCGCAGTATGTATTGTTCTACCTATATTTAACCAGCCACCACCCCTATTTTCATGATGTTTCCATTCTAAGAATATAAGACATGCAGGTGACTTTCCACCTTCCAATGCCTTGTCAGACATCCTGTGACATCTGTTTCACAAGGCCATTTAGACCTCTCTTCTCTTCTTCTCGGTGACTTCCTCCCCAATTTAATAAATAAGATCTTAATTTTCAGAAACCATAGCCAGAGTCCAGAAAGTCAGAAGTCAAGATCCAGCTCCTTCTCATGTCCTGTTTGCAGTGACACCAACTGGTGGAATCTGTGGAGTTGTGTGAAGAAGAAACCCTCCTGTCGCTTGGTCTCAGTGACAAGCCTGTTCAAGATTGGAGCAGATGTTTCTCTTTTAAGATCCAGTCATTTCCTCTCTTCCAGGAGTGCATGCCAGCACAGCCAATATCTGGAAGCCTGCTGCTTCACAGTGGGTCCAAACTCTAAACTGGTACTTTACTAGAAAATGGTAATAAAGCAATTTGAATTGCTTTTCATCTCAGAGCTCTTAATGGCTTTCAGGTTCATATGAGACCAATCAATTAATCCTGCTTCAGAGCTAGAGGAATGGGATGTTTTCTATCCTCTGAATAGAAGATGAGCCCATAACAGAGATTTTCCAGCACTACCAATCTACTTACTGAGACTTATGTCAGTTGGAGGTACCTAACAGAGCCTCCAGCTGGGGCTGGTAGTGAAGCTTTGCAGCCTTTCTTACCTTAGTACTTGCCAGTCATTGACTAATTAATTGATCATACACCAAAGGCATATTAGAATTATTTCTTCACTTCAGGTTTCTGTCTTTGTACCCTCTAATCCCAACCATTAATGGTAGGCTTTTTCTTTTTTTTTGGAGTGAGGGGGGAATGGGAAGGAATGTTAAATTTTATTTTTCTGGAGAGAAATGGATCTTTAGGGACAAGACCTCAGTTGCTTTTTTCACAGGAATAAGACATGGAAGGGACTTTAGTGATCAACTAATCCTATCCCCTCAGAGCCTTCCAGAGAGCTGCCAAATTGATATTCCTAAAGCACGAGTCTGACAATGTAACTCCCCTGCTGAAGAAGCTTAATTGTGACTGCTTATTGCCTCTAAGCAAAATTAAAAAAAAAATTTGTTCATCGTTTAAAGCTCTTCTCAGATTGGCTCTAGCCTATCTTTCTAGGCCAAGGCTTCTTAACCTGGGGCCTATGAACTTAAAAAATTTTTTTGATAAGTGTATTTCAATATAATTGGTTTCTTTGTAATCCTATGTCTTTTATTCATTTTATGCTATTATTCTGAGAAGGGGCTCATGGGCAACAGGCTTCCAAATGGGTTCATGACACATAAAAAGGTTAAGGATCCCTATTATAGACTGATGTCACATGACTCCCTCTCATATACCCCATATCATATCAAAACTGATATACTTGCTCATCCCCATATAAGGCATTCCATCTCCGATTTCCACACTTGTTCATAATCTATTCCCTATTTCTGGAATACTTTCTCTCATCACCTCTGTCTCTTGGAATACAAAGCAAACTTTGGAACTCACTTCAAAGCTATCTCCTTCAAGAGGCCTTTCCTGGTTGTCTCAATTATTACTGTACCCATCCAAGGCAATTCCAAAGGACGTATGATAAAAAATGTTATCCACCTCCAGAGAAAGAACGGATGGAGTCTAAATTCAGATTGAAGCATAATTTTTTTTCACTTTCTTTATTTTCCTAGGTTTTTTTTTTTGCAACATGGTTAACACGGAAATAGAGTTTGCATGATTTCACATGTATAATTTATATCACACTTCTTGCCTTCACAATGAATGGGGGAGGGATGGGAGGGAGAGAATTCAGAATTCAAGATTTTTTTTAAAAAATGAATGTTAAAAATAAATAAATAATACCTTGAAAAACCCTATTATTATGCCTTCCCACCCCCACCCCCAATTATCTATGCAATTCTTGGTTTCCCCTATAGAATGTAAGTTTTTTGAGGGTTGGAATTGTTTTGTTTTGACTTTGTATACCCAGCACTCAGCACAGTTGGAACTATTAAATGTTTGTTGACTTATAATAAGGAGGCTGAGTCCTAGAGATTGGCACTGACTTGCCAAGGTTGCACAGGTCATAGGCCACAGAAATGGGCCTTGAATGTAGGTCCTGTGGTTCCAAAGTTATTGTTCCTCCCACTAAGCCAAGAGACTCCTTTTATTCTGTGTCCAGTAGCTCAACCTTGACCGGCTCCTCGTATGCTAATCTTTCATGGCACTGGAACTTGGAACTCCAGAAGGAAGGCAATTATGGCAAGACTTAGCTTCTCTTTATGGCCAAATGTTGAGTTTTTATTTAAGAAATTAAGTTATTTTTAAACTTTTGGAAGAAAGGACAAATGATTAATCCATTAATATGAAGTAACAGATTGAAAATGATCAATACAAGCAGAATAGTTCATTTGCTTTCTTTCAGACAAGCGGGTGAAGGGATGAATTGATGTTTTTTTTCCATCCGAATGAAGGCAATTGAGGGTATTTTTCTACCTCAGCCTAGATTCTTGCCAGAAATTGCCTGAAGACCTCAAGTACAACGTGTTTAGACATCTTCCAGTTGTAATTTTTCTGTAGGCTGTTAAAAATATTGACTTTGACAGCTTTAAAATGATGGCCTAGAAATTGGAATAATTTACATTCTGGAATTAAGATAATTCAGGCATTTCTGCTAGTGAGTAGAGAGAGAAAGGCACTGTTATATAAATCCCAGATTTTAGAGAATCTAAACCATTAGCATACATCGATCTGCTTGTGGATATTTGGAGCAGTCCCATTCACATGTAAATGATTTTTAAAAAAAATATCTATCGAAAGCAGAGTGAGATGCAGACCTGTTTTCAGAGTCTTTCTGTGATCATGTGGTCCTGAGGAGATGGGCAAAGTCAGTCCATGAAGGTCCTCCCCAGGGTGGTGAAGCAGACCCCAAGTCACTTTGGGCAACACTACAGCCACTGTAAGGCTGCTGTAGGCAATGAGTCTTTGTTTCAGATGCTCCCCATCTCTTTAATTTTTGTAATTCAGTCACAGAAAATCAACAGAGAGGACATTCAGACAGGCTCGGTGGTACTGGCCTTGACCCAATGTTCCCTGCCAGATTCCAAACACACCTGTTAAACAGATTCCTTTCTCCCAGCATTCATCCAGGATTTCTACTGGAAGCAAAGGGATGCTTTTGGCTCACTGCATTCCTGTGGCTGTTAACTGTATTGATTGTCCCAATACGTTCCTCATTCATATTCATTTGTTCATTCATTCAATCAATGGCTAACATTTACTTAACACTCCTTGAGTGCAAGGCACTATGTTTAATGCTGGTTAGGGCCTGTCCTGAAGGTGCTTCCATTTAGGTTGAGCAGATGATCCTGACTCAAAACAAAGACAAGAATACTTTGAAAATATCCAGAGTTTGGCTAGGGAAGAGTTCAGTTAGGAAAGATCTATAGAAAAATGGTGAATAGAAGCACATATATATGTATACATATCCCCAGGTGAAAGTGCTTTCTCCCTCCTTAAATTTTTCATATGATTTTACTAGGACCTCTTTTGTAGATATTAAATTCTTGTATGGTAGCTATTTTTATGTATTTTCTTTCCCCAGTGGTAAACTTCTTATAATGCTTATCTAATAATCATTTTTATGTCACATTTCTATTTCTATTTTTTTTCTGGAGATCCCACATAACTGAACTATTCCTGAGCCCAAACCTCCATATTTTCTACAAAAAGTTTTCTTTTCTTCTCTGGGTTTTGAGTCAGGACTACAGTTCAAATCCAACAGACCTTCAGCTACTTCAGGGCAGAGATCATTCTACCACAATTCCTCATACATAACAGACACTTACCACGTGTCTATTTAACTGAAAATATTCTCTATTGGTGTATACAGGTTCATACAATTTTAAAGTTGTGTAAGACCTTACAGATTTCAAGGGGCAGCTTCCAAATATGGATCTAGTTGATCAAACAATCAATCAAAATGGCAAGAATTTATTTAACACTTATTTTGTGCTTTTTGTTCTGCTAGGTGTTATATGGAGTACAGAAATATTAAAAAACATACAAACAACCCCTGCTCTGAGAGCAGAAACTTGCCTGAAGTGAGTAGGGTTTGTCCCAGGCTGCCAAAATTTAGAGGCTACTTGTGAGCACCTGCATCCCTTCAGTATCTAGTAAAAATAGGAGGTGGCCAATGGTCTGCTTCCTTCCTTCTATCACTATATTCCAAGTGAACTCCACCCCACAAGGACTCTAACCTCCACCATGCATGACAAACAGTTGTTCTGGAAGTGAATATATAGTGATTTTCCTTTATAAAATTAAAAAAAAATAAGGAAAATTCTGACCTGAAAATATGTTTTGTAACGACTCAGGGACAAAAATTGCTAGTTTCATCTCTGCTAGTCCATGAAGAGTTTAGCCCCTGTCCTCCGTTTACCCCAGTTTCCCCATTCCCCCCATTAGGGAGAGAAGGTACATAAACATATAAACAGGGATGACTAGAGAACAATGAAATGTGAAATTGACTCTGAGGGCAAAGACAGTTGTGAGAAAGCAGTGATGAAGAGGAGTTCCATGGAGCAGGCCAGGCCGGAGTTGGTACTCTACCATCTCTCACTGTAAATTGACCCATGCTTTCTGCTTTACTTTAACTCATCTCACTAAGACTTATCTTTGGGGAAGGCTCAGGTTTTCTGCAGTTGGTCAGGTCTATGTCAGTTGCCATGAGGCCTAATGCAGGGTGGGCTAGGAGGGAGGCCAATGAGAAGTGTGATACAGATATTTCCAACAGGAAAACATGATCATCAAAAAAAAAAGAGATTCCTACAAGACATTTGACCTTTCCTCACTTCTTCCATCACTCCTCTCACATCCTATAGCTTCTCACCTGGGGAATGTGTCTGACTTCTTGAGAGTTGAATTTTCTGGCTAGATGGGTCATAAGAAGAACCGCAAAGTATAGAGATAAAGTAGCTTGTCTGAATGCATCTAGGTGGACTTTGGGGACCTAATATACTTTTGCAAAGCGACAAGGTTGATAAGTTCAACCATCTGTACTTAAGTAGGAAAATGAGGCTTGTGGTGGACCACACAGTTGATGATGCCATTGATTGTATTAGCCTGGGGCCTCAATGCAAATGCATGAAAGGAAGGAGGTAGATGAGTTGGGGTGCAGGGGCAATAGGAACAGTATATTTATGTAGTCACATCCTGTTCAAAAACAATATGTTGTAATGAGTCTTGAGGTCTACTCTCAATATGAATGTCTTAAGAGGAAACAGCAAACTTTATGTAGGTAGTTCTAGAAGCTTTAGGAGGCCACCTATGTATGGATAGTGTTATTTAAGTAATAATAGTTATGTAATGCTTCAAGTTTTACAAAGCACTTTCCTCACAACAACCCTGTTTGAGGGCAAATATTATTATTTCCATTTTACAAATGGGAAAACTAATCTTTAAAGAACTTAATCGATTTTCTTGAGATGACATAGATGGTAACCACAGGGGCTGAACATCAAGTTACATAATGCACCTGCCATCATACCATATCTCATTTACAATTCATGTATGGCCATGATAAATTCTCTTTTGGTGAATATATATTCTATAGGCATACATAGACACTTTCACTAATGGCCTATTCCAATGCCTCTTCATGGCATGGATGTGACCCTGAATTCTTGAATATGATCCCAGAAAAGGACAAACTCTGGCAGGTCCTACCAAGATGCCAAAAATCTCACACAAAGCTGCATTAAATGTTTGCACTCTTAGAATTCCAGAACCTAAGTTGGAAGGGACCTCTGTGTTCACCTAATCCAAACCATAATCCATCCCAAGGAATCCCCACTGTATCATTCCCAAAGAGTGGTCATCCAGACTTTACTCAAGGACCTCTAAGGACAGTAAATAAACTACCTTGGGAAGCAGCCGGTTCTACTTTTGGAATGTTAGCTTTAGTTGTTTAGGGACTTCTGTAGTCCCCCACCTCCACATCCATGCCACACACATTAAGCTGGCCTCTTTGCTGTTTTCTCCCCATTGTTCTCAGCTTTTCACTCTGGGACAAAATAGAAAAGATAAATCTCTTCTCCACACAAAGGCCCTTCAAATACTTATAGCCAGCTATCTAGTTCCCTAATCTTTTCCCCCCTTTTCCTCAGACTACACACGCCCATTTCCTTCAACTGATCCTTATAAACTGTGGAATCAAGGTTCTTCACCATCCTAGTTTCTCTCCTCTGCATACTCTCTAGATTATCATTAGCCATGGCAGCCAGCACTAAACACAATACTCCAATTTAGGTTTGACAGGACAGAGGGCAGTGTCACTATTACCAAACTACTCTTGGAATTGATGTCCTTATTCATGCAGTCCGAGATCTCTTTAGCTTCTTGGCTGCCGCAGAAACCAATTGTTATTTATTTATTTATTCAATTCACTCATTATCCATTCATTTGTCCATCTGTCCATCCACTCATTCATTTATTCTCTCATTCAACTAGCAATTATTAAGTCCTTACTATGTGCCAGGATTACAAAGACAAAAATGAAACTGTTCTTATCCTCAACGAGTATTCTCATCTAACTAGATTCATCTAGTAGCAATCAACAAGTAACACATTTTCTTCCATCACAGTAACTCATGAAGAGTCTATTAAAACATGGAGGCTTGTGATGTGGGTGAGTGGAAAGAATATACATTAATGAATTCAGAGTTCCTTGAATCATAGAAGTACAGATACTGAATGTAACATTCTCAAGCAACTTTAGGAATTAAGTAGAATGAGAGGCAAGGAGGGGAAACAATCATCTTTGTTATCTGAATACATGCTATCCTGAAAAGGTGTCCCCTCTGCTTTCTTACCTGTTGAATTTTGACCTATCCTTTAAACTCAATTAAAATATCAACTCCTCCAGAAAGAATTCCCTAATCACCAACTCCTCCATGATTAGAGTCTCCCCAAATTTCATGCAATCTATTTTATTTTGCCCTTTTCTAATTCACTTGTGATATAGCATTGCCTATTATAGTTATTATCCTTGTATCTTCATCCCTCTTAGACAATAAGTTCTTCAAGTTAAATTCATGTCTTATTTCAATATCAAGAGTCAGTATGATCTACTCACAGTAGGTGAGGCCTAAGAAGCGTCTGATGAGTGAAGGAATATAAATCAATGTTATTCCTTTTTTTCCTTCTTATCTACTCTCAGACACCAGGTAAAACCATATGAGACCGCTGCATTCTTTTGGGGGAAACCATTTGCCCCTGTTAAAAAATAATGAGGATGTTTACTTTAGAAAAGTCTTGAAGAAGGAAAAAAAACCCAGAATTTTACAAAAGGCCCAATGCTTTCTACTGAGTGGTCTAGTATTTGTCCCCTTATCCATAAACTGGAATGGACGTTAAAGAGGTTGTCCCTAGTCCAACTTCCTCATTTTGTAGATTAATAAATATTGAGGCCCTAAGACATGACAAGCCTTTCCCAAGGCCACACAAGTTTTAAGTATATTAGTCAGAATTCTAATCCATGTTTTCTGACTCCAATCTAGTACTCTTTCCATTTAGTCCTGGTCACTTCTGTATGGTAGAGCTGTCTTAGAGAGAGAGAAGTGGTTTTATATAGTTCTGAAATGGGTTCCTAGGGTCTGGTCTGATCTCAGTTCCTCTGCCAACTGATGAATAGCAGGGGTCAGGCCTCACTTTTGGGATTATCTGAGGGGTTTGCATCAAGCACAATCTCAAAGGATTTAGAAACCCAGTTTTATGAAAATTCTCTAAATGAATAATCAACTCTAGAATTATCATAGTTTTTTTTTTTTTGTGGATCACTTAGATTGGGAAATGACTTGGATCTAGGGCATTTTACAACTCAGAATTTCCAATGGAAGGCTATACTGGTGTCCAATATAGTTGTCCAGATCCAGACCCCTTCAGGAGTAAAATGATTGAATTTAATTCAGTTGAGGGCTTTTAAAAAGGACCAAGACATCCTAAATCCAGAATATGATCAACAACGTAATGAGATAAGTCTGTTTCACCCTTCATATTCGTAGATTTCTATCGTAATACGCTCTTGATATCAATTGATAATGAAAACTGCCAATTGCCTGTCTTTGCCATGAATTAATATTTTATAAGAACTACAAGGTGTATAGCACTGGCATTAGGAAGACACAGATTAAAAATGATTAATTCTAATGTTTTAAAAAGTTGCCTGCTGTCTGGTAGGAGGTTGAAAATTTTGGCTGTCTATTTGGATTAATTAGCTTCCCACCCCACTCTCCTCCCCCCATCCTCCCACTGAAACTGTTATTTTGTTAGTATAAAGAACTCCTAATAAAGAACTCTTCTCTTCCAATCAAGTTCAACACTCGCTCTATCTCTTATTGTTTGAAGAGAAGGTAAGGGAATAAACATTTATGTAGCTCCTACTATGTGTCAGGCACTAAGTTAAGTGCTCTCCAAATATTACCTCCGTTAAGAATTACCTTAAAGTCAGTAAAGCATAGGGGACACAGAGCTTCCCTCAGAGACAGGAACACCTGTCCTGCCTGATATATACTAGCTGTGCGACACTGGAGAAGGTCACTTAACCTCTTAGTGCCCCATGTAATCCTCCATTAGCATGGATTAAAAAGTAAAAATAGCTGACATTTATACAATTCATTCGAATTTTGCAAAGCACTCCAATAGACATTATTTAATTTGATCCTCCCAAAAGCCTATATGAGTGAGGTGCTATAGGTGTTATTATCTCTATATTCTATTTGAAGCAACTAAAATTCAGAGAACATTGAGCTAGTAGATGGCAGAGGTTGGATGTCAAGCTCACTTCTCTGCTGACCCCAGACCCAGAATTCTTTTGACTACACTGAGTCCCCATTATGTCTGCCCTAACAGACATAACTGCATTTGTACCCAAACCCTCCCACTCCAGAAATTTAGAATTGTTTCTAGACTTACTCTCATTAAACTATTAAAGCCTTTCATCTCTTCAAGGAAATGGGAAGTAGATCTGTGTAGGCCACTGAATAGCCAGCCTAAATCAATGAAACGGGGGCAAGGAACAGAGGAAAATTGGGTGTACCTGGGATGTCCATTCAACTTCTGAATAACTGAAGATGTCAGTGTGTGAATGTCTGCTGGGGCTTGGTCTCAACCCAGTGCTAGAACAAGGCATTACCTATATTTGGACCTGGATCTGGAAGATGGGACAAAGGAAGCCAGCTGTTGGTGGTTCTGTCACTCAGCTTCTCCCTCCTCTCCTTAAGTTGGGGTTGGATTATACAAGTCATCGAATAAGTATTTGGAGGCCGTCTACCCTCCCAAACCAGGTGGGTGAATAGCTGATCTTGTTGATGACACAAAAGTGGAACTTTTCCCATCTGTTAGAAACCTCAGTGTGCCCATTAACAAATAACAATACCCCCTGAAGTATATACAAGGTTTTTCCCCCCTCTTCTCCTGTCTTGGCAGCTGGATGGTCCCTGAATGGGAAGCTAAATAATTATCAGTGATATGGAGTATAAATCACAATGAATGAAAGAATAGGAGGTGGTATGGAGAGATCAGGTCAGATAATACCAATTTACTGAACTTCTCATGGAGCAAAGAGCTTTAATCAGACTCTCTTAGTTGGAATTGACCTCAAAGAACATCTCATTTAGCCTGAAATTAAAAAGAAAATGGATCTTCTCCATGCTATCACAAATGCATGCTATCATGCAGTCTCTGCTTAAAGATCTTGATGGGAAACTTGTTACCACCCAAAGCAGCCCATTTCATTTTTGATGACTATTTCAGGAAGTATTTTATTATAACAAATACAAATCTCCCTTTTCAGCTTCCACCCATCATTCCTAGACCTGCCTTCTGTGGACAAGCAGAATAAATTGACAACTACCATCCTCTTGTAGGATACTATGTCCTTCACAGGTTATTGAAGGGTAGAAAAAATTTTATGTGATAAACTGTATCTCCTTTGCTTGGGACATAGTCACTGATAATATAGCTAGAAGTGATTTTTTTTTTCCTGAGGACCAAAACATGGCTGAACATGTCAATTTTTAAAAATGTCTAGGCAGAAGGAGTTATTAGCAACAGAGCTGCGTCTAGGAATTTTTGATTCTAGGGCAGTTAATATGAACTGTTTGGTAAGAGACACAAAGTATATGCTTAATTGGGGGTGAGATTACCAGGCGAAAAGGAGAGGAGCTTCCTTTTAAAACGAATTATTTTTGCCAATTAGGTGTTAAGTACTGTTATTTTTTAGTTACTAAATCATTTCAAGTGTTGTTAGCACCCTCTAAATTTGTCACTCTAGTACAAAGCCCTTGTTACTTCACCCTAGTTATGATTAACCCAAATGTGAAGTAGATTGTCCTTGTCTCTGTCAGTCTGACATCCTGGCCAAGTTTCTATGGAGGCACTGGGAGCCCTCATGTAGCTCTGTGTTTTCCCAAAGCTCCAAATAGTAGGACCCTACCAGCTCCTGACAATGCCTTACATTCTTTATTTCCTTTCACATAAGAATTTAGATACTAGTTCCCTGAACACTCTATTCTAGACTGTGTGACAATTGTTAGTAAATGGTTAAACAGATAAACTAACCCTTACCAACTTATGTTACCACTCTCAGACAAAATATTATGTCAGAATCAGAGTCAGCATTAGATGGTATTATAACCTAATTAAAAGACTCTCTGACTGCAAGGGGTGATGCTAGTTTTTGCAATTTCAAGTATTGTAGTAGGCCAGTGAGAAAGATTGTTTTGTTATTATTTAGGGAGAGAGAGAAGATTTTTTTTTTGTTTTTCCTTAAATCATGTTTCATAGGTGGGTGTCAATTTTATCTCTATGAAAAAAGGTTGATCTCATGCTCAGGATCAAAGTTATACCTACTTGAAGTATGTTAGGTACTTAGCTGATTTTTATGAGAGGTGGGGGAAATGATGGAGAAAAGAGGACCAGGGAAAGGAGAAACTTTGGGAGAAGGAAGCATACCTGAACTTCTAAGAAAGATGCTTGGACTTCATTGACTGACTTCTATGTCCAAAAGAGTCTTAGAAAGAAAATAAAAGGAGGAAATATACGGTATCATAAAACTAATGACTCAAGTATTGATACATTGAATGATTACATTTTAAATAATATATTATATATGTTAAAATGGCTGTCTTGTGGTCCTGTTAATTCAGAAGCCAAGATAGATAGCCTAGATCCTCATTAAAAATCTATTTTTTTTTAAAAAGGGACATCTTTCTAAATTTGAGATGAATTCTGATCTTAGTTGTTCAGAAATTTGAAATGTAAGGAAAATAGAGCCTCCTTTAGAAATTCCTCTCAAAGTAGTCTCTAAATCTAAATCTAAATCTCTGTTTAGAAGAACAAACTAAAAGGTTCAAAGGGAGGAAGTAGGAAGTGAGAGAGGGTTGGCCAGACTGGGTTCCAAGTTTGTCACTTCCACTAATTAGCTAGGCAATGATGAAAAGTTGCTATGTTTCTGGGTCTTCATCTTTCTTCATCAGAAGTCTTGCACTAGCTAAGGCCAAAGGTTCCTCTCAGATCAATGATTCCATCCCTCTAGTGAGCAAATAAACAAACAAATAAACACATGATAGAAACTTAGTGGCAGAAACAGATAGCATAGAAGTCATGTAGTCTATTCTCCTGCCTTCAAAGTCTGCTGGTTAGGGCTCTATCAGGCCTATTCTGAAAAGACCTCCAAGGAAAGAGATTCTCCAACATCAGTCAGTAACTCTTTCCAGTGTTTAATAATCCCTACTGTCAGGAAGTTCTTCCTTATAAATTGCCTGCTAGAAGCCTTAAAGAAACACACACACACACACACACACACACACACACACACACTCACATCACACTGGAGTAGACTATTCAGATGCAACAGGTGCAATGAGTTATAGATCTCACAAAGAGGACAAAGGAGCAACCAGTCAGCAGTAACAGCGGTTGCCAAGAATTTAATTCATCAGTCCAAATCCAAATTTACAAAGAACTAATCCCACATAATGGATAAAGGAAAAAAGGAAGGATTAATGGGAAAAAAGGGGGGGGGAGTGTTTCTGAAAATTCACATCTCTCAAGTCCAGTGAGCTTCTCATTTGAGTTGTTTTTGCTTTTCCTTCTCATCCAAGCTGACCTTTAATTTAATTTAATTTAACTTTTTTAAGGAAAAAAATAATCAGCATGATTGCAATTTAAGTACATGTATGTTTTCAGATGATCAGTAGTTGCTTTGAATGTGTCTGGAGATGGGATAATTCTTGCAGCAGGAATGTGGGACAATTACATTTGAAAAATAATAAATCTGCCCCTCGGGGCTTACATCGCCCTTGCAGCATCAGGCGAAAATCTGCTCCTTCTCAAAAACAAGTCTTCTTTCTCTAGGCCACAGAAAGAATACTGTCTTGGTGAACAACCAAAATTAAAGGGCCAGTTTCTCACTCCACAGAAGTCTATGGAAATGGAACTGAATGACAGCTCCTCTCCAGAACAAGAATCTATTGTAGTGAGACAAGTAAAGCCCATCCATCAGTTTTATTATGGTCATGTTTTCCCAAACTGTAAATTGTATCTTACTTCAGAGATGGGGTAGAGTGGCCAATATATGATAACGACATTAAGGGGAACGGAAGAAGAATGAGCATACATTTCTCTCTAAATTGCTTTTATGTATAATAATAGCCAGCATTTATCTACCTCTTTATAAGTTTACAAGGTGTTTTATATGTATGAACGTATTGGTCTTCACAACAATACTGGAAAGGAGGTAGGAGAAGGTTGCTATTCCTATTTTATAGATGAAGAATTGAGACCCTAGAAAGTTAAATGACTCATGGCTAGTAAGTGGGGTACTGGGGCAGATCTCTAAAGGACATGACAAGTGTGTAGTGGTCAGTCTTCTATTTTGTGGCTCTAACAGTCTTGGTTTGTATTTGAGTCATGGCTGTTGGCACTTTTATTTAAAATCTTTTCGCCCTTAGATCTCACATAGAACTTTTTTTTATGCCTCTTTGAATCACATCATTATGAAATCATAGATTTAGAGTGGGAAGGGCCTCCTTGAGGTCATGGAATATATCTCCTTCATTTTACAAATAAGGAAATGGAGAGCCAGTGGGGTTAAATGATTTGCCCAAGGTCAAAGGAATGGCAGAGCTGAGGATAGAATCCAGGTCTGATTGCAAATCTAGTGGTCTTTTCACTACATAGTCCATGTATATTATAATTATCTATGCATGTGCCTTACCCCCTCATTATACTGTTCATTTAACAACCTTTCACATAGTCATATAATTAAATGGTATATGTTTGCATATGGTCATATTTAGGCATTTAGTTACAATAATAACTTGCAAGGATCTTTGAATACTTTGTCTTATTTGATCTTCCCAAGGAATCTGCAAGGGAAGTGACATAGCTATTATTATTCCCATTTTATAGATGAGAAAATTGAGGCTCAGAAGTGAAGTGACTTGTAAATCACTTGTTAAGTAGCTTGTAAATGTCAGAGACAGGATTCAAACACACATTCTCCCTTCTTCCCTTCCACCATCCCCCTCTCCCCCATTTTTTCCCTTCCTGGGTTTCAGGCCATTTAGCTACAGCAGGAAAACCTGTCACCACCAGGGCCACCCTCTCTCCTTTTCCTTCTCCCTTGGCAGAAATTGCTGAAGTGTTCACAGAGCTTAGATGAAACTAAACAGCTCCATGTCTTTTGACCAGATGGAAGATGGAAGACCATTGGGTGCTGTCATCTGCCCTAATTCCCTACAAGGTCTTACCCTCTATCTTGCCCCTAGACTCTGTAGCCCTGCAGCATCGCGAACTTTACTACTTGTGTAATCCATTGACCTGGAGGAAATGCCATCCACACTGCTGTTGACCCTTAGAATGTCAGTGGTTTTCATTTCTTCTTATTGCACTGGGAGAAAAAGATGCGAGCCTCTCTCAGTTTCCCTTCTTCACTCTACTAAACTTTTCTGTGCTTTAACCCATTTTCTCTTCCTCCCCTCCAGTCTCAGTGGATGAAATGACTCTCCTCTTTGCCAAGGCTATCCTCTCCATATGGATTGTTGGTGCTATAACCACAGCTGCTCTCATATATATTCACACATTTTAAGCATCTTTCTCTCTCTTGACTCTTTCCCCCATATTTTTACAAATATGTCTGGGTCTTTTCTATTCTAAAAAACAACACCACCACTTCACTGCTACCCTTTTAAATTTTTTAAAAAACGTATTTTGTTTTTAATTTATCGGCTAAAATGGGCATTTCCATAACAGTATAAGAATGCACATGAAATCACTAATCTATACTATACAATTTGCTATTCCATTTATATATGTATATTATCCTTTCAAGCTGAGGTATATGGGCTGTTCAGGGAGGACTAATGCCTCTGGTATGAGGGTTTGCTGGACTCTTTTCAAGGCTGCTCATCTGCTTTTGGTGTTCATATTTTACCCAACTTTCACCTGTGGCTCCCAGAAGCCATAGCGTGTGTACCAGTCACACCCTGGTAAAAACCCTCTTATAGATGGGCTAAACCAGACTGAGAGTAAGTGACCTTGGTAGGTTAGGGGGATGCCTACACCATGCATGTGAAGACTTATCATAGCAGAATGTTTGGATGAGAACAATTCGTTCCAATGGCCATGAAGGCAGCTGAAGCAGAAGCTAGAGAGTGCTTAGAGCTTGGTCAGATATTGAAGATGCCAAGGTCACCCACTACACCCTGGGCCATCATCAGTTGTCTTGACTCGTGTCTCTTGCCACTGGATTTCATTGACTCTGGAGGAGAGAGCAAGGCTGACAACTTTGTGCAGCTCTGCCTCACTTAAATCTAGTTCATGCATAAATCCATACATCACCCTGTGGTGTCATTGGTCCTCTTTAGAAATGAAGGATGCACAACAGCTCTCCCAGGCTATTATTACATTATCTCTCTCCTTCCTTCTAGAGTCAAACTTCTAGGAAAAAAGTTGTCTACATAATTTATTGCCCATGTTCCACTACTCTCTCTTCAATCTGGCTTTTGCCTCTACCACCTTTGAAATGAAACATTTCAAAAAATTAACTAATAAACTATTATTTATCAGGGGCAGCTGCATGGCACAGTGGATAGAGCATGGACTTGGAATCAAGAAGATTCTTCTTCATGAGTTCAAATCTGGCCTCAGGAAATTACTAGCTGTGTGCCCTTGGCCTAGTCATTTGACCCTGTTTGCCTCAGTTTCCTCATCCGTCAAATGAGCAGGAGAAGGAAATGGCAAACCCCTCCAATATCTTTGCCAAGAAAATCACCAATGGGGTCATGAAAAGTTGAACATGACCAAACAAAAAACTAGTGGTCTTTTCCTTGCCTAAATTCTTCTTAATATTTTTGTAAATTTTTTTTATACTGTTGACATTTTAATCCTTCTACATAGTTTCTCCTTTCTCTCTCATGATTCCTTTCATACCCCTCTGACTACTTCTCTTTCTACTTCACTGATAACTCTTCCTCCTTCTCTTTCCTACACTCTGGTATTTTCTTAGGCTTTGTTCTTGTTTCTCTTTTCTCTTTATAATCTATCTCTTGATAATGTTATTCACTTCCAAGGCTTTGATTACCAAACTCTATTCAGATGACTTTATTTCCAGCATCAATCTCACCTCATGACTGTAATTCTACTTTTTCAACAGCCGGCTACTTATCTCATTAGCATGCCCAAATCAATGTTTTAAATGTCTTAACTGGTGACCATCAGGATCCCACCACATCCACAATAGCTGATCACTGGAGAGAACGGAATATCTCAAAAGGTATTCTAGTGTGGAAAAAAAACCCAACCCCAAACCAAAATCTAAAACAATACTGCTGAACCTCTTTTACAGTGTCATGAATGCCCAGTTCTATCAGCATGAACTGTACTTTAAGATGTTCAGTAGCTTTCATTCTACCCTATTTAATAAGTTTCTCCCCAGGAATATACACAGCAGAGAAACTCAGAGACAGACACATAGTAAAAACTATCCAGGAATCAAGCACTTCAGAGTTTGACTGCTCAGTCAAACAAAGCTCTCAGCTGGCACTTTTGCCCTTCCTCTTTTTTTTTTTTAAGCAATCGGGGTTAAGTGACTTGCTCAAGGTTACACGGCCAGTTTTTTTTTTTTTTTCTGGGTGTGGTGCTAAGTAGCTGAGCCCAGATTTGATCCCCAGATCATCCCGACACTGGAGCCAGTGCTCTTACATGCTGAGCGACCTGGCCACCCCTTTGCCCTTCCTTTTGACAAGGTAGTCAGTGTTGCAACTTTTAAAAGCTAGTTTCAAAATTCTAACTTAGAAGGTGGGATATCTCTGATTTTATAGACTGAGTATAGGTAGTTTCAGAAGGGAAGAGAGCCTGGTGCTCTTGTGAAGCTTATTAGTAAGATCTCTGCCTTTCTCCTTCAAGGGCAATTGCCCTATCTGGCCTTCCTGATTGTGATAATAAATGGGTATAAAACTGATTTAATAATTTCTTTCTCAAAGTATATATCTTCTCCTACTGTCTCTATTTCTTTTGATGGCAGCACCACCTTCGCAGACACACAAATGTGAAACTTTGGAGTAGTCCTTGACTCCTCCTTCTCCCTCATGATCTGTACCCAATAAATTGGCACATCCTGCTAATACCAACCTTTAATCTATTCTTTCCCTTCCATGGCCACTGCAACAACTCTACTTCAGCGTCTTACTACCCCTTGTCTATTCCACTGTAATCATTTCTTAACTGGTCTCTATGTGAATCCATCTTTCTCAAGAAATTTTGCCAGTTGACCACTTAAACCAAATCTTTCCATGATTAAAAACTTTTAGAGGCTCCAAATTGCCTGAAGAACAAAATATAAATTCATTGACTTGGTATTTGAGAAGATCCACAATCTGACTTCATCTTACTTTTCAAGTTTTGCTACATGCTAATACTTTTGGTGCACTCGATAATGTTAGTCAATCTGGACTATCACCATTACCCATTCTCTTCTTCTTATTTTATGTTTTTTTTTTTATTCACTATTTGGTCATAATATGATCCTAGAACAGACTCTTCCCATATTATTCCTGCCTCCTGAAATAATATCTATTTTTCTACATCTAATTTAGGTATCTACTGAGTGGAGAATTTCCTAAGGGAAATAGTTTAAAGCAATTTCTCTCTCCTCATATTTCTCATGCAATTTGCTGAATTTTTTTAGGTTTTATTATAGCTATTTGTACACATTTTTATTGTTGTCTATGAAAAAGTATTTACTTTGATAGGAAAAAATGAAGTCTCAAAGAATCTTACCAATAAGACATTTCCCCTATATATTAAGAATGAACAGAAATGTTTGATAGACACAAAAATTGAGATAACATTAACAATATTCTGGCTATAAATATACAACAAAGCATAAACTAGGGAGGTAGATGCTCAGCAAAGGTGTTGCCCAAAGTTATATAGCATATTCTGCTCAGAGTCCAAATAAAATTCTCCACAAATGATGAAGCCCCTCAAATGTTCCTGTTAGCATATAACACTGTGCTGATTACTTGCAACTTCCTCTCCTAAGGTTGCTTTCCATTTAACCTTCATGTATCTTGTACGTACTTATTTATTTATGCTGTCACTTTCATGAAAATGTAAGCTCCTTGAGGGCAGGGTTTGTTTTTTTTTTCTTTTTGTATCCTCATCCCTTAACCCTGTTCTTAGGCACTAGTAAGCACTTAATGAGAATTTATTAATTAATAAAGATATGAAACATTTTAGGGCCTCCTAAACAAGATCCATAATCATTCAAAAAAAATTTGGCATAACTATCCACATAGGAAAAATCAAGTGGATGAAGAACACCATTTTGCAAAGTATGACATTTAATTAGACAGACAGACTAAAAAGTTTGTTTGTCAGCAAAAATGTCTTGGATAGGCAGTACAGATGGAAAAAATTATTTGGACCCATAATTGAAGTAGAGGAAGAGAGAAAATTAAATTGCATTTGGAAAATTGTGCAAAATTTGCAATGACTCTAAGCTTTTCCCTAAAACAAAATCCCAACATTTTAATGCTAATAATATTATAATGATACTGCCTGCCTGTAAGTCATGAAAGGCTGCAATTTCCAAAGAATAAAATCTCTGCATCCCAAAGAAGGCAAAGGAAAGATACATGATGTGTCACATGGCTGTAACATATATGAAAGAGGAATTGTGCGCACAAAATGGCATAAATAAATCATCAAAGAGATATGATCAGAAAAAAGAAGTGGTTTAATCATATAACAAGAGAGATGGAAAACAGATGGACAGTCCATGTGTTGTATTAACAACTGTGGAATTTCAAGAGACAGAGAAGAAGACTCCTCCACTCAACATGTTAAGTGGACTCCTGGTGGAGTATTTTTAAGAGGGCATAAACAGGAGTCATATTGGATGGGAAGATAGGGACTTCTTGGAATCTGTACCCTTGATGAGAGTGCCCACACTGATGTATTGCAAAACCATTGAAATTCTCAAGAAGTAAACATGTCTTATTTCTCCTATTAGATTAACTTCTTGAAGGTAGAGATGATTTTTTTAATTTCATATTTCCACCTGGAGTTCTTAGCATAGTATCTTGTATATAGTATGTACTTAACTATTTATTGAATAGAACTTAATATTTTACCCTCTGATAAGACTGTAAACTTTGTGAATGGAGGGACCAGTGCTATTGTGCTGAGTTTGATGTCTTATACACAGTAGGCATTCTATAAGTAGTATTGCATCACAGAATCTTAGTTTTGGAAGGTACCTCCAAGGTTATTTTATTCAATTACTTTGTGAATAGGAATGCCTACTGCTTCAACTCTGACAGGTGCTCACCTAGCTTCTATGCTTAGACCTCGAATCAATAAGTCAGTCAGCAAGCATTTATTAAGCATGCACTATGGGACAGGATTGTGCTAAATCCTGGGAATGTAAAAAAAAGGCAAAAATGCAGACCTTGGCCTTGAGGACATTATAATGGCAGAGACAACATACAAATAACTATGCACATATGATATACACAATAAAATTGTGTGTATCCTCAGAGGAAAGGCAGTAGCAGTATGGGGGTAGTAGTAGGGGAAAGCCCCCTGGCGGAAGGTGGGATTTGAGTCAAGTTTTTGAAAACAACCAGGAAGTATGGAAGTGGACATAAAGACAGAACATTCCAGACGTGAGGGACCTAAGAGAATTTATGGGACAACTGAGTAAGATAGCATATGGAGAGAAGAGATCTGTGGGTTAGTGAGTATGACCTGAAGGAAGATTTTGTAAAGGAAATTTAGGAGTGGTTAGACAGATTGGAGGAGACCTAGGAGAAAGCTCTGTCATGACAGTCAAGAAATGAGAGAGTTTCTAGGAGAAGGTTATAAACAGTGTCAAAGATTTAAGAGAGGTCAAAAATAATGATTATTGAGAAAAGACCTTTTGAGGATTTGGCAATTAAGAGATCATTAGTAACTACACCATCCTCTGAGTGAGTGAGAGAGAGACAGAGAGACAGAGAGAGACAGAGAGACAGAGAGATAGAGACAGAGACAGAGACAGAGGGACAGAGAGACAGAGACAGAGAGAGACAGAGATAGAGTAGTTTCAATTGAATGATGAGTCTGGAAACCCAGTTGTAGGAGGTTTAGAAGAGAGAAGAAAGGAGGTGTAAGATTGGTTGTAGATACATTTCTTAAGTAATTTAGCCATAGTAGGGAGGGGAGATATAGGGCAAAAGTTATTAAGAATGGTCAGATCAAGAGAGGGTTTTTAAGGATGGAAGAAACATGGGTATATTTAAGCAGCCAATATATATGAAAAGATTGAAGATTAGTAAGAGAATGGGAATGATAGAGGGTACAATTTGTTGGAGAAGATGAAATATACAGGATCAGAGGTTCATGTAGACAGGCTCCTCTTGGCAAGGTGAAGTGTAATGTCTTAATGTGAGATTGGTGAAGAAGACAGAGAAAATATTTGAGTAATGTGAGATGAGGAGCAGGAAAGAAGAAGGAGCTCTCAAAATTGGAATAATTTTTTTTTACTGAAATGAAAAGAAAATATTTAACTCAGAAGGTGGGGGAGAAGATGATATGGGAAGATCGAGGAAGAGTGAGAAGGTTTGGGATAGCTGCTGTGGTGGATAGGATAGTAAATTGAATAGGGAGATATGAAAGGATTGCCTTGCTGCAGTGAGGGCCCAGTTGAAGTTATGTAGCATATGTAGTCAGAATGGTTGTGTGATTTACTTCATCTTTGTTCAATAGTACATGCTTAAGTGTGGGAATGATCCAAGGTTGAGGCTTGGCACAACATCATTAATGATAGGAAAAAGGGGCAAGGGGTTTGAATGCAGAAAATAATGTAGAATTAAACTGGTTCTTCAAGATAAGGAAGAGAGCAGAGGTACATCAGAGAAGACAGTACAGGTCATCACCAGTACAAGGGTGATGACCTGGGAATGAACTGAAGGGTGGAAGGTTTGAATGTCTATGTGAGAACAGGGCTGGAGATCATAAATCAGAGCAAAAGATAGAATAACAAAAGATTATGATCAGATAAAGGTATTTTACAGTTCAGGGACATGGAGGTGGAACTCTTTGTGAATGACAGGAAGATGAAGGATATGATTATCTCTGTATGTAGCTGAGGTGCAGTAGAGGAGTAAGACATGAGAATTGAGTAGATTAAGGAGTGGGAAACTAGGGTATTTCAGAAAATATTAATATTTTTGTTGAAGGTTCTAGTACAAGGGTAGGAGTTGGGGGTGGAGAGAAAAACAGAGCCAAGCACATTCATTAAGGAATGAGACTGTCCTGGGAGTCTGTAGATAGTGGTTACCAGAGTCTTCATTGGTTGCTAACCAAATTAAGTGAACTTCAGAAGGAGAGACTGATGGTGGTGCTACCGGAGGGAGAGAGTCTAGGTTAGGCAATGGGGAATAAGGAATATTTTGACTTCCTTGCTCTTTGAGCAACAGCAGCATTGTCTCCTTTCCCTGTTGCTTAGGTGAGGACCATAGGACAACCCTGGAGGAAGCTGCAGGATGCACCATCTGGGACCATAATAAACTCATTTGCCCAAATTCATCCTGGCCCTCACTGCTACTTATTATTAATCTCATTAAATACTTGCATAGGTGACTTTAGAGCTCCTTTTCATTCCTTAAACTCCCAATTCACCTCACCTTTTCATCATTCTCAGCAGGTGACCTTTTTTCCTAAATGCTGCTGGTGGCACAGTAGATAGAGCCCTGGACCTGGAGTTAAGAATATCTGAGTTTAAATCCAGACTCAGAGATTTACTAACTGTGTGACCCTAGGCAAGTCACTTAACTTTTGTTTGCCACAATTTATTCAACTATAAAATGGGGATAATAATAGCATCTATCTCATAGGGTTGTTATGAGTCTTACTTGAGATAAGATTTGTAAAAGTGCTCAGCACATTTGTAATGCCTGGCACACTGTAGGCATTATATAAATAATAATTCCCCTTCCTCCCCTTCCTACTTCATGGAGAAGAATGATGCCATCAGCCTTGACTCCTCTCACTGCCAAATCAACATAAATTACTTGCTCCATATCTCATTTTTCCTTCAAGTTCAAGGGGAATAGAGTTTCCTTCCTCTATACAGCTAAACTGTTTTTAGCTGTATCCTTAGATCCCAATTATTCTCACTTTCTTTGGCACCTCAATCCTATAATTATTATTTCTTTCTATAGTATTTTCAATTCCTCATTCTCCACAGATTTCTTCCTTTCTGCCTTGATGCATCTAGGTCTCCTTCCACAGAAGTCTTACTTTTTGGCCTTACCATAATAGACATTTCAGTTAGTCAATAAACATTTAAAAAGGGCCTGTTATGTGCTAACATAACACTATGCTAAGTATTGTGGGTACAAACCCCTAGCTCTTAAGGAGTTTAAGGAGATCATAGTGTAAGGGGGAAAAACCTCACAAATAACCAAATTAAATCCAAGATAAACTGAAAAAAAATGAAGATGGAAAAATCATTAGAATTAAGGAGGATTGGGAAAGGTTTTCTATAAAGTATAAGTTTAACTGGGACTTGAAGAAAGCCAGGGAAGCAAGGGGTAAGAGATGAGGAGGGAGAGCATTCCAGGCATGGGAGATAGTGAAAATGCCAGATGGCAGGAGGTGGAGTTTCTTGCTTGAGGAGCAGCCAAAAGACCAGTCACTGGATCACAGAGTATATGGAGGGAAAAGGAGGGGGAGACAGTGTAAGATGGAAGAAGACAGGAAAGGTAAGGAGGAACTAAGCTATGAATGACTTTGAACTCCAAGCAGAAGATTTCATATTTGATCTTGGAGATGATAGGGAGCCCCTGAAGTTTATTGAGTAGGAGGGCAATGTAGGCAGATTTTAGACAGATTACTTTGGCAGAAGTGGAGGAGAGTTGAACCTAGGGTCTCAAAGACTATACTAGCAGAGAGCGGCATAGGGCAGATCCTAACAAGCTAGAAAGCTTCCAGTATGAGCACAAAGGCAGATCATGTGTCTATTACCTGAGCTTCAATCGAGCTAAGTATGGAGAGGTTCATCACTGGAACATTGGTCTCTAGGTGATGATGATTTATCTTTTGTCCATAGCAACACAAAGAGGATATCTTTAATTCTCAGACAAACAAAAGCAAGTAACATTTGCTTGATGCTAGCTCTTGTCCTTTTCCCCTCCTTCCAAAACCAAACTCCTGAAATATGGTAGCTTACATTCATTGTTTCTATTTCCTTTCCTCCCAATCTCTTCTTATCCCCTTTAAATTAGACTTCTTTCCCTCCCTTCCCCTTCTCACCAATATTGTTTTTTCCTGAAGATGTTTGATCAAGATCAACAATGACTTCTTTATTTTCATTTATCATTTTTAGTCTGGATTTGTAATTTAATCATCGTGGGGGGGATTCCTGATATGGTAGCTATACCCACTTATACAGACCCATTACTTGTGTATAACTTAGAGTATAAAAGTGTTTCGGGGACAGAGCACTGAGAAGTTAAATGCCATGATGGTATATGTCAGAGGCAAGGCTCAACACTAGATATTACTGACCCCAAAACTGACTTTCTGTACCCACTTCTCCACTCGTCTCTTTGACCTCCTTCTAGTCTTGTCTTTTTTCAGACCTCCTTCTGCTCAAGAACATTTGCTTTTGTTTTCCCCTAGGCTTCCTGAATCTTCTTTCTTGGTTTCTGTTGACATTACAGAACTTTTGGTTTTCCTCCTTCCTCTAATGCATGTCTATTGAACTTCTATGCCATTCTTTAAACTCCAAAGTCTTTACCAATTCTCTTTAACATGTTATCCCAATATGATCACAGTGATAGCCATGGAAACAATGCTCAAAAATACCTGGAATTGACAAAATGGTGACTGCTTCCCAAGATGTTACATTCTAAAGGAACTGGGAGTATCATGGATTTAGAACTAGTAGAAATTCAGAGATTATGTAGTCTAGTCTCCTTATTTTTTCAGATGAGAAAATCAAGGCATAGAGAGATTGAATGACTTGTTCAAGACCACATGTATATAGTAAGTGGTAGAAATAGGATTTTGGTCCCAAGCCCTTTGATTTCAAATCCATTCTTCTATTGCAACACCTAAGAATCCTCAGATGTTCTATGCATTGATAAAAGTTGTTGTTGGTCATGTAGATTGAGTAAAGAGATAAACATGAAGCATCTTTTGAATTTTTAAAAATATTATTCTTTTTGGTGTAATAATACCAAATGGCGCTTGAGAAAAGTGGTCATCCACAGGAGACCACCTGATCACTGTGAGATGCAGGAACTTGGGAAGAGTGAGCCTCATGGAGAATGACATAAAAAAGGAGAATAGTCACTCTGTTTGCCATTGTTACATTAGCCTATAGCAACAGCTGGAAGTCTTTGTTTTTCATAGGAAACAGATGAAGCTAGAAATAAGTCGATGAGGTGGTAGAATATGTGTATGTTTATAGGGAAATGATACAGTTTTCCATGGAAGAATTTATCAAAAGCCTTAAGAATTCTGATACTTAAAACCATAGATTGAAGAAACGGTTACCCAGAGAAGAACATTTTATGGAAGGTCAGAAGGATGGCAGGATAGGAAGTCAAGGTAAAGAATGGGATTAAGAGTCATAAAGAAGAAGGAAAGATGGCATGATAAAAGATTATGATCAGATAAAATGAAGTGGAATACTTTGTAGGTGATGGCAAACTCAAAGGTATAATTATCTCTGTGTGTAACTGAGGTAGAGTAGCAGAGTAGGTAGTAGTAGAAGGAGAAGGAATCTACTAGTCTATTAGTATATTGAATGAGAGGAATTGTGGGAAAAATTAACTTACGATTACCTTAGCTCTTCCAACATGTAACCCATTTAAACCATTTTCCAAGCTAGGTTTCTGAAATAAATATTCTTATGTTGGTCAGACCCACTTTGTCTTCTATGGGAAACACTGTCTGCCTTGAAGAGTCTTCCAGGGTAATGTGGGAGATAAGACTTGCACAAAGGTGTAGATATAAACAACCACTACATGAATAGATTTATCACCATCTTCACAATTCTGTTATCAACTTAAAAGTCTGTTTATTTAAATTTTATTTAGCTGATCTCAGTACTTCAAAAAAGTGTTAAAAATTAGCCTTGGGAGCAAGAGATCGGTAAACACAATTTGATGTCCTGGCATAGGAATTAACATATAAAGTGCTTTGCAAACCTTAAAGCACTATAAAATTCTATTATCATTTTTGTTAATATTATTGCTGCTGTTAGTTTCCAAATGATACAGCAAGCATAAGTACAGGAAGGAATTGTTGGCATGAGAATAAAAGTATCAGCACAGATACAGTCTACTCATTTGGTGCTCGGTGGTGAATATTAATCTGTTTTCTGATTTTAGCTATCACTTGGTGATGAAAAAAGTAGAAAGGTAAAGGAATATAAAATCCATTTTAAAGAGCCATATAGTAATTGGTAGTGTATGATCAGGTGGGAAGAATGTAGATCCCCTCCTGGAATTCCCGTCATCTTGTGTGTTACAAGGAGGTCACAAAGGATCTACCTTAATAATAATTGGTTCAAGGATCCACAGAGTTCTCTGACTTCTTCTAGTTGTCTTAAGTATCTTCCCTAAAGACAAGGAAATGTTTCTATCAAGCATTTCCTGTCAGCTCAGCAGACATGATCCTGACGCGACATCTCAAAACTGAATTTCTAACGGGATCAGTTGGAAATTGATGCTTGGTTTGAAGAAGGAAAAGCTTTTACTCAATTATCTGCAGTAACAGCAGGGGAAATGCTGAAAATTACTGACACAGTAAATGGATTTTTTGCATAAATATTCTCTGTTTTCAAGTTTACCTCAGTGTGAAAGTCCTTTATTATGGATCAGTCCCCTCATCTCATTCTCTTGTTTTTCCTGGGCAGGAGACTAGGCATGTTCTCTATAAAGCAGTGATAGGCAAGTCAACATATCAGCAGTGGATTGTTGAGGCTTAAATATAGCCTTGACAGCTCCTGAGGTTGATTTCCTACAATGAGATGGGCAATATTTGATGGAACCTTACAGGGACAGCTGTATCAGGAACTCTTCTTCAGAGACAGAGGCCAGTCATCATTTGTTTAATTGGCTAAGTGGTTGACATTTGACATAGCACTTTCTGATTTACAAAATGCTTTATGATCATTATCACTCTTGATTGCCCCACTTCATCACTAGGTAAAATAGGTGGTGTAAACATGAATCTTCACATTTTAAAAAGGAAAAAAACAAACAAATTTTAAGAGGTTGTACTGTAATACCCAAAGAAAGGCAATTTCCCAAGGTTCAGAATACCAGCATAGGTGCTCTCCATTTTATTCAGTGACCAACCAAGAACAGAGAAGATCAAAACATGACATCATTACAAATACAGCATTTACTAAATGTGATTAAATAATCTCCAAGGACTACCCCACCCCAGGACCTTCCAATCATTCAATCAGTTACAAAGTTCCTGGTCTAAATACTTCTCCACCCCTAGGCTATACCTACATTTAGTCCACCACAAAGCCCCTCTTCTCAAATGGAGATTAGTTTCCAAACATAAGTAAAATACATTCATTTGCTCAACCATAGAACACAAAAAGGTCAAAAGTTCCCCACCCCTGGATCACAATTGAATCTACCCCAGAGTTACATCAAGTTTAAGCACAGCACCTAATACCCAAATGGAAGTCTTTTCTTCATCTTGACACGAGGCAAGTTCTCAGCAATCTTAGTTCCTGGGGAGACAAGGCTTAGCAAGGCCACAAGATACATTGCCAGTCCCTTCATTAATTCATCCTCTGTCTGTAGAACAGTCCTAGAACCCCTGAAAACATTAGCAAAACCCTTTCCTAGGATTTCTGTAAACATACAACAAGAAAATCCTTCTTCAGGGCTTCTGAACCAACAGAAAGGTTCCCAGACCCCTGCAACAACAGCACTGTCCTTCACCAGTGGACAGTATTTACTCTGTCTGCAGGACAGTCTCCAGACCCCTGCAACAACAGCACTGTCCTTCACCAGTGGACAGTATTCACTCTGTCTGCAGGACAGTCTCCAGACCCCTGCAACAACAGCACTGTCCTTCACCAGTGGACAGTATTCACTCTCTGTCTGCAGGACAGTCTCAGGGCTTCTTAGCCAACAGCCAGGTTCCAGGACTTCTTCAACAGGACAGTCTTTCACCAGTGGACAAATCTGGCAAAACAACATCAAAACAGACAGACAAAGTACCAGCAAAACAGCCATGTCTCCTCAGTCCTTGGCAGCTCAGGGGGCAGGTCTCAAAAGTCCAGGGCAATTCAAAGTGGCCACCAGCAATTCTCTTAGTCTCTCTCTCCACGAGGTGCTGCTTCCAAAAAAAAGTTCTTCTGCCTCTCTCTTGTCTCTCCAAATCTATGTCACCAGCTCCTCCCAGTTCAGGACTTTCTTTTCACATCAACAAGTCCATCCCACAGGTGGGATTAACAAGCTCTGGGTTTTAACACAATCAATTTGAAAACCAAGACAATACAGGGGGAACTTTATATTCCATTACTATCACAGAGGTCAAGGGACTTTTCCAAGGTCACATACTCAGTAAATGTAAAAGGCCACTTAAATGCAGTACTTCTTACTCTGAACCTAATACTCTTTCCTCTATACCACAGTTCACTCCAAAATACCTACAGTATTAATCATGAGTACTTCAATGACTTCAGAAGGTGATGTGATTTCATCAGTAGGACTGGTCTTTCCACTGAACAAGATCACAAAGCCTCCAAAGTTTCATATTTGATTTTGTAAAATGTGAACAACACACACACACACACAAACACACACTTCTATGGTTGAAGCTCTAGAGATAACTAGGCTCTCTCTCTCTCTCTCTCTCTCTCTCTCTCTCTCTCTCTCTCTCACACACACACACACACACACACACACACACACACATACACAGTGAGTTTCTGAAGTTTGATAAGGTCATGGGATTTTCCAGAGCTTGTGTTCTCCTGGGACAGCTTTGAAGAGCCTAGGGTGGTGTAAAGTACATGACATGGTGAATTACTGAAGGAGAATATTAGTGGAAGAATTGAAGAGAGGAATTCAATAAAACTAGTACCAGTGATGACAACAGTGAAAGCAACTTTCAGACTTTGTCTACACAGGAAGAAAACAGACAATTCAGGATTTGTCTGCCTATTTATTGACTCAAACATTTTGGTCAATTTCTCTCCCTCTCCCCCCATCCACAAGTTGTCAACAGGGATATTTTCAAGGGCATTGCCTATTTTGTGGGAGGACCTATCTTCAGTGTGAAAAGGTATAATTAGTGTTCCCATTTCCTTGGGTTCTGAGTAAATTTGAGAGCCTGGAGGAGCAAGTTGGCAGTGCTTAAAATTAATGGTAGCATGCTTAAGGGTGATTAAGTTGAAGCACTATATTTACATTAATTCCCTTATCAAAGAACCATGTTGGTGAGGATTACTATTCTTATCATTAGATCACAGCCAGGACAGGTAATATGATTTAGGGGGAAGAGAGCTGGCTTCAAGTCGGAAAGAGCTGGGTTCAAGTCCTACTTTGATACATACTGGCTGTGTGCCCCTGGGCATGGCACTAAATCTCCAAGTTCCCTGGGCAACACTTTAATATTATAAATTGTAGAAAACATACTATTCTGCATTGGTTTAGGGAGTTTCCTCAACTAGTATTCTCTTATAGAAATGAAATCACAGGTGCCCTCCAAAACAATGTTCTAGTCCCTGGACCAATGGATCTCCCAGTAGGTGGCTTAGGAGCCACATCTGTGCTAATTATTGCCCACAATGGACCACCTAACTCCTATATACTCAGTATGCCATGTCCAAATACCCAGCTCTGGGTACTCCTTTAGTGACTCGAGCACAGTCACAGAATATCAGATATACAACTCTTGCTAAATCTGTGTCATACTTTTTTAAAAAGTAAAAAATAAATTTAAAAAAATTTTAAAAAATTTAGAAAGGAATTTTAAAAAGGAATTTTTAAAAAGGAATTTTTAAGAAAGGAATTTTTTAAAAAGAATTTTTTTAAAAAAGGAATTTTTAAAAAGGAATAAAAATGAATTTCTGGAATTCAAAGGATTCAATCTTGGAATTACATGCAAGAAATCAGGGAATTTAGACATGCTGTTTTGGAGGGTTAGTAACCAATAATACATAACAAATAGGAAAGAATATAAGGAAACCCCAGACAATTGTAGGCAGATCACTTTAGTATTTCCTGAAGTCACTCCCCACTCTCACATTTTCTTCCACCCTGTAAGTGAATACTACATCTCCAAAGACTGGCTGGCTAAAGAGTTTCACACCAACGTTTTTCTACAGTGGAAATTCACCTAAATACCCTGGCCTCTCTAACCCAGGTGTGGTTGAAATCACCAGAGTTCATTTTAGCATGTGATTCTCAACTCCCTCATCCTGTTCCCAATGCCTGTTTCTAACATTTAGATTTTAATATGCTAGAATAGAATGACACAGAGATTACAGGTCTTGGAAGACTCCAAAGTTGTCAATGAAAGAGTCACATGAGGCATGTGAACTATTGTATTAGACGATCAGAAGATAAACATGAGACTCTGTCCCAAAGGGGAAAAACTGGTCAAACTAGTCAAACTGGCTTGGCATTCTTAGTGTGACTAAATCCTTTGTTTCCAGGGAAAACAATGTGGTTGTCTTCATGACCATCAAATGACCACTTCCAACTACTTCTTCATTTCTAAAAAAATTGTTTTAATCATTCCTATACACAAAGCTGCTGTCAGAAATCCAATCAGTCTTGATATTTTATCTATATGATGCCAAGCAACTGGTTTAATGAACACATTTTTCATTCAATTTTTAAAAACCCAAATTGATCAGAATCTTTTGGTTCTATATGGCAATAGCCTTTATAATGGTTTCAAGATGATGATGTCCCTTGTAATATCGTTGCTATTTTTATGACTGTTATTCACTAGTTGCTGGGGGTTGACAATGTGTCCAACAATGAACTGGCATCCAATTCAATAAGTATTTATTGAGTACTATAGTCATGTAACAGGCAAGGTTCCTGACTACTGAACTTACAATTTAATTAGAATATTAAGTGAATAGACATGCAATTCTCCAAATGCATAGCTAAAAGGACTATAACTTAGCAAGAGACAAGGGGCAGACATTTGCAGGTCTCCAATTATATAAAATTCATCATCATTTGACTTCGAGGTACTTCTTGTAGCCTAGGAAATTTTCTCATAATAAATCACTGTTAAGATTGATTTTTTTTAAGGAGAGAATGCATAGCCATTTGTCTTGAATGGCTTGGGGCCGTCTTACCTGGAAGAAGGGGATGGATTAGGTGACCTCTTCTCACTGTATGATTTTGTGTTATATGAGTTACTGAGACTACTACCTAGATAATTAAATCTCTGTGACATTTTATTAAATTAAAAAAATTTAGCCTTAATTATTCAGGTTTATCAGTTTTCTCAGACAGATAGTTGCCCATCAATTCACAGTAAAAATCTGAATGTTTGAACATTGTATCATGTATGCATCCCCCAATCAGTGGTTCATGAAGTTTATGTGCCTTATAAGTGTCTGACAGGTCCTGGTAGGGTTGAAAACATAGAAACTTAATGAATTTCTAAATCCTTTGCTTCTGGTAGAGGTGCTGCATCCCATGCTTTTCTCTCATAAACCTACATTTCCATGAGACCCCTAATGGAAATGAGTAAACATCATTTGAACAGTTTCTTGACTGCTGAGAATGCTTCATTTACTGTAATGATGATGAGGTAAACAGATTTCTTTCTCAGTATAGTGGCATAGTGTCACTTTTCAAGTTGTAAAAAAATAGCCTGAAAACAGAAGAGCTAAAAAAAATCCTTCCTAGATGTTAAACATTAGTTTAAATTGTTTTGATAGAAAGTCCCCTAGACATAAAGAAATCCAGGTTGAGTTTTATCCAAGGTATGGCTCACTGAATTCTTTCTATGTTTTGTGTTACAAAAGGAAGGAGGAAACAGTGGTATTTGATGTTAAATGGATTCCACTATTGCTTCTCTAGAATTCCATGTCTCTCAGACTCTCAGACCATTGCTAATTATCAGACTACCTCTTTACTCTCTTTCATTTCCAAATGTCTCTAATGTGTTATCATGGCATAGATCCTGCATTTTCTCCAATTACATGATCAGATGGACCCTTTTCAATTTGGCTCTCAAAGCTGGTTGCTCCTCTGAGACAGCTTTGCTAAAAGCATTTAATGATCTTTTTGGTAGCCAAGCCATGGAGATCCATATCTGCCTCGATTTTGTTGGATGGGAAGGAACTATGGGCACTGTTGACCATCCGACATATCCTGCTTTATCATTTTTCTGTCTTTCTACTTCGATGCCTCTCCAGTTTAGGCTTTATCTACTTTCCATATCATACTAAGGCAAAGTTTTAAACATTAGATATGATGTGTTGTATTGTGTTTCCTACTTTCGTTTTGGGTCCTTTACGCCTAAATGTTATCTTTTGCTCCTTGTGATACTGATTTGAATTATAAGGCTTTCTGTGTACATTTTGGACCAATGATATTCAGCCTGGATCTACACTTCTAAACTGATCTATAAAAAATAAAACAAGCAATTGAGTTACATTAAGTCTATTTCCACACAGATGACTTTTGACCAAATACAAATGCTTTTCTTTTCTTTTTTCTCCTTCAAATTGGTTTGTGAATGGAGACTTAGCCACAGCCTGGTATGTTTTCCTAGGGAGTTCAATAGCTATATTGCTAAGTGCTTAAAAGGGACATCTTCCAAAGTGTCTGAAGCTGGTCACATGAAAGATGGCCTGAGTGGATCTTTGGGCATTTGGCAGTGGTACTTGGCATTTCATCACCACATCCCATTTTGTGGGGGTGAACCCACATTTCACCTGGACCTTCAGCCAGGAGACTGTATGCTATTTTGGACACTGCCCTTCCCTCTTCAACTTGGTCCTCTAACAAGGTCATGTCATTATCAGTTATTTAATATTGCTAAATTTAGAAAATGCTTAGCCACTCTGGCAGCTAAAGCATTAGGCCCACCTCCTGTGATCTCTCTCACATTGGGGCTATTGATATAGCCCTCAGTGAGTCTTCCTGTTTCTTCTATTTCTAGTTTATAGTTGGTTCAAAATGCAGCAGGGTTCAATGTTATGGTTCTTTGTGGTTAGAATGTTTAGGGAACTGCAATCACTACTCTTTAGCCAGCATGTTAGGGTTAAACTATCAGGTTTTCTATTTGACTTTCTCCTGTCAGTGATCTTCTCATTTCAAATTTGGGTCACAATAGCTATCTAGGCTTCATTTTGGAAAATGGTCACCTCGAAGCTCAAGGTCAAAAAAAAAGAAAGCAAGTAGATGGTCCCTCCAATCCTGAGTCCACTTTACCATCTTCAAGCACTATGGCTTTGGCTTCGAGTGGTAGGGTAAGAGAGGGAAGTGAAATGTTGGGGAAAGGGAAGACAAAGTGTAGAAGAAGAGGGAAGGAGGAGAGGAAGGAGGAAGCTTGATGGGCAATTTGGAGTGAATGCACCTGTTCAGAAGGATGTGGATGGAACTGAAAATATCTGAGGGCTGGATCTCTGCCCTATCTTCTTTCCCTATCCTCACCATTCAAGCCCTGGGTGATCTGTCCATACCGATCTCCTTGTTGTGCCATTTGCTATTAAGCCATGTCTAAAAGCAATATTTACCTGTTCTCCCACAGGATTCTATGCTGGCAGAATGATCAATCATCAGAAGTATAGGCAAGAAAGCCCCTGCACATTTTGAAGGTCAGCCTTAAAATCTTAAAGTGTATGTCTCAGGATTTTATTGATGTAGAATATCTCACTGCCATTTTACAGTGTGGTGCACAGACCCAGGCACTTGCAAAGGGCTGAGTGTAAATCAATTTCTTGTAATAGTAATTAATAGGGTGACCCATAGAGGGTGAAGTGTCCTTCTTCAGTGACTAAGGAGATCTTGAAAATGAATGTGGCTGAAAAATCACTGTAGCCACCTGAGAAGAAAATGTGTACTCCTAACATTTTATCCTGAGGAGAAGCAGAGAGATTTCAAGGAGCTTTTATTTCATATAAAGAATTAAAGCAAAAGCATTTAGAATCTCAGAGTTGGAAGGAACTGGAGGGTCCAGTTAATTGAATCTTTTCGTTCTGGCATTGTGTTGGTGTCGACTTTTGTGTTGGTATAGACTTCTGAACACAAACCCTTCTTCAATGCCACACTGTGATTTGGAGGTGACTGTGGCTTCTGGAAGCTATGTCAGTGGGGTCCAGGCTCTGACAGAGCCTATCAAGCTGGAAAGGCTTTGAGTACAGGCCCCACAACAGACTCTGTGTCTGCTGTGTGAGGACCAGCCCAGCTAGATTTGGAGAGGCTTATCACTGGGTTGGCTACAGGGTGGTATATTTTTTGGCTGCAGAAACTCTTAAATACTCTCTGCCAGACTCTGGAGGGGCTGGGAAGTGTATTAGTATTGGGGTGTGGGGAGGGGTATATGAATGCACATTGATCAGATCCTAGAATTATTGAAGTTGACATAGGTGAAGTCTGAAAAACACACAAGATAAACTGACCTAATAAGATTTATTAGCAATACATAGAATGATTTACTCAATAATCTTGCCTGGAAAGGGAAAAATAAGATGTCAGCAATCTTTGGACCTTCTCTACTCAATCTCTGCTCCAGGAGAGATAAACACTAGAGTATTGGATTACTACCTCCCCTCCCATCCTATTGGATCCAAAAATGCTATTTAATAATCACGGCTACACAATGCCAAAAGAGCCCATTGAAAAGAGAGGAATTTAGTCAATGGACTAATTTGTATTTCATTAGCCAAAAGACCAATTTGATAGATTTTTCCTAAATGAATTGACTGCTTTTAGGTGCCATGTTGATTCAACCTATGTGAAATAGATCCACTATGTTCTAAGAGTCAGAAGGAAGCCATACCTCATGTCGCTGCTCAGTCATGCCAACCAGTAAGGATGGAGGGCTGTACTAAGTGGAGAATCCAAATTGGACTGTGTGTCCCGTTCTTTCCCCTGGCCCTGAGGATAATTCTGGAAGCAGTTCTGGCCAGCAGCACCCATGGGCAGAATCTCTGTCAGCTTTCTGCCTGGCATGATGTACTTGGGGGCTATGTGCCTAACCACTGGCCATGAAGACAAGGGGAGCTCATTAGTGCCAAGCCAAAGTTGCTTGCCTGAGCTGCAGTTCATCCATGTGTGTAAGTTCTGTTTTGGAGCTGGGCACAAATAGAAGATGAGAAATGTATGCTTCTGAGACCCACAGACAGAGGCCTGTTTGCTGATGGGCAGCCAGAAGGAGGACCATAGTTCTCTTTGGGTTTGTTTTAAGATGAGTCTCTCATGGAGGTTAAGACTCCTGGTTTAGAGATAAACACAGGACGAGGTTATAACAGAGAGGGTTTTAAGAGCCGCTCTCCTTTAATCTTCTATAATGTACCAAAGGAAGGACAAAAATGGTCACATATCAGTTTGGGTTTCTCCACCCTCTATTTTGTTGCTGTTGCCGCTCCTTGCTTTCCCCCTTCCAAACAAATAAACAAAAACCCCAAATCCAAGCCTTTTTTATATCTCTTGCATTCTGAATTTTCTTTCCCATTGAAGCTTTGTCATTTCAACCATCTGAGTAATTTGTACCTGCTGCCAGCTTTGTTCCACTTGATCAAACTAACCTGGATACTGTGGATGCTATAAAGAGAACTCATCATTTCTTGGGGGACCATTTATTCCCATCATTACTAAAAAAAAGAAACTCCCTTTCTGTGCCTGATGCTGAGAACCACCCAATCCAGTCTTGTCACATTTTCCCCAAGTGGGGGGCATTCTAGAGTTATCATTTGTAGTTTTATAGAAGCAGGAACTGAATATGTTTGGTGGGCCCGTTTTGTGTTCAGTTTTTATTACTGTTAGTAATGTGAATGGGTAATATAAGTGAATGGGTGTTGGATAATCAGTTTTATTGGTGATTAGACAAAGCAAACACGTTGGACTCCTATTTCTTTTTGTACTTTAATTCCAGAATGAAAGTGTAAAAAACTAAGGGGAAGGTGCCAACAAACTTTACTGTTGACTAACTCCCGTCCATGTTTGAAAAAGGTAGTTTCTCAAAAATACCCTAACTAAATTCTAAAGGGAAACACACACTCTTGTCCCACAAACAACCTCCTGACTGCTCTATTGTGTTCATTGTTTTGCCACTTGGAAACTCAGTTATCTTCTCTGGCTCCTCCATCTTCCTTTTTCATTTTTTCCCCCTTTGCTCATAAATAACAAATTGCCAAAATCTGTCAGTTTTTCCTTTGCTTCCTCTTTTATCTCTGGCCTCTCTTTTCCTTTTCCACCTTAGTTTAAGTCTCTATTGCTCAGACAATTATAATAGCCTTCTAATTAGCATCCCTTTTCCCAGGGTCTTCTGATTCCAATCTATCCCACAAATATCCAAACAATATTTTCCCCCCACACCAGTGCTTCAATCACGTCCTTTCTGGATCACGAACCTCCAACCATTGGGTCGCCTACCCAATAAAGTCCAAATTACTTGGTCTGGCATTTAAGGTCTTCATCTAAATCCAACTGACCTATCTGGACTTATTTCACACTATTGCCCCACATAAACTCAGCCAAACTGGTGGATTTGCCATTCCCCAGATACATCTTGAGTCATTCTGCTTCCATGCCTTTGTTCACACTATCCAAATCCTTAAAAATGCAGCTTAAGTACAATCTTTTCCAGAAAGCTTCCACTGATTGTTCTCTTCCTCTTCTGACCATGTGCAATTCATATACACAACTTGTTTGACACTTGTATTCTACTAGATTTTAATCTCTGAGGACAAAAGTAACTTCCTTTATATCTTTTTTTTCCCTCTCACAGTGTTAGTCCAGTGCTTTGCACATAGTAGGTAATTCATAAATATTTATTGATGAATACACAAATAAAACATAGGGTCAAATTCTGGATTACCTAAAATACTGGGGTATATAGAATTGATGGGAAAATTTTAGAAAATCCATTGGTATTTACAAAGTGTAATGAAAATTTAGCATATCAAAAGTTTGATTTTCTTGGGGATGATGATAGAAAAAAAGCCCTAGAGATGAAGAAAATAAATAGGGAGAGAGATAAATAGCCTTGCAATCAAAGTCAAGTTCATCATTCAGTTATTATCAGTTACGCCTAGCCATCATAGCTGTGATGTTGAAATGGAGTTAGGTTATAGGCACATGATAGTCTGGGATGGGTTCAAGCCTAGTTTAAGTGGGACTATGCGTTTGTCAGTTTTTGCTCCACCAGAAGGAGTTAGCCTAAGGCAGTAATAACCAGCACTGGGTACTCCCTTGATGCTGGTGATCTGATCTTAACTCCTCCTACCTTCTCCAGCTTCTTTCTCCCAAAATACTAAGAAGGCCATTGCAGAGTGAAGATTCTTTGTGTGAATGTGTATGCACTTAAAAAGTTCATCCATAAGCACCAGAAAGCTTATTTGGTACTTAAAGCTCTTCACTATTTGACCCCTTTTTATCTTTCCTATCTTCTTGCATTCTATTTCATTTTACCTTGCCTCTAATACAGACATATTATCTTATTTGCTATTTCTTGTGCATAATATTCCATCTCCTACCTCCATTCCTTTGCATTGGCTATTCCCCATGCCTAGAATGTTCTCTCTCCCAACCTCTCACCATTAGAATGGCTAAGGTCCTTTGAGTCTCAGCTAAAGAGCCACCTTCTTGAGAAGGCCTTTCCTATGAATCACACCTGCTAGTTCATCCCCTTATATTTCCTTCCACCCATTCTATATATTACCTCATATATTCTGATATATATGTTTTGTTTCCATCATTAGAATGTGAGCTATTTGAGGGTGGAGGCTGTCTTTGCTTTTTTCATTGTGTACCCTGTACTTAGCACAGTGCCTGGTACACAATCACTGCCAACTAAATGCTTGCTGATTGATTGATTATTCACGCTCACTAAGATCAAATTCACCAATCATTTTCATTCGTTCTTGCCCTGTTTTCCTTGTAACTGATCCTTTGGGTAGAACATGTAGACATTGGTGTAGCTTCTTACATGATTGCAGATCCAAAATGCTTTTAAATCCCAGAAACATATATCTCTAATTATAAATTAAATATTTTCGAAAGAGCTATGCTGAACTTTCTTTACTTTTGAAGACCCACTTTCTTTTCCTCAAAATTTAGCCCTCTTCTTGACTTTTTAAAATTTCTGAGCAATACTCCATCATCCTTGCAATCATTCAGGTTTGTAACTTCTTAGTTGCTGTTGACTCAACGTATATGAATTACTTCTTTTCATAGAATGTGTCTTTCTTTAGGGAAGGCACTGTTCTGTTTTTATTTCCCCAATACCTAGCACAAAACATGGTACTCAGTAGGCATTCAATAAAGACAGCTAGCTTGCAAAGTGCATAGAATGCTGAACTTGTGGTCAGGAAAACCTGTGTTCAAATCCTACCTTGGACACTTACTCAGTGTGTAACTGTGGAAGTGACCAAAGTTCTTTTGGCCACAGCTCTTCACATGTAAAATGAGGGATTTAGATTTGTAGAACTTAAAAAGTTCATCCATAAGCACCAGAAAGCTTATTTGGCATTTAAAGCTCTTCACTATCTGAACCTTTTTATCTTTCTAATCTTCTTGCATTCTATTCCATTTTACCTTGTCTCTACTATAGCTATATTATCCTACTTGCTGTTTCTTGTGCGGAATATTCCATCTCCCACCTCCATTCCTTTGCATTGACTATTCCCTATGCCTAGAATGTAGAGATGCATATGTGTAATCCCAGATGCTAGGGAGGGTGAGGCTAGTGGGCCTCTTGAGCTTGAGAGTTCTGAGTTATAGTAGACTAAGCAATTGAGTGTTTTCACTAAGTTCAACATTAATACGGTGAGCCCTTGGGAATGAGGGGCTACCAGGATGCTTAATGAGGGGTGAACCAACACAGGTTGCAAATGGGGTGGATCAAAATTCCTGTCCCAATCAATATTGGGAGGGGGCCCATGAATAATCCATGTACTTCAATGTTGCACAAGATAGGGAGACTCAGTATTGAATTTAACAACTACAGCAACAATAAATGCGTGTTGATTGCTTGTTTAGTTGCTTTAGGACATAAATAAAGGTGATTCTTCATGATTAGAGCATTGGTAAAATCATCTACTGGGTGTTTCTTTCTAAAGCAATCATTGGAATGACTTTTGGAGACATAATTTCCTTCATTACTTTTGAACTGACAGCCACTAGTCTGCAGAACACTAGCTTCCTTTTAACATTCTGGAAGGATATGGGGAGCCTGCTATCATGTTCCAACATGGGAGGGATTTGAGTATATATGTGCTTGAATCTACTGGTTGGCTTTGCTGAAAAGCTCTAAGAACTTTGAAGACATAGCAAGAAAATGCAACCCTGCATATTCCTCTAAAGCATGGGCAAAATGCCAAGGACTTGGAGGTTTGGCTTGGATAAGCACCCAGAAGTTTAGATCTTTATCTGAAGCTCTTGGGTCTGCAAAATTGGGCTGGAAAGATTGAGGACAGGCTTTCTTGTGAAATTTCCAACACTCCTCTCTGCCAATCAAGCTAGAAAATATTACAGCCTTTGCCATTGTATATTGGCATTTGGAAAGAAAAGGAAGATTTGTCTGTGGGAGAATAAAGGGAGACAGATAGACAAAAAGAGAGACACAGAGATAGATACACAAAGACACACAGAGAGAGACAGAGACAGAAATAGAAAGAGGGAGGGGAAGGAGAGGGAGAGGAAGAGAGAGGTGGAGAAGGAGAGAGAGACAGAGATAGAAAGACAGAGACAGAGATGGAGACAAGTACACAGAGAAAGAGAGAAAAAGAGAGAGGGAGGGAGAGGCAGATAGACAGAAATGGAGAGAAAGAGAGAGAGAGAGAGAGAGAGAGAGAGAGAGTCAGATAGAGGAAGAGATATATACATAGAGACAGAGAAAGAGAACTAGGTGGATTTGTGAACTTTTCCTTCCCTCTCTCACCCAAGATATGGCCGGGTTTATAGATGACTAGATACCTAGAGCAGGGGTGGGGAACCTGCGACCTCAAGGCCACATGTGACCCTCTAGATCATCAAGTGTGACCCTTTGACTGAATCCAAATGTCATTGTTCTGTGAAGTTTGGATTCAATCAAAGGGCTGCACTTGAGAACCTACAGGGCCATATGTAACCTCGGAGTTGCAGGTTCCCTACCCCTGACCTAGAGCATAGTATGGTGAAACATTTGTTATAAATTATCAATGGCCTATTTTTCAATAGATTCAAAACATCAAATGAACAATTTGGTTATATCAACTGAGTAAAAGAAATGCTTATTGCATTTCTACTGTGCTTATTAGACATTATTCTACTATACTTAAAACACATTACCTAACATTCTTATCTCTCTGCTAAACTGTGGGACATAGAAAGATCATGAATTCACTAATTCCTCAGATTGTAGAGTTGGAAAGGACCTTAAAATGCCACTCATTTTAGAGTTGAGTAACTGAGGCTCAGAAACACGGCCTATTTAAAGTCATAGCAGGTTTTAGTGATATGATCCCTGCTATCATGAAGCAAGCTCACAGTCTAGTAAGGGGATAAATACACACGTAAGTGTAATACAAAGCAGAATGCAGTTAATCTCCACGAGAGGTACAAAGAAACGGCCATGGGGTTTAAGAGGACGGACTCAGTTGAGGGCATCCTGAAAATATTTCTAAATAAGGAGTCATCTGACTTAGGTAAGAGTAGCACAGGTTGAGATTGAAGACAAGGTCCCCACAGGTGGAGACAAAAGCATGAGCGAAGATACAGACTTTGGAGAATGGTGCATCTCTTCATCTAATAACAAGGGGTTGAGCTTATGTGAACAACAGGGCATATGAAAGGAAATAGTGAGAAAGAAAGAGGATAGGTTGGGGTCAGATTGTGGAGAGCTTTGAACGACAAGTTAAAGAGTTTGGGTTTTACTTGTTCGATGGACAGTCATTGAAAGTTTTGGAGCAGGGTAATGACATTATTAGCACTATATTGATACAATCTTCTACAAGTAAACGTCATTTTGTAGATGATATTAGGGCAATACTAAAAGCCATAGTCTCAGACAAAAACTTCCTTAATCTAGTCCATGGCTACTTCTTGTTACTGCCTACCAAAGTAATCTGACCAGCTGGGGCCAGTTGTCTGGTTCCTTTCTGCAACTCAGACATAAATAGACTAGCCCAGCTCCTACATGGGAGTTTCTACTCTTCCAAGAAATCACACCGACAGAACTCCCTTACAAGGGCTATATCTAAATGAGATGATCCCAAGGAGGCACACAACCCCACTTTGTAATTAGGTTAGGGCTTAACATCCTTATACACACAGGTATTCGTGCATACATGCATTTGCATGTATGTATATGTGTGTAAATGTATACATACATGTATGTGCATGTGTGTATAAATGTATATATACATATTTACATTCTCTTAAGTAAAACAGTTCTTATACTAAGGTCCTTTACTAGATCTGCTCTGCGGGAAGTGATAAAAGAGTACTTCTGTAAAATATTTACTAATTGAATTTTTCTAAAAACATCATTTCTGGTTTGCATTTGCATAGAACTTTATAATTCCTGAGTGTTTCCCAGACATTCTCTTTGGACACATAACAATCTGTGAGGTAGATAGCACAATTATCCCTATTTTATAAAGGAGGAAGTCGAGTCTGAGAAAAGTGAAGTGATGACCATAATCACTTGTGCTAGAAATCTTTTTCTTGTTATTTCAAGATCCAGTGCCTACAAGCACAGCAATCCTTTATCTTTTTGACTGACTTGTGATTTCATTGTTTTGGGGAGCTCCTGGGATAGAACTTTGTAGGCCAATGAAGATCAGCCCCTTCTCTGCAACTTAAGAGTTGTTATCTTAATTGGGTAGTGAACTGCTGTGCCTTGTGTCACACAACCTGTATGTATTATAAGCAACACTTGAACCCAGATCTTTCTGACTCCAAAGGCAGCTCTCCATCTGCGTTGTCTCTATAGCACTAATTATTGTCAGTAACATTGTAGACATCTAGCTATTTTCACTTGGCTAATAATTAGAGCTCATAATCAGTCTCTTGGTCATGGATTTAATCTAGTTGTTATTTATATGGCATTTGAGGCTTCATAATGCTTTCTTCAAAACAATCTGTTAGGTGAGTGGTGTAATTGTAGTTAGTTCCATTTTATATATGAGGAATTTGAGGGTCAGAGGGCTTAAGGACTTGATTCTAAGGAGAATTTGAATCCAGACATTCTGACTCCAAGTCTAGAACTCTATCTACTTCTAAGCTACTCATTTGCTTCATCAAAATTGATACTAACCCTTCACCAATAGATGTGACCTTTCTTTATTTTCCCACTTGGACTTCATACTATGGCCCCAAGCCTTCTCAGAATCAGTCCACATTGGTTGGGTTGAAAGACCTGCCATTACCAGAGGGTCTTTACCTCTTTGTCTTCCCTCTAGGAACCTATCTATATTTTGTGACTGCCCATACAGCTTGAATGAGATAGGAGTCAACACTTTATTCCTCTGGAGAAATGGATGACCACCAGACCTTACAATCTGTCACTGTCTCCCAGGGTTATGTAGATCTTACCATTTGCCTTACCTTTATTCTCTGTAGAGCCCTGGTACTTTCATTGAATTTGCTGATGTAGCCTAAGGACTCCTGGACCTTGCCATCTGACTCGCTGTGGCACCCTTAGGATGTAGAGACCTTTTCATCTACCTTGTAACTGAATTTTCTTTTCTGTGGTGTGTCCCTCAATTAGAGTATAAACTTCTTGACATCAGGGACTGTTTCAATTTTTCTGTCTGTATTCCTAGCACTTAGCACAGTGCTTAACACGTAGTAAGCACATCATAAAGGCCTTTTCATTAATTCTTTGATTCATTCATCCTTCATTATTCAGAAAGGGAATTTCATTTGCTTTATGAGTACTTACTTCCATGAGGGAGAGCGAACTGACTAAGGATCTTTATGACTTCATAAAACATTATGACTTACATTGAGATCTTCCTTAGAACACTGTTGTCTTTCACAAACCACTTGCCTTCCTATTCCTTCCCTCCTCCACCGCCTGGTTGTCTCTTGTAATAGCCCTGGAATATTGGCCCCCACTGCTGAATGCTGCTGTTCTGTACATATTTTGTGGTATTTCTGGAGTGCTCTATACTCATTCCATGCAAATAAAACCAATTTCTCTCTGTATCACATTGGTATATTGAAGTGAGGGGAATTTTTCTCCTCATTATGTAAGTTTCCTTCTGTGAGGTCAAGAAGAATCCTGTCTAGAATGACTTCTAAGATTGGTTCCTCAGGTTGAAGTAGCCTCTTGTGGGTTGCTTTCGGGATCTGCATTCCACTGACATGTGCGGCAGGAGCTCTGTTGTGCTATATGAAAATATTCCATGGAGAGGTTTTCATTGCAACTTGGTGTTTCCAGGTCTCTAGTGCTACCAACAGTGATCATGTTTACACAGGACCACCTAATTAAGTGCTCTGGTAAAAAATATTGTATGTGTTCATCTACAGAGTAGAGAAAAAGAAAACAGGGTTGTCAGAGATACCAATGGGTTCTTAAGTCACATTAATAGAAACTGAATCTAGAACAAAGAGGGGATAGTCTTGATTTTATTTGCCTTGTTCGGATCATCTCTGGAAAAAATGTTCAGTTCTGGGTGCTCTATTTTAGGAGAGAAATTGGCAAATAGCAACATTTTTGAAGAGGAGAGTTACTAGGTTAGTGAAGTAACTTGAATCTAAGCTATGTGCATATCTGTTCAATATAACTGGGGATATTTAGCTTAGAGAAGAGAAGACTTGGTGAAGAGAAGTTGTAATCTCTGTCTTCAGATCTTTAATACAGACTGTAGATTCCATATTGCTTTGAGGTGGATGGATTAGATTTGTTATTTTGGAACTTATTTGGGGCAGGCCTGACTTAGGCTGGTACTGTGATGCTGGGATGAAATGAAGCCCTCATAGGTTATTGAATAGTTAACAAAAATGTTAGTTTATCCCTAACATAGGAAGGTTATTCAATGATGATACAATAGCACTTGGCTTGGGTAGAGGGCCCTTCTTATATCCATACAGAAATGTGTCTAGTCATCAGAACAGGCTGTTGTGACTGGAGTCATATTAGGACAACCACCAAGTCTGAAGGGCCCTGATCCCATGTAGGTGGACCTCTTTGTGCTGTTAGGTGACCAGGAAGTCATGCTGATATGTCTAGAGGCTGTTGTGAAACTAAGTTTAAGGAGATACATCTTGGACTTTGCCCCACTCCCTGGGCCATTCATGTCCTACCTTAGTTGGCTTTTTTTTGAAACACTAACTTACTTCGTGTGGGGATAGGAGGAGAGGAAAATCTCTGGTAGATATTGGTCCTATAATAGACGTGAGGGCAGAACCTCCCTAGGAACAGTAGATAAAAGTTATAGGGAAGCAGTTTTCAGTTTAACACAAGGAAGAACTTGCTGACAGTTAGGATTATCCAAAAATTTAATGCATTTCCTTGTGAGATAAGTAGTTCTTTGGCACTGGACATCTTCAAGCCAAAGCAGGATGGTCACTTGTCTGGGACATTGTAGAGGAGATTGATGCTTCATGTAGGGGGTTAGATGGCAAGGCTTCTCTTTGTCATCTAATTGAAAGGTCCCCTTCAACTTGGGAATTCTCTGAGCAGTTGTATGGGTAATGCCAAGTATATATTGAAATGGTCAATATATTGGTTTTATCTCTCTGAACTTGGAGTGAATTATAGAGTTCTGGAGAAGCTGCATAGGTATTATTGGGCTAAATGCAGTAGATTTCTTATTAGAAGTTGTGTATTTACATAGGATTCTGTCCATATTCCATTCACCTATTGAAGTGATCTTCCTAAGCACAGGTCTGACTATAGCACTCTTACTATTCAATAGATTCCAGTGGTTCTCTGTTTCCTTTACGATCAAATATGAAAGCCTATGCTTGGCTTTATAGCCCTTCATCATAGGACCACTTCCATAGTTTCCAATATCCTTATGCCTTACTTCTCACCACATGCTATGACCCAGTGAAACTGACCTCTTTGCTGCTCCTCATACAAGACACTCCACTTCCTTACTGTGTGCATTTCCACTATCTTTATTGCCTGGAATGTTCTCCCCTCCATATCTCTGCTTTTTGGCACCTCTAACTTCCTTCACATCTCAACTGAAACCTCACTTCTGCAAGAAACCTTTCCTAATGATAACTGTTGGAGAAGATGTAGGAAAATTGGAACACTAATGCATTGTTGGTGGAGCTGTGAACTGATCCAATGATTCTGGAAAGTAATTAGAACTATGCCCAAAGGGCTATAAAACCACGCATACCCTTTGATCCAGCAATACAACTATGGGATCTGTATCCCAAAGAGACCATAAAAAAGGGAAAAGGACTCACATGTACAAAAATATTAATAGCAGCTCTTTTTGTTGTGGCAAAGAATTGGAAATTGAGGGGATGCCCATTACTAGGGGAATGGCTGAACAAGTTGTGATACATAAATGTGATGGAATACTATTGTGTTATAAGAAACAATGAGCAAGTAGATTTCAGAAAATCCCCAAAAGACTTACATTAGCTAATGCAAAGTGAAGGGAGCCAGAACCAGGAGAACATTGTACATAGCAATAATAACATCATGTGATGATCGACTTTGATAGATTCAGCTCTTCCAAGCAATGCAATGATCTAAAACAATTCCAAAATGCTTATGATGGAAAATGCTCCCACATTAAGAAAAAGAACATGATGTCTGAATGCAGATGGAAACATACTATTTTCTCTTTTTTGTTTCTCTGTTTTCTTGTGGTTTTTCCCTTTTGTTCTGATTCTTCTTTCACAACATGACCAATGTGGAAATATGTCTAATATGATTGTACATGTATAGCCTATAACAGATTGCATGCCATCTTGGGGAGGGGAGAATATTTAGAATTCAACCTCATAAAAGTGAATGTTGAAAATTAAAAATTAATAATTTTTTTTAAAAGAAACCTTTCCTGGTCCCTCTTAGTGCTAGTGCCTTTGCTGTGACATTACCTTCTGCTATAATTCATCTGCTATAAATCTTGCTTTTGCATAGTTACTTGCATATTGTCTTTTCCACTAGCTTGTGAGCTCCTTGAGGGTAGCAATTGTTGGTATTATTATTTGGTATTATCTTTAGGGCTTAGCACAGTGTCTGGAACATGATAGGTGCTTATTACATTCTTGTTGACTTATTGAGTTCACTGATTATTATAAATCCTCCGAACTCCACCGGGTGAGACTCTCTATCATCTTTATAATCACAGAGATACCTTTTAATTGGTTCTAGCTCCTGATTATAGCAAGCATTGGAACCAAAACTAACAGCAGCTCACATAGAGATAACACTTGAGGGGTTTTTCTCCTAAAAATTCTACAAAGTAGGTAGTGCAAGTATTAACACCTCAATTTTACGAACTAATAAATTGGGTCTCAAAGATATTTAGTGATTTTTTCAGGGTCACACAATTGCTAGCATTTGTGATGACAAAACTTCAACTCAGTCATTCTGACTCTGAGTCCAATGCTCTTTCCTTTTACTGCTCTTTTGAGGGGAGGGGAGAAGAGGGAAAGAAATGAATGAGCTGTGTTGAATTTCATAATTTAGGTGAGTATTACATTTTTGATGAGCACATTTTATGGTAACTAAGTTATTGATCCTACTTTTAAGTCAATTTGGGGCATGAAAGCCTGCGACATCAATCTCATGGATGGTCCATAGGGCAAAGGTGTGATTGGGTAGTGGAGGAAAGATTAGAATCTGGCCACACAATTTGAATGTTGCATTTAAAATAATTATATTGTATCTTTATCTTATTATATTTATGTAATCTGCACCCAACTTTTATGTCGCACATGTCCAAAAAGCCTCTAGAGTAGCTAGCCTGAATTTTCTGTTCTAATTATGACATCAGAAAATATCAATAGATTTCCTAGATTTTTTTAAAGGGGGCACCTAGACTGAAGTCCAATGTACAGCAGTATGATAACAACTGATATACGAAATAAAAATGATGTCTATGCCTCTCTTGATCAACTGGGATGGCATAATGGAAAGAAGGTTAGACTAGAGGCCAAGATAATCCTGGGTTCAAATCTTGCTCCTGATATTTACTAAGTGTGAGACCATGAGAACGTGGTTTGGCTTCTCTGACTCAGTTTTTTCTTATGCAAAATGGGGGAAATAGTAATTCCTTACCTCCTAAGGTTGTGAGATCAAATGAGAAAATGTATGTTAAATGCTGTGTGGATCTTAAATGTTAAATTATTTTTATTACTTCAATATTTAGGTCACTAGCCAGGTCCTGACTTTCTCTGATCCAGACTAAGTCAGTTTCTGCACATAGTGAATGGGACAGCTCTGGGAAGCATTCCAGTTGGGATTTTTGGTCAAAACAATCAATACAGTCTATCTACATGACATTGTTGTCCTTCTGGAGTCAATTGATTGCACCATCAAGTAAGAGGCAATCTGGCATAGTAGAAAGAGCAATGGATTTGGGATCGCTGGACTAAATCAGTCCTGTGACCTTGGACAAGTCATGTAATTTTTCTGGGCCTCAATTTTCTCACCTGTAAAATGAGCAGGATAATGGTACGTAGGGGACAGATCTCTACCTTTTGAGTCAGGGCATCTGGATTCAAAGTTCAGCCCAGGTCACTTTTGTGACTGTGGGCAAGTAATTTTCATTTCTTAGAACTTTCTTTGTTTCAAATCTGTAAAATGAAGAGATTGCACTAAGAATCTCTAAAGCACCTTCCTTCCAGTTCTTACATTCAAGGCTTGAAGATGAATGTTCTGTATGGTTTGATGGAAGCTTCTCAAAACTCTTCTGTCATGGGTGCCCATGTGTAGATACAACATAAATATGTTTAGGAGTTTTAGAAGCAGACAAGGTCAACATCAGTTAAGACAAAGATCTATCACCTGAAAAATACAAAGAGGGGCAGCTAGGTGGTGCAGTGAATAGAATATGGGCCCTGGAGTCAGGAGGAACTGAGTTCAAATCTGACCTCGGACACTTGACATTTACTAGCTGTGTGACCTTGTGCAAGTCACTTAACCCCGACTGCCTTGTCTGGAACACAGTTCAGTTTTGGATGAGGGAGAACATTAGGAGGAGAGCCACCAAAATGGTGAAAGACAGGTTCCTTCAGCCAACCTTTCTGATGAGGATTGGTTGAAGGAACTAGGGGAGGGGGCTATCCTGAAGAAAGGAAGATTCAGGGGCAGTTCTGATAGCTGCTTTAACGGCCCCAGAAGGCTTTCTTGTGGACGAGGGGTTATAGTGGTTCCTTTTGGTTCCAAAGGAGCAATTAATAGAAGTTTCAAAGTAGACAATTTAATGATTAGAACTATCTCAAAGTAGAATAGGTTACTCTATGATGTAGTGGGTTCCCACCTCATTGGAGGTCCTCATTTCAAGGTGATCCTCCTTCTAATTGGTCTTCTTACCCCGAGGCTCCCCCTATTCTATTCCAATCTTCACACAGCTGCCAAATTGATTTCCCTAAAGGATAGGTCACGGCCATTCCTCAATAAATTTCAGGTGCTCCCAATACCTCCAGGATCGAATATGAACTCTTCTGTTTGGAATTTAAAGACACTTCACTTCCTGGTTACAGCCTCCCTTTCTAACATTAAACATTACTCAGCTCCATAGACTCCATAATCTGGCCAGACTAACTAATCTTCTGGCTGTTCCTCATACAGAGTCATCCATCTTCCATCTCTTTATCTTTACACAGGCTGTCCCCCATTCCTGGGGGACATCTCTACTTTTAGAATCATTTGTTTTCTTCAAAAATTTTCTCAGGGGTCACCAGGAATGCTAGGTAATAGGGGATAGAGCACTGAGCTTGGAGTCAAGGAAGATCTCAGTTCAAATCTGACCTCAGATATGTATTAGCTCTGTGACCCTGGGCAAGTCACTTAACCTCATTTGCCTCAGTTTCCTCATCTATAAAATAAGCAAGAGAAGGAAATGGCAAACCACTTCATTATTTTTGCCAAGAAAGCTCCAAATGGGGTCATGAAGAGTTGTACATGATTGAATGAATGAACAACAACAAATTGTCACCATCTACTCAAGACCTTTTCTGATGCTGGAAGCTGCCTCCAAAATCACTTTGGATTTTAAAAATATATAATTATATACATATATGCCATTTCCTCTGATAGTATGTAAGCTCCCTGAGGACAAGGACTGTTCCATTTTTGGCTTTGTGTTGCCAAAGCAGAATGCCTAGCCCATAAGTGGCACCCAAATGCTTTTGGATTAATTGATAAGAATAGATCACCAGCTATTGGTTGTGTTGTGGTGCAGTCATTTTTATGTATGGGCTAGACTAGGTGTCTGTGGAGATCCTTTCCAAGCCTGATATTCTATGCTTCCGGAGTGTAGCTGCAAAGGTAATGTGCTGCTCAGTTGAACGCAGAGATAACAACTATTGATTTATTTTAACCAATTAGCAAATATGGAAAGGCAGTCTAGCCTAGTGGACAATAAGAAGTAAAGGAAATGAGCATTTATTAAGCACCTGTAATATGCCACCTACTGTACCAGGTATTGTTCTAAGAGGTTTACAAATAATATCTCATTGGAACCTTACAATAACCCTGAGTAGATGCTATCATCCCTGTTTTACAGTTGAAGAAACTGAGGCAGAAAGAAGTTATGTGATTCACCCAGGGTTACATAGTTAGAAAGTGACTGAGGCTGGATTTGAACTAAGGTGTTCGTGATTTCAGATTCAGAGCTATGTCTACAATACCACCAAGCTGCCTAATAATAATAAATAATAATAATAATTGCTAAAATGATTTATATGGTGCCTTTAGGATTTCAAAGTATTTTACAAATAATATCTTATTTAATACTCACCACTCTGTGAGGTGGGTGTCATTATTATCTTCATTTTACAGATGAGGAAACTGAGGCAGGCAGAAATTAAGTCACTTGCCCAGGGTCACACAGCTATTCAGTATATGAGGCTGGATTTGAACTGTGGTCTTCCTGACTCCAGATCTAGCACTCTAGTCACTCACTAATGATGATGGTTTAGGGATGAAGTTGGAATGATTCTGTAAGTTATCTCTTCACCCATTTCATTTTAATGATGAGGTATTGGAGACCCAGATGCCAGGTAACTTGTACACTCAGTAAGCGGCAGAGCTGCGATTTGAACCTGGATCCTCTGAAGCCAAATCCTGAGCTTTGTGCTACATGGTGAAAATATTTGTTGAGATGGGTTGAATGATATGTTATCTCCTGCATTATTAGCATAAAAATGATCTCTTGGAAACTGTTGAATAGAACAGAGAGAATTTCTTCCCCACAGTATGGCATTATCCTAGTGGCTTTCTCAGAGCTAGAATTATGAAGTGCCATCATTCCTTAGCCATCCAGAGCTAGGTTTGCTTCCCTCCATGCCCCCATCTATGAAAGGACTGGATGGGTAAAGAAGAAACTGATCCTAAATGTTCATTAATAGTCTGGTCATCAAAGATGTTGACGATCAGATCCATTAACCTTGGTCTAAAGGATTGATGATTTTCCAAAGACTTTTCATGCAAGGATCTCCAAGTGCTTTGTAGCACTGTACTTTTGGCTCCTTGTTTCTCCATCAGTAAATTACTTGAGCATATCTGTTCTGTAGGCAGGTGATGAGAATGAGAAGTAGGTTAAGAGGCTGTTCTAGAGGATATCAGTAAGTCTAATAGGTTCCATGGCTATGGGTTCTTTTGCTGCAGTTAGGAACCCCCACTAGCTGAAAATAAGCCTGGTCTGGCCTGAACTCACATTTGATGTGAAGATTCTCCAGTTTTAGAAACACAGCATTTACTGTATCCTTATCCTCAAAATGAGGAATTTCTTACATTTCAGTTAGTTAGTGTGTAATGTTCCTTTTATGCCTGTTCTCAAAGTCTTGACATCACTAAAAATAAATGACTCAATTACACTTGTGCATAAGCAGCTGGAAAACTACCCAAATGTTCCCAATCTCTAAACTGTGTAAGTGGAGACACCCAGGGAAAAGAGAGAGAGAGAGAGAGAGAGAGAGAGAGAGAGAGAGA